>NW_014554764.1:0-44890 GCF_001313825.1 Dinoponera quadriceps
TATATTTGGAAGACTATTTAAGAAATTAAATGATACGCAAGTTGTACAACACATTTTACGGCTGCATAATATTGTACATGCTATGTATGTTTCTGATGACATTGAAAAACATGTGAAAGCCGTCCTACCGTTCCATTTTTCGCATATTTCGTGAACGTCAGTGCCATTCACGCATACTTTGTACTTTTTTATACGATCATTTTCGATCTTTAGATAAAATCATGAAATTATAATGTGCGCGCTAAGAATCATGAATACTACTTATTATAATCGTAATTATATGAAGAAATTTACGCTTTAAAATCGCGACAATCGTGCCCTACTTTGTAATGTAATGAAGTAATGTAATGAAGGCACGCGATCTCTACGTTACCTCAACTCATGTGGGTTTTTTGTGAACACTTTGTATCAACACGTGTTATTCGCACTTATACTATGGTTTTGAAATTATTGTGATTTGCAACTAATACTTTTGCGGGTTATGCGCATATAATATATTTATATATATATACATATAAATATATTAATATATAAATAAATAAATAAATAAATAAATATATATATTTATGTATGTATTTATATATGTATGATATTTATATATATATTTATTGAGTAAATAATTGAATGTAAGTTGTAATTTGTATTATTTGATTTCTGAACATGTGTAGATAGGAATTATTTTATGTAAGTCATGATAATTATATGCTTATATTATACATCTCGCTATGCCAATAGAGCTCCCAATTAGGAATTCACTTGGCAATAGATAAAACGTAATGATATTACTTACAAATAATAGGAACAAAAAGTGCCGAAATATTATGTTACTTACATAATTAAAATATTATATTACACGAATTGTTCGGGATGTAACATTATTTAATAATATCTCCGTTACTTATAAAATTGACCACGGCCAATTTAAAACGACCAAAAGAGCCTGCGACGTAAATCAAGCGGTTCGTTTTATCTTCATATTACAAAAAAGTATGGAATGTGAAATATTTTTCGTGTTATTAAATTTCTTCCGAGTTTTTTGCGTTTTCACCGTCTGCATAGCCAGCCGACGAAACATCCTGCGTTAGTGGCACGTGCCAGAAATAGACAGCGATTTCCCCTGCGTCGAGAGCTATGTGGAGGGTGCAACGACATTCATACTTCGTGGATGCACGCGCCAACACCCTCAGTCCGTACAAAAGTGTCATCGGTCGCGATCACGGTCGCGTCTCGCATTCTCTTCAAAATTGCTGCCAGGAAGAACAAAAGATTAACGATCAAGTTAATTGTTGTTTAAGTTTAGTTAAATCGTGCTGGTTAAGTTAAATATTTCAAAGTGTCTTACCTCGCGCGCATCATATTGTTGTGTGTAACATATTGCTTTAAAATCTCTTCTTGATATTTCGGATGTACTTCTAATCGATCAGTTTCTTTCTCCACGCATCTTCGAACTTGATAAAATCGCAGTTTCAACCGAAGGAAGATTATTTTTATTTTTATGTTTAACGCAGGTGTGGAAAATAATTTATCGTACATCGAGTGCTGTTAAATTCACAATAAGATAATTATCTTAAGAAGTGTTACTATTTTTGGACAAAGCGATTCACGTGTGATAAATTTAATTATCTCTGTGGGAGAGAACTCACATACACATGCGCAAGACACTTAAGTGCCGAGTAGAGAAGGATTAATAAAGAACGGTTTGTACGAACGAGACAATTTAACGAGATAATTTAACAAGCGTCGCGTCAGAAAATACAAGAGCGGGCGTTAAATTAGCCGTCTACGATACAGAATCATGGGCATGAACAATGTAGGACCGGTGATCAGGATGTCTTCGTCTGGTACGCACGGCGCAGGCGGAGTCGGCTGTTGCTGCTTCAGGTGCTGCACATGCATACACGTGCAGTTCTTCAAATCATCGCCGGGGATCGTGAAAATTTGCGAAACGGTAATTATACTTGGAAAGCTGTTCACATTATTATCATGGAAAATTCAAGAAAGTAAGAGAGAGAGAGAGAGAGAGTACTAAGTTTCGTGTAAAAATTAAAAACTCATTTTCCTTGATCGTAAGAAGTAGGTAAAATTCAGTGGGCTGCAAATTTGGCAAAAGTAAAGATAATTAGGTGTTTCGAGAAACATTTTACAGTCTGGAGTCTCAAGTTTTCAGATGTTTTAGGATACGAAGTTTCCTCGTTTCTTACATATTCATGTATAATTTCAGGTAATCAGCGGATTAATACAAAGTTTGCTGGTCAATTATGGCCTGAGGTATAGTTCAACTATTGGCTCGGCTTTTGAGGGATCATTGACCACTGCGTCGTCCTGTTTCCTGACTTCCGCTCTGTTGCTTGCCTGTTATGCGATTTCTGAGAAGACCTATCGAATGATTCGTTCGTCACTTTTTGTATGTAATTCATACGTTTCAAATGAACCACATTTTACAAGGAAATCGTAAAATCATTATATTTTAAGTAATTTCATCTCTAATTTTGCCATTTTGAGACGATAATTTTATTGATCTCACAACTTTCCAACAGCTGTCCATCGTGTTTTCTTTCCAGGAGATGATGTTCAACTCTGTAGCCTGCTTCCTGTATTTAAGTTCAGCATCCTACTTGGCCTTTGCTACAAAAGTATTTCTAATGGCCGAGTATTACGTGAAACCCGGCTTCGACGTTTATCCTGCCATGACAGCCGCTTACGTAATTACACAGTTGATTAAGTGCACAGTCACGAATCGCGGATTTAACGCTTTCACTAGTTTACATTATTATCTATTCGTAACAGGAAAATAAATGTAACTCTTACCAAGTAATCGTGAAGCTTCGATATATATTTTAGTTTCCGAACCGTACGAAAAAGCGAGAATTGTATGATAGTAAAAGGAGATCGATACATTTAGTTCTGTGATACGGAAATTTCAGACATTTAGAAATACTTCGTCTTGAAGGATATTAAAAGTTAGACTATTTCTGTGTTGTAGATGCTGAGCGGTGCAGTCGGAGTATTACACGGTGCAGACGCGTATATGTGCTACACATATTACAAAACCGGGAGATAAATCGCGGTAATACGGACATGATTATATAATTTTACGACAGGAAGTGGTAATTGCGCAAATGCCTGCGCGTAAAATTTCTATTTTGACAAATAACGTTTAAGGTGTTGCAAAATATGAACATCAGTGAGACGTTCGCGAATTTATTCCATCAATATCGACGAATTATCAATTTCTACGAAAGTTTCAATGATACGCAGCAATAAAGAACTTTTTGATTACGTCAATGAGACTGGGAAGAAATGGGACGATAAGGAATCGGGATACGTAATGATACACGCGTTGGTGGGACTTTCCGTATGCATATTGAACTATTATAAAACCTGTGGTAAACATATGTTAACGAGTTATTTGCATATTTTTGTATTGTAATGTATAATTCATCAATTATTTTCCGCAATGACCGGCAACTTGCCAAACACGAAAAAGTGCCTTAAATTACGTAAAAATAAATATTTTAATTAAAAGAGAGTAATAAAATATTTTAATTAAAGAAGAGTAAGATGATCCATATATGTTTTCGTAATATCCAACGAGAAATGACTCATCGAGTCGACATCAAATCGACGTCGATTCAATGTAATTTCGATGGCTTCGATGTCGATTTGACGTCAGTTTAACATCGATTCGATATAAATTTCTCGCTGGATATTAGATAGTTGAATAATAAAAAACTATAGTAAAAATATTTTGAATAACAATTTCTTAATTAAAAATGTTAGTCTAAGTTGATGCTGTTCTGTCTGCAAAAGTTACCATAAATTTTGATATCACTGATATTAAAGAAATATTTCTTGCCAATAAACTGCTCAATTTAGATAGAGAACTTTTTTGAAATATTAATAATCTTTTATTATAAAAACTTTGTATTTATTTCCACTTGTTTGCTGTGACCGCGTCGTGGAATTCGGAGACGGCGGTAAATTCAAGCGTCGCGTTCTTTCGTTACCAACAGAGTAGCACGATTCTGATTCCTGACTAACAAATACTTTTTTTCTTTCGTGTTAAACTATTTCGTCCGTTTAGTTTTTGGATCTGATAAGGAAGTTGCGGGGTTTCCTTTTTCGCAAGAAAACATCACGCTTAGGCACTGCTGTGCGCCGTTCCAATGCGTACCAGGTTATACCTAGACCCGGAATGGTGAATAAGAGAGGCCCCTCACGGATCTCATAGTGTCTTTGTCGGGTTTCTTTTTCCGTTCTTCCTCCGTCGCCCCCGCATCGCCCCAGCTGTACCAGCTACCTCTGTCTTCATTCCGCGAGCCACCACCGTCTCTCTTTTCTCCCTCTACTCAGGATCCTCGTTCTTCTCTTCGTTCTTCTGCCGACGTACATCCCTTCTTCCTCTCTGTCGCTCTTGTTGATGTCTTATCGTGGCTATATAAACGACAGCGGGCATGTTGCCGGCAGTTCATGCTCTCGAGACGACCGACTCGCTCGGAGTCGGGAGTGCTCCGAACGCGCTTCCTCGTGTCGCGTCGGCTTCCTTCACTCGATTAACCGCGGCACAATTGGAGAGCGGGGAATCTGCGAAATAGCTTGCAAACAACCTGGGAAGTTTAACTCTTCGCCAACGGGAGATCGACAACATGAAGATCAATTCGACGGAAGGTAATGCTTGAGAATGTACAAGGGGAGATAAGAAATGATGAGGGGAGATCGGCACGGTCAATGTGGTGTTATTTTCGTTAAGTTCATACCCGTTATTTTCGCGAAGTTCATAGGAAATAAGAACTATATTAGAACTCGACTAATCATTGCCAGCAATGTGAATAATAAACAATCGAGAAATGCGAGCAGCGCTTATTCGCCGAGGAAATTCTGGGCACAGTTTATTAAAAACTGAATACGTGTGATGTTGTAATTATTGCAAAATAAAAGTGAGCATTTATTAAAAGCGTTGGAGAGTGCGCATATCTTTAAGATTAAATTGCCGTTTAATGAGGAGCAATTAAGAAAGAAAGGAAAGAGAAATTGCACACGTTCCGAGTTTAAGAAATCGTGACAGTGTGTTTCGCCGTTTATTAAACGTTCTTTAATCGATATCGTGTCCTGACGTTGAAGATAAGGACGTGGCAGTGAAAATGTTTCTTTAATGAAGATAATGAATAGGTGCAAGCGCGCTATGGCAAGCGCACATTTCCACCTGTAGCGCGGAAACTCATTGGAAATGCTCAGTCGCTGCCGTTATGAAAACAGCACGGCGAATGAATATCTGCCGCGAACACCGTTCTCCGTAACGGAGATACTTAATCGCTACGACAAACTAACAATAAAAATACACGCGCTCACCCTCCCCCAGTTCCTTTGTATGCGATCAGCTGAATAAATTTTGAACAACTGCGATGATGAAAAAGCGCTACTCTCGTCCCTCCGAGAAACAAACGCTGCTCTTGTTCTACGGGTGTCCGCGATATTTTTGGGATAATTTTTGAATACTCGGTACGACGCGACAAACGATATATTTGAAGTCAACATTATGTTGTGACCCGATATAACATATATTAAACGTGATATTTTTTTATTCGGACCGAAGAACATCGTAGATTTCGCAAGATTCGTCGGAAATTAATCGCGGAATATATGCAAAGTGAAATCGCTCGTCGATTATTTAATCAATCTCGTTAAAGTTAATAGATCCCGGTGCTCCTTCGAATTTTCCCGTGACTCTTTATATAATAATCGAATTCAGCACTTAACGATAATGTCGTACAAACGTCTCTCATTGAGAAGGATGAAGTTGCGTGAAGTGAGCAAGTGAAAATACGCGACTCAGTGAAAGTAGGCTGCTTTCGTGGTAGCTTACGGTAGCTTCATGTTTTATGACTATTTTTTCGTGATCGAGGCGTTTTAGCTGATGCGTTTTCGCTGACTCGCTGGTCCGCTAGTTCGCAAATTTTATACATCGTGGTGGCGATGAATTATCGATCGCTTTCCACTCCCTCATGCTTTTGCATCGTGACATCATCTACTGACGTAGTATCGTAATTAATAAGAGCGCTTTTAATTTATCAAATCAAGCACCGTGACTATTTTCGGCGAGAAGATTCAACGCGTTTTCTGAAGTCCTAGTTTCTTCAAGATCTCGTCCTAGTTTCTTTGAGATCTCGCGCGAACGGCGAATCTAGTTCACGTGGAATTCAACAGGTGCTGTATCGGAGCCCGCAATATCTGTGATTACACGAGAGGATAAATTCCAACGTGCGAAAATACGTGCATATCGTTCGCAGGTAATTTAACGTCCGTACTTGCACGTCGCGAATGCAGTATTTTTCCACTCTCAAGCGACGAATTTGCGGAATATCCGAGAATTTGTCATTAAAGTCTTGGGAAAGTTCGTAGGGTCGCCGATGATATCATTAGCACTATAGATGAGTCATTTTACGGGTGCGCGGAAGCAGTTACTTGATAGTAAAAAGTGGTGAATAATGGCAGGCACTTTGATTGAACGTGACATGTAATGTCTCGCTACTATTAATATGGAATATTAACCCTTTGCACTCGAGGGCCCCGGAGCGGAGCCATTTAAAATTTGTCTTCAAACTCGAGGGCTCCGCTACGGAGACAATGCAAATAGCAAGAGCGGAATATCCTATACACAATAGTTTTTACGATTTGTCTTTGTCCTTATGTTATGAACTGAAAGTTATTTGCATTGTCTCCATAGCAGAGTTTGAAGACAAATTTGAAATGGCTCCGCTCCGGGGCCCTCGAGTGCAAAGGGTTAAAAGTGGGAAAATGTGGAAAATAAACGAAACACGGTGACCAAAAATGCGACGAGCTTTCGTAAGCTTCTGATAAAAACCGATCGACGCGTCGCTTCGACAGTAACATTGACAGCGAGAATGATTCGAGAACAACGAAGGATATCCGACGTGTCACGCTTATTCCGAGGATTCGTGTTGTCGAATTAACCGTCGAACGTATCCGGTCGGGACGTTCAATTAATCCTCCCTCCCCCTTCTCCAATTCACCGGAATGTGTTCTCTGCACGTCAAGATCCCCCGATTAATCTCTCGCCAAGACCTTGATTAGCATTTTACGTATGACATATCGGATGCACTGCCAACAAGAGAAGGTTGAGTCGCAAACGCGACGCGAACATTCCGATCTGCGAGCCTCTTGATCGCGCATTCAGAATTGCGTCACGTGAGCCGCATGCTAGTACTCGATGATATGAGCTAAGAGAGCCGGCAAGTAACTATACCGGCCGCGAATATATCGTGATTCGAGCAAAAGCGACGGTGACTCGGCAACGAGACGAAATTGTCGTGCTCCACTAAACTGCACGTGTGGACGCCCTGTGTGGAAGGAAACTACCAGTCAATAAAAAGGCCGGCACTTAGTCACCGATAACGCGAGCATTCTTTAGAAGCTGCGTTTTTAACCGCGATACTGTCATCAGTCGCAGGGAGATATGCATTCAGGTCAAATGGTATGGTTGTTGCGGTGAAAAACGGGTTTTTCTTGGTCCTCGCTTTACCTGCTATATGTGGACCTCAGGCAGAATTTTTTATGTCTGAAAATCAGTTCTTTCGTAGTTATCTACTTAATCAACACGCACTCTATATATACACGACTAGAATGGTGAAATAATTTACTTATATTTTTACATATTTAAACGCTGAACTAAATTCTTAACTTGAAAGCTATAAGTTTAGTTTAGCTTTATATTCTAAAATAGAAATAAAGGCAAATTTACTTTCAACGTACAATTCGAGTGACATGGTATTGTTGTAGAAACGAGTGGCTAAAAATAGGAAAATGATGATAGAAAAGCGAAAGTAATATTATTCGTAGAAATCAGCAGCTTTTCTTCATGGTGCGAAGTGTTGCTCACGGTAGCATCAAGGAGGAAAGTTGCAGGTATCTCTATTAAGTACCTTTATTATTCTTTCCTGTATGCCGCAACAGTGAAAATAAAACTGCTTATTTCGCTCACGCGAAATTAACGGTGTGTCCGTTGCAATTTATGCACACACACGTTGGCAGAAACGTATTTATCATCGAACGATCGGCAAGCTGATGCAAAATATTGATTAACCAGCGTGAAAGCAAGGCGCAGAGAAATCCGACAGAGTTTACTCTGTAAATAAGAAGACGCAAGAATCGATATTTTTTACGTCTCCCGACATGCATAATCACACCACAGACTATTTTACGGTGAACGTTAGATATTGGAGTTCAATAAAGTAAAAAAATATATATATAAAAAAATAAAGAAAATCCAGTCATTATATATTTTAATATTTATCGATAATAAATATAATACAAATATAATATTTATTAATAAACATAATATTTTGAATTTCATTTTATTTTATTAACCGATGGCATCGATGGCATAGTGTAGGAAGATTAAACGAACTTCTAAGGTATTTTTTGTGTAGAGACCAAAATAAGTTTGTCAACAAATGGGCCGAGCACGAGCACACAGTGTGTAGAGGAAACGCCTCTCGTCTCGAATTTCTTGTCTGATTATCTTGTCATGTCAGCTCGTGGAGAGACCTTTCTCTGGGGAGTAGAGAACTCCGCTAATAACCATAAGAAAAACGCCGTTATACCGTAGTGAACAGGAGGATCGAAAATTGTAGGCAAATATGGCTGCTGATCTCGCAACTTATCCGCTTTTCTTTCGTGTGAGAACTCTTAACTCCCGCTTCGCACTTTTTCCTAAAGACCAATTCTGTTTTCTCGAGTCGTCCGATAAATCGTAAAATAAGAATCTTTATCTCTCTCAGTAATTAAGATTCCTCTGATAATGTAAATTTAAATTTAAATATTACTGATAATATTTAATTAACAGTTGGTTGACGATGCGAATTTATTTATTTATTTATGCATCGTCACCTGATTTAAAGATATTAAATTGTCATGCGTCGTGTTATTCGCAACTTGATATCAAAATTGGGCGGCTGAAAATTGCATTGATTTCGCGAAATTAGCAGCTACCGTAAAAACCGTTTGAATCGTCTCTTCGTCGAATCGTTTGTGGACAGGCATGTTCATTTTGTAATCTTAATCGCGCAAGAGACATGGGATTTATTCCAGTAAGACGCTATCGTATGATCCTTGACGTTCCATCGTCTCTCCTCTCGCGGTACGTTCTCCCGTTTCTGTGTACGCGATTCATTTAGTTTATAATATGCATAAAACCAGTGCACACCAGCCGCGCTTGCTGAAAAAACACAGTGTGGCCTTTGCTGTCACGAATAACTTTCACGTGTGTCGATGCAAATGCACGTGGCTTGCTTGTATCTCGTATGTATACCAAGTGTATACAACGCGAAGTAACGCATGCAACTTCTAATGTTGCCTTTGATTGCGATTAAGCACTGCAACGTTGGCCCAAGTAAATTTTACACGTATAAAATATTCGAGAAAGATAAAAATGCGTGTTCTCCTTTGGTTATCAAGTGGCTAAAATCTATGCCTTTCCTAGGTACGTTATCACCAAGTAGTTATTCACTGGACGTACAGCGCGGTGATAGATTTTATAAAACGCGAGGTATATAAAATAATAATCCTCGAACTAAGGTTTAGTAACAAGATATATTTTATAAGAATAAAATAAAGAAGCGCGATATCTTTCGAGAAAATTAGAAAGTACGTCGATTTTTTACATCTTCCCGGTCTTAATAGTCATGAAAGTGGAATGAAGAAAGCAGGTGTGTCTTGGTGTTTGAAGGTTAAATATTAATATATAGACAATAAAACAGTAGAAGTAGAAAACATTCTCGTACGTAATAAGTAATTTATGACGCGAAAAAGAGGAAAACTTTGTCAAATAGACATTATCTTATCGCACGTACATACGCGTTGTAGATGTAAACTTTTTTGCTATTCTTTCAGCGTACAATACCTCCGCACCGGAAGCGTCCCGCCTCGACGAAGAATCGTACGAGTTGGTGCCGCTGGTGTCCGGCGTGATTAGCGTGATCGCTATTATAGTGATTCTGTTTTGGATAGGTATCCAAATAGATCGCTTATACCAGTGAGTAAACACCTGACAGCGTATGCTCGCCTTTGTTGTTTGTCCAAACATCTGCGTCTCGTTCGCAATCGAACGGTCTCCACCGGTACAAACAAACACGGCTGGAGTACGGCGCGAGATTTTTTTCATGTAAAAATAAGTCGATTGATAACAGACCCGCGGGCGTGTCTGCGTTTCAGCGGAAAAAGCAGTCAGTGAGCAGTCATTGATTATTGATCTTTAATGTTAGATCCTGAAATTTCAATCGATTACGAATTATTTATTATTATATTTCAATCGTTGACGAATTATTTAACCGTTGTGTAACCGTTCGCTGAACGCAACGGTGTTTCATTGAAAACGATCAAAGAAATTAGTCGTTAAATTGCAAAGCCTAACGTAACGACTACGTTCGATATTAGCGTTGAGGACTCGTGTCATCGTGCGACGTCGCTTGACTTCGTTACAGACAGCAGGAGCACCTCCTTCCCCGCTCGACAAGGAGGAAGCAAAGGAAATTGAAGTGGGCAATGTCACTACCGGGACAGGCGAGAGGAAAGAGCCGAAAGGAAGACTCGAAAGCCCTGGCCTCGGACATGTGCCCCAATGGTGCCAGTGATACCGGATTCAAAACGATATGCGACACGGTTTGATGTTCGATCAGGTCGCGACTCGTTCTTCGCGGGGACTTCACGAGAGGTTTGAGAAGTACGAGTTTCCATCGTGACACTTGGTGCAGTAGCTGGAAAATTAATGATACATGTAGTACATGAGACATTATAGCGTGGGAAAAAGTGAGATATTTTTTTTTTTTAGAGTGGCATTGACTTTGCTATCGAATGTGACTGATAGGAATGATGATAGTCATCCGTTAGAATATCGTGTGACTAATAACATTCCCGGGCGGCACAAAATTCCAAAAGATCCTAACATCCTTTAGACGCTTATTTTGCGCGTCTTTACGATGTCTTTCGGACATTTGCGCTGTGATCTGGGATTGCTGGTGCTCAGCAACGATTCTTGATGTACATTACAAGCGTCATGTATGTCTTAACAATGCAACTAGCGTCACTTGTACGATTTCCAGCCTTGCGCCAAAAAGGGGAAATCGTAGGAAACTATAGGAAATTGTATTTACATTGGTCTACGCTCGATAGAGCACCGATTAAATGATTCTTCTAATAATGTTAAGGCATACGTGGCTCTCGTATAAATTTTATAATACGTATGCATAGAGGCTACTAGCGTTACGTGCGCTCGTACAGCGTGTGTCTTTCGACCGGACACTGCGAAGGAAGGATCGGAATGCGCTTAAAATGCTTCTCAGTCGCATTTTGCGCAGACACGCCTAATATTTCTCGAAGATATCGTGTGATTGAGTGATATGCACTTGTATATATAAATATTTTGTACATAAATATTCTAAATATATGTATGTAAATTGAGATTTTAAATGAATGTGAAATCTTACCCACGTCGTTTTCCATTGTTAACATCCTACGTTATTGCGTTACTGTCAATTTATTTCTATCACTCCCTTATTTATTTCTTAATTACGTGAAAATTACGTATAAATAATTTGCTTACCAATCCTAACATCAAAGTGTAATACAGTAGTCATTTGTAATATAAGTTTTGAATGTACCTTTAACGCTTATATAAAATGATATATATGTTTTCTTGTAACAAAGAATTAACTAACTGTGATCACATTTTCAATTCTGCGAATCTAATCCTCTAGTATTACACGGTGATAACATGACATCGAACACGTGCATACCGCGAAGCGTGTCGAATCACAACGTCAAACGCAACTATGGTGATACTGATGACGTTTATACAGCCTACTAAGATAGCTTGCTGACGTACATGTGTCAGAATAACTCGATAAAAATGGCCTAATGGAATAATTGAATGGTTTTCATTGACGTGATTAATAAATTGTATCAACGGACGTATCGTGAAGCAGATTGCTTTAAGAGCATAAGAGTAAAAAATAAAAAGGGGAAAAGAAAGGAAGAACGCAATGGATGGGTATTTTTGATCGTCTATTTCTTGGGTATGTATGTGTTATGTGGTATGAAGCATCGTACGTAGAAAAAATTATGAATTTTGTAACTCTTCCGTAATTAGTATTACCTCTTAAAATGTTTGTACTTCACTTATGTAAAATCATGTCTTTTAATCTTTTTCGAATTCTTTTTCGAATTATCTTATTTAATTGAAATTGTTTTCAACAAAATTCCTTAAAACCTTCTTTTATGATATATATATGTATATATATTGATTAAAGTTTTTTTTTAAGTAATTTTTCGAATTCATATACTTGTGTATGTTTCTTGTACGAAAAAAGAAGCAAAAATTGCCTCAAGCAAGTGTGTCACCGAATAAAAAAATATTTCATTTATCGTTCCAATCTATTTATCGTTAGTTAAAAATACATTATTAAGATCTGTATTGTTCACGGTAAATTTCTTTAGGAAATTCAAGAGCTAAGCTCTTTAATCGGAATGTCGAGAGAATTTACAACTTGGCGACGCTCTTTCACGAGCGTATTACAGTCTGATTGAAATTGCGGACGTGTGTCTGTGATGGCGGGCGTTATTGACCTTGTTCGCCAAGTCGGCGGAAGCGCCATGACCTACAAGTGACCATTGTCAGATCAAGTGCGTCCAAGGACCATGGCCAACAATGCCATGCGCACGTAGACCCCGTTTTCGGCTTGACGAAAGTAAGCTGCTCTCGGATCGGTGTCGAACTCGGTGCTTATCTCGAAGACTCGAGGCAGCGGATGCATCACCGTCATCTTCCTCTTTGCGCGCGACATCAATTGCGGAGTGACTATGAAGTGGCCGCACACCTGCCACACAGTGACAATTTTGTAAAAACGCTGTACTCCAATTCATTTATTTTCTAATTATTCTTTAAATTAATTATCCTGGACGCAAATGTTGAAGCATGAAATGTAGCTTTTCAAGGATTTTTCGTATAATTCTTGACAATTGAAGGACTTGATGCAAAAACCGGTCAGCTTCATTTTTTGAAATTGTAAAATCAACGAAAAACTGTTTGCATCGTAAAATCAACAGAACGATCTTTACGATATTTAAACGATTTTCGTAAAAAAATTTACATAACTTATTTCGCAAAATAGTTTTTAGTTGATACTGAATATAATTTCCAAAAATGTAGCTGACTGATTCTTGTATCGAGCCCTCCGGTTATTTCTTTACAATTTTGATATTTAAAATTTATTTTTAAATTATTAAGAATAAAAAATGTCGCTTTCAAGCTGCTTAACGCAATAAAAATATTGGAGTGATAAGAACACAATTAATCGAAATTACAGTAACAGAAGAACTTCTTCAATGTTTTTATGTACTTTTGTCGTTTGAATTTATCTCGATATCAATGTAAGATTTGCGTTGCAATAATACTTGAAATTTTCCGGTATTACTCAGCACGAATAAAAGCAGACAAGCAGACATAAAAAACCACTTCTATCCGAAAGATAACATCGCATGTTAGCTACCAAGTTTAATCTTGCACTTACGTTGGACATTTTGCATCAAACGAATGCGTGACAAACGTTGAATCTTCATTTTCAAGTTCGACACAACGTATTGAGTTCGTCGTAACATCTATTAAGCACTTACCTGGTTATATTCCTCTTGCGTGGCGAAACGTTCGCGCTGAATACGCGTCATATAAAGGACGTCGGTCTCTGGCAAAGCCTCCTCCAAAGTGGCGAACTTCTCTTGCGGGATTCCACGTTTGCCCACGTAATTGGTCACCTGATCCGGCATGTTGAGGCCAGGTGGACACACGTAGCGAAGCTCCACGTTGTACAGAGTCAGCAACCTGCACCAGCGCCGTTTAATAAGTTGTGCGCGTCGAAGAAAAACACCTTGACGCATGAAGTGTAGCTCTTTCAAGGATTTTTCGTATAATTCTCCACAATTGAAGGACTTGATACAGCTCGATTTTTTGAAATTGTAAAATCAGCGAAAGACTGCATCATAAAATCAACAGAACGATCTTGACATATTTAAACGATTTTCGTAAAAAAATTTATATAACTTACTTAGCAAAATAGTTTTCAGTTGATACCGAATACAATTTCCAAAAACGTAGCTGACTGATTCTTGTACCGAGCCCTTCAATTATTTCTTTACAATTTAGATTGGCCTTGGTCTCCAATGAGCGTCTTTGGATACGAAGGACAACTCGCTCGTTCGCTCGTAACGACCGAAATTCAATCTGGAATATCGCGCTATCTGGGACGCGCGATTGTTCTATCGCACTAACCTGGCCAGAGAGTGAACGGTCCTGCCGTTTTTCAAGTCCCCCACCATCGTGATCGTGAGGCCGTTCACGGTCCCGAATTCATCTCGTATCGTAAAAATGTCGAGCAACGCTTGCGTCGGGTGCTCGCCGATTCCGTCACCGGCGTTCAATAACGGCTTCCTGCAGTGCTGCGCGGCTCTCTGTAAGTTATCATTATTAAATAGCAACTGGAAAATGTGCGCGCGCGCATTAACACGGCGGATTTGTCAAATTTTGAAATCGTCTCGAAAAGGCTCAGAAACAGCGAGAATAATAAAATAACTATTGTTACGGTATTTGAATTTAGGAATTATAACTAAATTAATTAATTATAACTAAATTAATTAATTAAAACTAATTAAAACTAAAATATGCTAATTATAATTGGACAGGAAAAGGTTGTAAGTGTCGATTGTTAATGCAATCAAGTTGTAAATAAGACAGCTTGCTTATTTATACTCACCGCCACTGCGTTTGGTAATGGATGTCTAAGTACCACCACATCCGCGTATCCTGCCATAACTGCTACGGTATCTACAACAGCGCGATAACTGATAGAACACGTGTCACGAATGGAATGATAATTCATTATAGTACTGCGCCCAGTGAAAAAGTTCGGTTCGACTTTAGAGTCAGATTTGACTTAATCACATCGAATGGACATGACTTATTTATCAACCAAGTTAATCGTCGCCGCCATCGTTATCTACGTTCTTTGTTAACTTGTCCTAGACATTCGCATTATTTCTCTCGTAGAAAATGGCCATCAAAGAAAACAGAAAATCGTACCGAACTTTTTCTGACTGACCTGATATTTATAAATCAATGTATTTAGATATTTTGTATTTTGTTCTCGAAGGTTAGGCTTTCGCCCCAAAAACGGACCTTCCAACGTTTCTCCCTTTTGAACCGACGAGGTGGAACCATCCATGTGTATCACGCGGCCACCAAGCCGTTGCATCGCGGCGGCGAAGCTGCACGAGGTTCTCGTACTGACTTCGTAGAAGATGGAAGCCATAATTTTGCCCTGATCGAAAATGATAGTCGATTTTATTAACGATGAAAATAAAAAGTTTCACTTGTCATTTGAAAATTACCAATCCGACATTATCATATTTTGTAGTTTCAGCATGTATTCAGTCTTTTTAAAGATAGAAACGCTTCTATCTCAACATTTTGTAATCTTTGATACACATGTACGATTTTATGCAAATTTAAACTGATTACCCTCAGGACATGATCCAATGGTCGCTCCTTCCTGATGGCATTACGGAAGAGTTCCGCGAGGTAGAATAAATCTTTCAGTATTTCCTTATTAAAAATATCCACGGAAAGCACATGATGTCCGACCAGGTTTGTATGGACGGCAGAAGCCGGTGTGGCGGTCATCAAGAGGTTCGGATTACTGTCACTCTTGGATTTGGTGGCACTGCTAATTGGCAACGGAGAGATATTCCTTTGGGAGAGCAGGATTTTAGAATGTTCCTTCGCGTCGATATCCAACGCGAAGCATACGTTCGACTTGTGCGACAATGGCTGCAGAAGAGACGATTCTGAAAGTAAACGGAATAAACAATTGTCTCATATCATATTGTTCATCCGTAATCTCATAAACTAATTAAGCTTTATCTCGCAATGACTAAACAAACACACTCCATGTAAGATTTCACAATCGATTTGGCGACATATTAGATTACACGCACTAGTACCGTCGTAAAAATAAGAATCACTCTCAAATATTATAAATAAGTTCCTTTCAATTATTTCAACTTTGTCTCTCCGTTCCGTGTGGGAAATACCGTTTTTTAGTATCTTGGATTATTACCATTCAGTTGCTCTTCGGACGAATCAGCGACATAATCGGCTCGTGCGTTGTGTTTCTCGTAATTCGGCGACAAAAGGCCATCCAGGAGGAACAGCGGTTTGCTGACTGCGTCTACCATCGGTACGTGTATCACCGGCGGAACTTTCATTTTATGCTGAACCTCCCTGATATCTTGACCGAATCCAGGATTCACCAGAATTTGTCCCTCGACGTAGGCTACCTCACCTCTCAGGACCACTCTGTGCACGGAACCCTGGCACCATTTACCCCAAAAAGGTGTCCATTCCGATTTACTGAACGGCATTGCCTCTGGGATAACCCACCCGTCGTCCATGTCGACTTCGATGTACGTGTTTGGTTGGTCGGGAATGTTGAAGATCCTTTTGGGATTTCGGTAGAGCTTGTCGACAATAGTCTACGAACGTTAAATAAGCGCATTAGTTATTAACTTATTTTTATATAAGTTAAAATGGTTCATCAATATTGAAATCTTTGCCCTGGGCTACTTACAATATAAAATAATATAGTGTTCTTTTTTTTCTTGTATGGAATCCTTAACGAAACTATGAACGTTTTTTTATAATAGACTACCTTTTCTTCATTTAGCATACATTTAATCGACGGTCAAGAAGTTAACTTAATATTAACTTGGCTTTTAATTTAATTTTGGTTTAGGTCACTATTGATTAAGTTATTAACTAAGTTAATTTTATAAGCCAACAGCTTTTAACTTAGTTAAAAATAAAAATTAACTTATGTACTCAACTCTGTTTATATTAAAGAATATCTGAATTATATATATCTCCTCCCCTTTTGTGTAAAATTAATTCTTTTGAAGCTGCTTTACTCCAATGTATGCAGCCAGAACGTATATAAATTATATCGTCGGCGTGTTATTCTATAATTTAGATCTCTGTAATTTGTTTAGTTCTAGCAATTTTAACTCCTTTAAGTCGGTAATTGGTCAATTCATTGGACTGGCGCAAAGACGGAAAAGAAATCGAATGTACATGGCGAAACTAATGATAACACTCGATGTATATTAGTTCAGCTAAAAGATCTTAGAGAAAAACTTTACTTTTACTGCAAGCGCAGTGAATATATTTGCGCGCGATGCTTATCTCATATCGTACTGCCAGTACTATCAGATAATAACGCTCATCTGTAATGTAGGAAGTGATAAGCGCAAACACAAAATCGCATTTAAAACGGAGCGACCATGAGTTTATTTCAGGACCTCGTTGAAGAGCGATCTAGATTTCTAACGAACCACTTCCGTTTTCGAGCTATTGAACCGAAATCAGGACGTAACTAATCCCACGATTAAAATAACAAACATAACGTAAGTTGTTTAGTTAGTTTCGAAGAAACTCAGATGAGAAATCTTTTTGCAAAAAGCTTCACCTGGTCGCGTTTCGATTTATTACGTCATATCAAGTGTAAAAATTTATCTCCGAGTTGGAATGACGTTATTTCGTTATCAAGCAGAAATGCTTATCGACATTCCTTGCTCGTTACGCTCCAAGCGGACGTCGTTGGGACAATAGTCACAATAGACTCGAGCGGAAAAGTAAAATACCTCTATGGTCAGCTTCCCTTTCTTCACAGCGGTGAGCAACAGCGGCAGCATGGTCTCCAGCCCGGGGAATCCTGGCGGTGGATTCTCGGACGACTTTTCTCTCACGGTGTGCGGAGCTTTAACACGAAAAGCCACGACATCGCAGTTAACATATAGAAATTGTAAAGTAACGCGCGACGAGATCGCGCGATTTCTAGTCGAAACTCGTTCCTTTTCACCTCCCGATCGAATACGTGCTCGATACGGCGAATTATCGAGATTTTTTATCAATATTAACAGTAATTACTCGTTATTTCTAAATTACTCCGCGTGTCCGATATAATATCAATATTTTGGAGCAGAAGAGAGAGAGAGAGAAAACAATGCCTTTGTACGAGGCTTAAAAGCAGAGCGAAGTAGATGTTATACGCATATATGTTCGACACGGGACGTTCATCCCTTTATCGCCGGCTCACCAGAATAACATCGGCCGTTATCGTTTCGATCGCAACGTCGATGTGTCGATTTTACCATGTAATCATAACGACACGCAAATTCGCTTGCTCGACGAATTTTCAAGGGGGGAAACTTTCAACTAGAACCTACGATCGGAATTATTATTGGAATATCGCGGTGAGTGTTTGATAAGTGTTTGATTTTACCGTGGTCGGTTGCGAAGCAATCAATTATGTCCAGATTGTCCCAGAGAGCCTGTTGATCCTCCTTCGTTCCCAGAATAGGTCTCACCTGGCCTTTCCCACTACCTATCTTTTCCAAGTCATCCTGGCAGAGGAACAAATGATGCGGGCATACCTCGCACGTGACTGCCAATCCCTGTAACAATAGTGTAATAATAGTTTTCAGACGATATACATCGACGTCTTTGAATAATTGTAATTTAACATCGCTAATTCGTGATTTTTAACCTAGCGATTGAACTTTTGGTAATTGTCGCGACGTTTGAGCAAACACATTCGTTATTTTCTCTGTCGGATGTCTCGATGATGTACTCACATGCTCCTTGGCGGCGCGTATAATCTCCACCTCTTCTTTGCGCGCCACGTGGCACACGTGGATCGGTCTGTTGTGCAAACTCGCCAGCAGAAGCACCGCAGCTGTCGTTTGCCCCTCTGCGTGCACGCACAAAGGGTATTTTTTCGGCCAGCTCTCGAAATGCTGCGAACAAACAGTACGGCAATTTTATATATCCATTCTGTAACACAAACAATGCCAGGTATAAGAACAATGTAGACGTGCGTTTCACTTACCTTAATCCAAGAGGTGACATCATTGAGACGAAGCGTGGTGAATGTCTCGTTCAGATACATCTTCAGGCCGGCTACCTGCGGCGCTAATTCCGGTATAACATCGTAATTATTCGACGAGGCGCCGACGAATAGTGCATAATCGCATCGTGCACCAGCTGCAGCTTTCTACAACGCAGCAGAGTGGACGGGGGTGGTTTTATGATTTGTTCAACTCGATTTAGTTTTATTTCATTGGCTCGAGGAACTTGAATGTAAAAGATCTTACCGATGGGATATTCTTTAAGTGGGGGCAAAAAAAATCGAAGAAAAATGTATCACAGTCGTACTATTCTCTGCTTTCGTGAGTACAAATAATATAGTAAATTGTGAAGAAATAAATAATATCTCGAGATTGTGTGAAAAAATGAGCGATGCGTTGTCGGAGTGAAGTACAAGCGCATCTTAGATGAATGAATGAAGTGCACGCAAGATTAATTACGAGGATTAAAAAAATTAACAAGATTATCTTATCAATGAATGATTTTTGCAAGGACGGAATTCTTACGTTCAAAGACATCGGTGTTTACCTCTTTGGCCAAAGCGAAAGTCTGATGATCCACCACCGCCGGATTAGTGTTCGGCATAGCGAAGATCATCGTGATACCGCCGGCGAGTGCAGCCGCGGTGCAGGAGGCGAAGTCTTCTTTGTAAACATCACCTGGCTCACGGGTATGCACATGCACGTCGATCAAGCCGGGCAACTTGATCAATCTGCGCGACGTTATGCAGTCGGTGTGCGTTTTCATACGCGGTGCTTTTTCACCAACCATTCTCATTGCCTGCATGACACAAGACCGAGGAGCATGTACAGTTGCATCTCTTTAATTAGCACGGGTTTATCGCTCGCGCGCGATTACGCAGTCTCACGATGCACGATGGTGGGTAATACGCGCGCCCTGGTTTCCACTTAAACAAAAGCGTTTAGCGCGAAATATGAAATATTGAATACGATTGCTCTCTCGTTGCCCTTTTGAGAAAAATCCAAGAGAAAGAGAGTCATTTGCGAAAATCGTCGAATGATAAAAGCGTTAAGAAGAAATGCCTCTTCCTCGAATAAATATGTTTAATTGAGATACGCGATTATTCGATGAAATTAAAATTTCACAAAAATTGATGTGATATTATGTAATAGTTTAATGTAGAACAAAAATGAGAACTGTGTAGTTGGCAGTCAGTAGTCGCAACCTATCCAAAATCTTTGGTCCCACATTTGCTGTTTGAAACAAGAAAGTAAAAACTGACGAATACTTGGACCTATACTCTTATTTGTTTCTGTGGAGTTCTGTATTATTGCAACTATTCTAATAATTTTTACATGTGTAGGGAAAATGTAAAACTTGTACGGAAACAGTGATTTCTACGTTAAGACATCCCTGATATCTTATCAAATAAAAGTAATGAACATGTTTAGTTATTAATCATTTTATTTTGTCTACACTTCAAACTGGATAAAGCGATATCGAAAACTTAAATCACTTGTGATTTCTAGATTAAAGTTCTATCACAAAGAAAGTAATGATTACAAAAATTATCATAACAAGATATATATATATATATATATANTCCGAAACCTACATTCTTTAAGATAATATTGCAACCCAATTTTTTCGCACGGTTAACGTTCTGTGACTTTTTTCCGAAATTTATTTGATTTCCTAACCTGTAACGTTCCAAACGCTATCAGTCCCTTTTTTAATTTTGCCTTTCTATAATTTTTACTTTATTATAGGAAATGTAAAACCAAAGTAGTTATATATATATATATATATATATATATATATAACTACTTTGGTTTTACATTTCCTATAATAAAGTAAAAATTATAGAAAGGCAAAATTAAAAAAGGGACTGATAGCGTTTGGAACGTTACAGGTTAGGAAATCAAATAAATTTCGGAAAAAAGTCACAGAACGTTAACCGTGCGAAAAAATTGGGTTGCAATATTATCTTAAAGAATGTAGGTTTCGGATGAACTTCGCAGTTAGTATCTTTTATCAACAATCCGGATAGGAATTTTTATGTAAGAGTGAGTAATGCGATTTCATTTATCTAAGCGACCTTTGATTCATGACGTGCTGATATGACGGGAAGTATAATATGAAACGAAAAGGTAACGTCACGTGAACTTAGCTTCGTGTCAAATATTCAATCAAATTACTCCGGAAGATACATCTCATACCCAGAGAAGTTACTTTGCACGCTTGTGGGACACTACATCGAATATTTTTGCGAAAATCCGATTTGGATCATCTCACCTCAACCAGCAATTTCGCGCATTTCACATCCGTGACCAGAGGCACGGAATAATCGACCGCGAGTCTCCTTGTCCTGTAACCGTGAGTCATGAAATTGGAAACGCGACGGGCACCGCCGTTTCTCATCGGCAGATTGATAACAAGGTCGAATTGCTTCTTCGAAAGGAAATCGGCGAGATGCCGAAGTTCGCTCGGACTGGAATCCTCGTTCATGCCGATGTTCTCGAACGTCCATTGCACCGGTTCCACCTGCGTTACAGAAATGAATACTTTCGCTTCGGTCGCATCTCAACCATCAATATTAAGAACTCGATATTAAGAGAGCTTCAACATTAGAAACTCAATTATCTTCTGAAGAATCGTTGCACTTCGCTTACACGTTATATCGAGTAACTCTCTTAAACGAACATCTAACGTTCCGGGGGTGGACGTTATCTCCTTGATTGCATTATTACTCTCACTAACATTCTGACTGTATATTTAGTCGTTTAACTTCGCGCGGCCTCACATACCTGTATCGTGTCGCGATAGTCTAAATAGATATCGATTGATATCTGTTATAGTCGGTTGCGGGCGATGTATCATTTTTTATCTCAACTTTTGTGCAAAATTTTCTCCGACGAAAAAAAAAAATCTCCGATCCCCGCGGAATCTCCTTTATCCGCCAAATGCGAGAATGCTTCTCGTCTTGACAATGATCCCGGATATCTCGGGAAAACAATATTTATTTGCAAACGCACGTTGCATTGTTCCGGGATTAACCGGCAATTTCCGAGTTGCCGATAGGGAGTTCACTCGCAGATTAGATAAGAGTCGCAATTTTACTCGCGGTATTGTTATACTTGACGTCAGATGCCTGAAGAGTGTCCTTTGACCGTGTCCGCGTATTATCGTTGCACCATGCGAAACTATGTTGCGTCTCGAACGACTGCGGGTCTACGTGCGATAAATCCACGATGATCGCCTCAATAATAATGATGTTAATAACGAGCATTTCTTATCCAACAAGTGGCTGTTGCGGAAATGTCCGCCGTACCTGTCGAGTATGTGAATGTTGGATAGCGTTACTGGGAAAGCAGATTAAGTTTCTACGTAAAGAATAACGATTACGCGGAATATACGCAAATTATAGTCATATGCAGTTATTATCGCGACGGTGAATATCGATAGCTTTTTCCCTCCCGGAAATTGCCGTTGGCACTGCTTACGTAAAGCTGGGGCTTGTCAAATTCTGTAATAAATTTCATACCTCGCATTGTACGTGCGTTCGGCCGCACTCGTTAAAAACGATTATCGATTAGAAATTTCAAGTCGTCAGGCTGCTCCGTGCTCGCGTGATGGTATCGCTAACGCGAAGATAAAAGCCGACATTGCTGATAGAAATCGTTTATTTGGCTAAGACTTAATAGGCATGGTGATAACTAGACAGGAGGAAATCAAAGAAGACGGTGGGGAAGATTCGTGAGGAGCACCAGCGAAGATTGATGACATCACTGACCTAATAGAAGAAATCCGCAAGTACCGCGTCGATCGGCGACCAGCAGTTCCTATAACTTACTTCGTCGCGATAGGATAGTTGCTGATTATTGGCGAACTCGGCGAAAAATACCACAGCTTTATCGTGCCGGTGTCAGTGCGATCTGCACGAAATATTTTATGCCGGGCTTGTTTGCAGATAGCCAATGGTAAGCGGCCGATTAAAAGCGCCCTGCTTGATAAGGAGATAGCTATTTATCGACAGCGACACCCCGCGAGAGGACTATTGTCCCGCCGTTCACCAACGTACGCTCACGCGCGTACATACGATGCCGTGTTACGTTCTCGTCGACCTCCCGATCGGACCGTCTTGGTAAACCCTGAAGTGACACCCCACGTGGACGCTTCTCGCGTCGGGACGCGCAGTCGTATCGCGTGTCCATCTTGTTATGCAATTCGACGGTGAACCTGCTGACGAAAGGATGGGCATAAAGGGATCAAAAATCAAAGTCGGTTCTCGGGGGAAAAATGGTGGATCCAAGGGGACCGATACACCTGGCAGCCAGGCAAACGTCTACGAGAGCGTGGAGCTGATGATGCTGAGGAGAAGCCTCAAGAAGGATCCCGAGGGTTTCATTCTGAACAACCTCATGATGAGTGTCCAGTTCTTCGAGAATTACGAGGAGTAAGCACTCGTTCCAGTCAGTGTTCTGCAAGGTGGCTCGTTGTAGTTGCGAGACGGCGAGATCGTTCGTGGCGCGATGTGCGGTCGAGAGTGTAAAAAGAATCTTTCGCCGTGGAATAACAGTTGGATATTGTTGAGATATTAACGGGATTAATGATCAAGATCGTTGCTCGAGATGGTGAAACCCAGTGCATCGCTGAATAAGTACACGTATAATATGCAATTTGTTGTACCTTAAGGAAGCCAAGTCTCTGACAGTGGAACTTATTTATAATGCTGAGTAATTTGCAAAAAATGATTCTGTATCGTTCGTATCGTGTCTAGAAGAACGTGTATGTGAGAGAACACAGAATTATCTCGGATAAGACATATCGATTCATTAAGCATCGATACCATTTGACTTGACTTAATCTAATCTCGAAATCTGTACCACGTACGAAAAATATTCGTCGGCGAGATAACAACTGTGCCAAGAGGGAGCACATTTAAATTGCTACAATTGTTCCTGCTTTTTAACTTGCAATTGGTCGCGATTGTCCAGAATGCACTAGACGATCGGACGTGCTCGTAAAACAAGGAATCATCTTTATCCATTGCATAAGACTATAGTTACATGATTTGACAATGAAATTGAATGTCGGCCGGATTGTCAGTTTGCACACGCCATTTCCCACATATTCGTGCGTGGTGTTGAAAATGCTTTCGCAACTTCTCGAATATTTAATTTCGCTTTTACACCCGCGTCTTGGGGTGTGTGGATTGTAATATTAAAAACAATTGACTAGTCAATCAGCCGAATTACGTGAATATCTAACGATCGAATTCCTTTGATTCCAGAAGTATTATCCGGATTCAAGAGACTCTGGCATCGTCTTCCGAGGCGAAGCTAAATAAGAAATTGCCCCCTCAAAAGCACGTTTTGATGCCGGACGTTCTTCAGGAATACGTCTCGCGCAATGTCGCCTTCACCTCGATGCGACAGACCTCTCGTCATACCATCGAGCCCCTGCACCCCATCCGCATTTACGTCGTACACGACAATATCGAACTTACGGAGCAGCATTACCTGCCGGAGTACAGCAGCGTGAACAATGAGATCACATATAACGTGTTGATGAAACCGAGCGAACAGCAAGGTGAGTGAATCTACGTCAACTGATAAATCTTGTCAAGCGTCTTCCAAATTCCCATAATAATAACTTTGAATCTCTGTACGAATTGAATGACACAAAAGATTTAACGAAATTCATGTGCTATTGCTGAGAGAGTTGAATTTCAAGATCTGATTTCAAGAAAGCTGAACTTCAAACAAATCTTAAGAAGTACTTTCACACACACACACACGCACAATTTATATTTTTCCTGAAAGATAGAAACGATTCCAAATTGGGAAGGAATCGAAAAAGAAAACAACGAAAGCTACAATGAAAAAAAAAGCAGCTAACTTGCGACGTAGTCTTTAAGATGACTGAAGTTACACTTAACTTGTCAACAGGATACGTGCGGCTGGAGCTTCTCGACGAGACGCCGTTGCCGAAAAACCCGAAGAAAGAAGATCACGATCCTTCAGCGGAGGACGAAGACGAGATATACAGCGACGGTGGCAGCATTTACGTTCCAAAGCCCAGCTCGAAGATGGTTCTTTCTCAGCAGATGAAGAAGGGCAATCTCCAGACCTCCAACGCGCGATCTTTGCCCAATCTACACAACGAGACCGTGTACGAGGACCAAGCGTACCACTCGCGCGAGAACCTCTACGAGACTCAGTCCAGTCGGGACATCAGGCCCGAGTCCGACTACGAGCACGTGTCCCCGGTTCCGGATCGTATGAAAAAGAAAGCCTGGTCGAAGGACGAATTGGCGTCGAAATCCGGGAGCTATCACGTCCGACCCGGCATGACGGAATCGAAGAAGAACAGTCGTAGTCCGGCGGGCAGCACGACTTCCGGCTACCGGTCCGGCTATTATACAGTTGACAGTGACAGTGACAGCAGCTGCCACATAACGCAATCCACCAATGCGATGCTCAGCCCTAACACGAATAGCAACGCGGCTTCCACGTGCAACTTTCCGGACGGTTACAGCGAGAAGGCGGTCCCAGACGCGTCGACGGAGATCTACTCGATGTCGAACGCGAAGATACCGCAACGGTGCTTCAAGAAGGTAATGCACACCAGAGAGGGCAAGATCTACGATCCGCGGGAGGAGAAGAAGCAGCTGCAGAACAGCAAGCAGCGCCGCCTCAGGATGGCCATGAGGAGGCGCAACTACGAGGTTTCCTACATCAGCAGCACGGAGTTCATGAGGCATTTCGTCAACATCTTCAAGAACCAACTGGGCCAGCTGCTCGATTTCGGCCAGGAGGACCTGGACGAGGTGAAGCCCGAGGGCTCGGTCATCTACTGCGACAAGATCATGGTGTCGCACAGCTCCAGACTCTGCAGGATCGAGTCGTACGAGGTGACGCCGACGATATGGCTGCAGTGGCCGGAATACGCTCAAGAGTGGCTCGATCGGCCGAGGAGCACGTGGCCGAGCTACGAAGACATCAGTAAGGTGAAGGACTTCGGCTGCTACGTGGTGCCGGAAGGATTTCTGCCGAAGAAGGGCAGCAACGCCTATCACGATCTCGAATGGCAGCTGGTGTTTCCAGCCGCGGAGCGATACCTGGAGACCTGCATGACGCGCTCGCAGGCTCAGGTCTACCTGATCGCGCTGATGCTTCACAAGAGCTTCATAATGCCGGTCTTCGATACCATGTTCGGCCTGACGACCTCTCACATTAGAAACAAGATGTTCTGGTTGATCGAAGAGGACGATAGACCCTCCAGGTGGCCCGACAACCAGACCGGCCAAGGTCTGATGAAGCTGCTGAACAGCCTCTACCGCAGCCTCAGCCAGAACGAGCCGACCTTGCCGGACTATTTCATCCGCGACAAGAACGTGTTCCAGAGGGTGCCGTCCGACCACCTGCTGCACACCCAGAAGCAGTTGAAGAGGATCATAGAGAACCCGGTAATGTACGTGTTCCACGCGATGGAGAACATCAGGCACAGCGAGAAGTTTTTCCCGAGGCTGGACTACGAGATGCTGCTGAAGATACTGACGATGGACACTCTAACTCTGGTGAATCCGGCACTCGGCCAGTCCATGTTTACGTCGTCGTCGTCGCCGAACGACGAGTCTCACCTGGCCAGGGACGAGATCTACAACAAGCCCGGCGGATTTTGGGACAACGCGAAACTGCAGACCGAGAAGAAGATCTACGCGCGGGTGGTCACGAACAGGACGTTGATCAACCCGCGCAGAGCGACGGACTCCATCATCGAGATCTCGGTGAGTTCCTTGAGAGATAAGATCCCTATCGGCAACGGTTCTTAACAGGCTATCCAGCGCGAACACGCCATTATCGTAACTGATTGCGTGAAAAAAAAGCGCGGGATCAATTCGCGACACTTACGCGCGCACTTCCCGCAAATCTAATCTTATCGGTCTTCCTCCACGATTAATAGCTTGAGAGTCACGGTCGACTCGCGTCTTCATTCCTTTTCTTGTCTTTCCTAGGTGCGCTGCGCAAACCTGGAGGGTCCAAGGCTAGGCGCGTTGTTGGACTTTTTCGTCAGACACTTCATAAAAATGGCCGCATGTTGTCATCAGTATCAGGCTTATCAACAGAAAAAAGTTTATCTCGATCAGGCGGATTGGCTCTCGATCATATTGTCGGATCAGAGCAGATACAAGGAGGACGCCAGGGCTTATCGTGACAAGATCAACGCTTTGAGAGCGAGAACCGCGAGTTCACGGCCGCAGGCGAACGAGCGCCCGGAGACGCCTAAGAGGAACGGCGAGGCACCATTGTTCGTCGGCACCTTGAAGGATCGTTTCATACGAGAGACCACCGAAGTCACGATAGAGTCGGGGGAAGAGCAACCGCAATCTAGTCGCGAGGATCGTAGGGACAAGGTCGGCAAAACGGTGAACAAATCGGTCTTCTACGAGGTGCGATTTGAGGCCGACGAGGATCAAGAGCAGCAGCAGGCGAAGCCTACGAAACCGAGCGAGGTCAAAAGAAATGAAATTATCTCCATATTGAAGAACTCTAAGTCAAGGGAGCAAAATGACGAGTCCGCTTCCGGCACAAGCCAGAAAGTGGTTTCCTTAGCGGATAATAAAAATGAATCGTTTCTGACGGAAACGACGTATATATAGCGTTTGCCGAGAGTTGGACGTAGATGATCTGTCAACGGGGACGAACAATCTTTCTCCTTGATGCGCACATAACAAAACTAGGAACAAATTTGAGATAATTTAAGTGGTATTCATTGTTATATTTCGAGAAGGAGTGATAATGAATTTAAGTAGAAGACTGAGCGCGCTTATCGCCTTGCGGAATTGTCGATATCCAATCGTCGGGTTATGTAAAAAGCCAAATGACCAGTTGTAGTCGAAGTAATTTAAAAGTAGCAACCAATTGTTCTAGGTGAAGTTATCGAGCAAAGTAATTTTAAAATATTAGTTCATATGTATAACACACATACACACACACATACACACATATTATAATTTTACGTAGTTTATTTGATAGATTAATGTTTATTTAACAGTGGACGCTAGATCATACCTGTCGAAAGAATCTTCTATTGAAACATATTCTTATTTAATTCATTCACTCTCACATACTCACACACATTCTCTTTTTAAAGCCATTCTTGTAAATAATCATTCTTTTCATTCATATAGTCACATGAATGATAATTAAATAATATCTCAGTACAGTGCAATAAATAATCAACATTTTTCTCACTTACCTCGACCCCATGCTCTGTGTAGAAGTCGGCAGTACCCATACTGGCATATAGCTTGTAACCCATCTTCTTCAGGCTTCTGATAGATGGCAGCAATTCCATTTTGTGCTGTGATAAAATTAATTGACACGTTATTGAAGAACATGCATGAATCTCGGAAAAAGATTGAGACATTGCTGTCCTTTATCGCGGCGAAACTAAACATCGATGTTTCTTTACAAATAATACAAGATGACGATATTGCAGAGTATCTCAAATTTGCAAGATCAGAAGCAGAAAGAGATGTTTTAAATATGTAACATAATTACTTTGAAACTTCCTATAGAAAGCAAAATGCCTCTCTGAGGAATGTGAAAGCCGGTGCTTATCATGCCTTTTAAGTAAGCTTCATAACGATTGTCGCCGAAACAAGCTACTTCGCCAGTAGATACCATTTCGACACCCAGCGTCACGTCAGCACCTTTAATCGCACCAATAATATCGATGGTATCAGCCAAATTTAGATGACTTAATTACTATGCGATAGAATGAAAAAAGTAACAATATTTTGAAATTAATTTTTGAATGAAAAGACATTCTTTCAAATTGGGATTTAAATAATTAAAAATGAT
The DNA here is from genome assembly GCF_001313825.1 of Dinoponera quadriceps. Lineage (NCBI taxonomy): Eukaryota > Metazoa > Arthropoda > Insecta > Hymenoptera > Formicidae > Dinoponera > Dinoponera quadriceps. The sequence goes on from NW_014554764.1 coordinate 28,879, forward strand.
TAAACAAAATTAATTGTGCACAGTAAAATAAGTGTTATGTCGAGTTGTTAATAAATTGCGTAGAACGCCATTGAAATACTATTGAAATGTAAATAAATTCTCACGCATCGCATGTAAGTGGCTGTATTCTTACCGGCGAGACGAGAAAAAGAGAATTGTGGTACTTTCACTGCAACTTTTCCGCAGCCAGCCAGAACATCTACGGGTTCCGTCTTTTCCCCGATGATTATGCGAGTTGCCATCGCAACAAAATCGTAGTCCAAAGTTTTCGAGACAAAAGGGAAAGATCTCGACACTCTTACGTTGCATTCGATCACCTTTAACTCGTTATCCTGTGCAAAATAATGCATATTCTAACATCGATCTTTACTATTTAGCCGATAAAAATTCTACGTTAGCCATTAACTATTTTTAGCCGAATATTATCTCTTCTTTTAACTCCTATTTTCTTTTAATATTCTAAAAACGAAGTGTGCAAAATTTACCTTTGCAATCAACTGCATGTTGAAAGGGCCAGTGACTCCCAAGGATGCAGCTACCGCTTTGGAGATATTCTTTATTTTTATCAGAGTCTCCAGATTAATGTCCTGCGGTGGTGTCACCAATGTGGCATCGCCGGAATGAACGCCAGCGTTTTCCACGTGTTCAGACACCGCCATACATAGAATGATCCCTTCGTAAGCCACAGCATCGACATCGATCTCCTTTGCCTCGAGGATGAATTTCGATATTACGACCGGGTGTTCCTTGTTCACTTCGCTCGCGCTTTTCAAATAAGACTCGAGGTCCTGATGCGAATAAGCGACATTCATCGCGGCTCCGCTTAGCACGTACGACGGACGAACAAGGCACGGATAGCCCACTTCTTCGCAGAATTCAATGGCGGACTTCAAGTTTGTCAGTTCTTTCCATCTGAAACGACAGAGAAATAAAATATAAATCAAAATAAATATAATATAAACATAGTAAAAAATAAAAGTATAAAATGTAAACATAATAAAAATGAAAAAAAAAAGTTACGAGTAGAATTAGATGCATTTTTGCGCACGAAAAGTCAAGTTCCTTGAATTCGTGCGTCGGACAAGTTTTCTACGATTTTTACAAATACATATCGGATATATTTGACGAGGGTCGCACCTCGGTTGTGATATACCAATGCCGTCGAGCATACGGGAGAACTTGAAGCGATTTTCGGCGCCATCGACCGACTCCGGTGAGGTTCCGAGGATTCGTGCCTGCTGTCTATGCAGATCCATGGCAATATTGTTGGGTAGCTGTCCACCCATGGACAATATTATACCTTCAGGACACTCATACTCGTATATATCCATCACTACCTCGAAGGAGATCTCCTCGAAATACAATCTGTCGCTTATATCGTAGTCTGTGCTAACAGTCTCTGGGTTGTAATTCACCATGATGGTCTTGCGCCCGAGATTTCGCAGTTCGCGCAGGCAACTCACGGCACACCAGTCGAATTCCACTGAACTACCGATTCTATACACTCCGGAACCTGAAAAAAACAACGTACACTTTCGATACACATATATCACGATACCTCACGGAATCCCTTCTTAACACGCCTGCTTAAACCATGTTTTTCAACGTGCCATTAGCATGCGATGTTTGACAACCATTCCTACCAATAATTGAATAGCTACACATTTCTTCGGACAAGTAGCTACAATACGATGACACTGATAAGAATTTCGTATCGATGAGAGCTTATCGAGCGTTCAATTTTGAGCATTGACGCGTCATAAACGAATTTCGTTTTACTTAAACTTATCGATATCCCTCATGGCTGCATGTATCTGTATTTTCTATCGAGGAACTCGATTCGATTACTTTAATGTAGCCGGCATGATGAGAGAAACGGAGAAAGAGAGAGAGAGTAGCACTTACCTATCACCATCATGTATCCTCCACGAAAATTCACATCATGAGCAATGCCATTGTACGTTAGATAGAGATAGTTCGTACTGGCCGGCCATTCCGCAGCCACCGTATCGATCTGCTTGACCATCGGCAGTATGCCGTGCTCTTGCCTTTGCAATCTGACGGCCAATTCCGAACTCTTCACTACAGCGGCGATCTGTTTGTCCGAGAAGCCGATTTTCTTCGCGCCCAGCAGTATGTTGTGCAGGAGCTTCGTGTGGTCGGCATTTTCCAGAATCGTATAATAGTCGATGATGTTCTTCATCTTCTGAAGGAACCAGCGGTCTATCTTGGTGAGCTCGTACAGCCGGTCGATCGTATAACCGGCCTTGATCGAAGCGGCGAGCACGAACATCCTCTTGTCGGTCGGCTTCTCCAGTTCCTCATCGTTGACTGGTTTCACATAAGGGTCGAAGCCGTTCACGTTCTCGTCGACCATCCTCAACGCCTTCTGAAAGGCCTCTTCGAACTTGCGACCGATTGCCATTACTTCTCCTACACTCTTCATGGAACTGCCGATCTGAAAGGTGCGGGAATATTAATAATAATAATATTTATTTAAATAGGGAAAGAGCACCTTTTGGGGTTGTAGAAAAATTAAGTATAATACCTATATTAATACAAAAGAATAGCCAATTGGCATTACGTTTGAAAATAAATTATAAATTAATAGTAAAGTACAAAGTAATAATAAATGCAAGTTATACATGAGAAGAGAGGAAAGGAATAAGTATATATATACTTTCATACCGTAGTGCAGACACGATGAAATTTGCTGAGGTCCCATCTTGGGATTTTGACCACGCAATAATCGAGACTGGGTTCAAAGCAAGCCGTCGTCTGTCCAGTGACGGAATTCCGAATGAGTGGCAAAGTTATTCCGAGCGCCAGTTTGGCGGCCACGTAAGCCAAAGGATACCCGGTGGCTTTGCTGGCTAAGGCCGAGCTTCTGGATAACCTGGCGTTCACCTCGATGATGTAGTACTCTTCGGAATGGGGGTTTAGAGCATATTGAATATTGCATTCCCCGATAATGCCGAAATGCCTGATGACTTTGATGGCGGTGGTCCGCAACATGTTGTACTCTTTATTCGACAGCGTCTGACTCGGTGCAACAACGATCGACTCGCCGGTGTGGATGCCGAGGGGGTCAACGTTCTCCATGTTGCACACCGTGAGGCAGTTGTCGCATGCGTCGCGAACAACCTCGTACTCTACCTCTTTCCAGCCTTTCAAGGACTTGTCGATTATCAGTTGGCTCGAGTGTGCCAAAGCCTGCTGGGCCAATGTTCTCAATTCGTCCTTCGTATTCGCGAATCCTGATCCTAAACCACCGAGTGAAAATGCAGCGCGCGCCATGACAGGATAGCCCAGTAGATCCGCGGCATCTAATGCCTGTTTAGAAAAGAATTGTCACACATTAAATTTTCAGAGCACAAGTTGTAAGAATTACTACGAGATTATAATCTTAACCGGTTATAATCATCAACGGTATTAAAAGTGGAAAATAAGGAAGTAAACATAAAGATTAAACGTTCAGTATACGAAATGAAAGTTAATACTCGAGGTGAATCGACAGAGTATTAGTGACGCGTGTGAACAAATGAGGAACAACTATCTATTTCGTGCTCGTATGTGTATTTTATTGCGACTTATTTATTTGTTATTGTATTTGTAAAAATCCGCAAAATGTAATTTACCTCTTGAATGGAATACACGGCAGCACTCGGCGCAACTCTTTCGTTTATCTCGCCGATGCGTTCCGCGAACATCTTCCTGTCCTCGGTCTGTATGATAGATTCTATCGGTGTTCCCAGGATTTTGATATTGTATCTCGCAAACACGCCTTTTTTCTCAAGTTCCACGCCGCAGTTGAGAGCGGTTTGTCCGCCGAATGTCAACAGTACTCCGTCAGGCCTCTCCGATCGTATCACCTAAACCAGATTAATCGAGAACGATTTAGTATTAGAACGTGACGGCCGATTAAAGTTCAACGGATGAATTGTAAATGTACTTCGGTCTACCTGCTCGACGTATTCCGGTGTGATCGGCAAGAAATACACCTTATCGGCCATTCCCTTGGATGTCTGCACCGTGGCGATGTTGGGATTAATCAATAGAGTCTGTATTTTCTCTTCCTTTAAGGCTTTTATCGCTTGCGAGCCTGAATAGTCAAATTCTCCGGCCTGGCCGATGCTCAGCCCACCTGAGCCCAAAATCAACACCTTTTTCGGCCATTTATTGTTGTCATCACGGTCGTTTATTATCGGATCGGGAAAATGTGTCAGTTTTTGACAGATCCTTTTTCCTACCGGGATCCGAGGGCGACCGTCGATCTCGTCCTTCACATTTTCAAGGAACACGTCGAAGAGACATTCGAGATCCTGCGGACCCGCTGTGTGTTCTGGGTGAAATTGAACGGAAAAGTACGGCAGTTCAAGATGGTGCACACCTTCGTTGCTGTTGTCATTGAGATTAGTGAAGAGCGTGTTCCAGTATTTCGGATCGCTATTGCACATATTGACACAGAATCCGTGATTCTGCGAGGTCATAAAAGTACGCCTGGTATTGGGAAGGCATACCGGTTGATTGTGGCCTCGATTACCGTAGCTGCAATGGAGTGACAGGCATTACTTATTGTGACAATTATTTTGTGTTACAGGGCAGGAAGATGTTCGCGCTGACGGAGGAAGAGCAGCATTTTTCCAAGCCATAACACAGGAAGGAAATGTCAGATTTGAAATTTCCAGGAACAGGAAATGTACCCGGAAACATTTCGATAATCGGTTCTTCGAATTAGTATATCACTGGAAATATGTTACCGTCGTGATTATCTCTAATAACATGTATTTATTCGCTAAAAAGAATATAGTTGTACGAGATATTAAAAAATTTAATGTGCACATTCGGCGACACTTTTGATGTAAGTGATATTTATAGCACATGACCAATCTGATAAAAATTATATCAACGTAATAAAAATAAAGATTAATATGTAACGTAATACGTACTCCATTTTATACGTATGGCAATTTAAGTCAATAGCGGCCAAACACAATATTTGATGCCCAAAGCAAATGCCAAAGATGGGTTTTTTCTTCTCTTCTTCCTTTTTGTTGAACTCTTCATTTAGGAATTCAGTTAAATTTTCTATAGCCTTATAGCATATGCTTGGATCGCCTGGACCATTGCTGAGAAATAAACCGTCAAATTCGAGAGTACATAAATTATAGTTCCATGGTACGACGTCTACGCGAGCACCGCGTCTCAATAGGCATCTCAATTGGTTGTACTTCAATCCGAAGTCGACTACGCATATCCGGGGATATCCGTTCAAATTGTATGATTTTGGCTCCGGCTGGAAAATAATGTGATTATAAAACAGTAAAAAGACTGTGTCGATTTGAAAACAAATTTTCGTCAAAGATGTATTATCCATATCTCAAAATGAAGAAAAAATTATGAAAAAATTACAAGTTGATCTACACTGAATGGAGAAGTCATATCAAAAGCTTGACAGTAATTCAGAACCTGGACCAAAAATCATTCCACTTTAAGAGAAGGTTATAAAGTGAAATGAATTTAATAAGAATTCGATGAAATTTGTACTGCGTATAAATTGAAATATTATCTAACTACTCGCACAATTGGAGAAAGATTGACCATTTAAGATATTTGTGATTAAAGCTGTCACTTTTTATACATATTCCTTAAGATTAGCGTGCTATTTTTAATCTCTATTTTTAATATTTTCTAAACTATATATATATATATATATATATATATGTATAAGGTTTTGATGGAAAGTTACTATGGTATTAAAGACTAATATGCAGATGTTACACACAAATTTAAGAATTACTGACCATTTTGTTTTGAAGATACAGCAGTATAAAGATCATAACTTATAGTAGTACTCGAAATATAAATATAAGTACATATGTACATATTTAAACACATATATACCTCTTCCTATTATTTGTATATCTCTATTAGATCAACTGATGTATAAATATAGCATTAATAAGAAAAATAAAGAATAATATTCTCGTATTTGTAATATTGTAAATGTCTACCTCAACTTCATTTAAAATTAACTTAATTTACTTAGGTAGTGAAATTAATGTATAGGAACATAATTTTGCTTGATAAGTACTAAATTTATAAGTGGCGTCTTTAATGCGCCACTGAAAATCTGGCAATAATTGGTACAAGAAGTACACATAAATTTTACCTGGGAAACCTCCTCTACAAGATTTTTATTGTTAGGGTCTTCTATGGAATCTAGCCTATAATATAGTTTCGAGGCAATACTTGGAGTAATGTCCGAAGGTGGCTGACCGTAAACTATCCTGCCCAACACTGTGCCCCCCGTATTGCGAATAGCTTTCGTCAATGCTCGTGTGTCAATTTCACATATTCCGGGTATGTCTTGTTCCTTCATCCATTCGGATAACGTCTTAGTTTGACGCCAATGGCTTGGCTTCTCGCAAACTTCGCTAACCACGAGTCCAGCAACCCAAATGCGATGAGATTCGAACCAACTGTACGAAAATATCATAATATTTGTGAGATGAGTATAAATATTAGAGTCAATACCAGTGTCAATTCTACAATCAGAATGGAAGAGAAACGGTCCTAGAAACTGGAACTTTAGTTCCTTTAGAAATCTTTACTTGAAAACGGAAGGATTTTGAAAAAATTTCAGTCGAATCTAAGTCAATTTATTATATAGAGTTTTCATCCTTTAAACCTATTCTCAGTCATTCTTGATAAAATCGCAGTGAACGGTTGCTCTGTAAACTATCTCCGTGTAAATAAATAATTTTTTTCGTCAGTGTTTAAATTCGCCTGTGTTAATTTTATCTTTCTTTTTAAGATTATTCATTTACATTAAAATTACGTTTGCAAACTTCCATGGTCGAAATATTTTCAAACTGTACTGTACTGTATATATATATGTCAGACAAGGAAAATGCACGTTGCACGACGACGTTGAACTGCTCGATTCACATGCGATATATTAAGATTAATATTGTTGCCTCGTAAGTTCTCTTTAATTGACCCCGAGTTCGATCTTGTTGCGACTACTTACTATGGCAAACCATATTCGTCCCTTTCATCACCGAAGATACCATAATTTCCTATGAGCGGGTATGTAAGCACCAAAATTTGAGCGTGATAAGAAGGATCCGTGAGTGACTCCGGATAACCAATCATGCCAGTCTGGAAAACTATAAAAAGTACCCGTTGTTTTCCACTTTATAGACACTGATAAGATAAATTGTTAACGCACAATAGTAGTAATAGCAGACAAACGATCGTCTTACTGACAAATAGTCAATGTTTATAAACATGGGCAGAAAGAATAGTGTAAGCTGAATGATACTTTGAGTTAAATCTATGCCTATTCAACGAATTTTCAATTACAATCTTCTTGAATACAAAGCCTTGTATGAAAAAAACTTCAATCCGCATTTTAGACTTTCGTTTGAGGAATCTTCTCCTTTTCGGTTTACTGCGATTTTTCGGTACATACTGTATATCTTGATATATTTTTGATCATAATTTTATTTCTATAAAAGTATATTATCTTATGGACTTTGATTTTACTCGATTTTGTAACTTGCATGTTCACTTATTGGGAAGAGCTATCGCGCGTAAATATCGTTATCCAACACTTAATAAATGAGGCACATCAATTAATATCGTCAAATCTGTATTTTAGCGCTTCATTGTTTTTCGAGGAGATACGATCTAAATTAGATGAGATATCATTCATAAAGGGTAATTAAGCCTTTTTGGGCAAGAGACAATTAAGTTAATAAGAGATAAGAGTCTCATCAAACACAATATTTCGGCAAATATAATGACGAATATTAATGATGTCAATGACGTCGTTAACATGTTATTAATACGTCATTATAGAGCGGATGAAATTTCTATAAAAACACTATGATTTACTGCCGAAAGTTCATTTATTCTATAAATATATATAAGTAGTGTTGCCAAAACTTTACGAAAATCATAGTATCATTACTGTGAAACAGTGCAGGTAAACAAACTCGCGTGTTCTCACTTTATAAACAGAAACATTAAAATGCTGACCGAGATAAGGAAATTTGTATAAAAACAATAAGTTTTCCTGAGCTTTGCTTCATCACGAATATAAGAAACATCGTCCATACTTCAGACGGAATGAGTATTGAAGACATTTTTAACTTTATTTATCGAAGAAAATCATAAAGGCGTCATTTTTCAGCAAGATAACGCAGCAATACATAACGCCAAAAAGACTCAAGGGTGGTTTAAACAAAAAAAACTTGCCACTTATAAAGTGGCCCTCTCGTTCCTCTGATCTAAACCCAATAGAAAATTTGGGGAATTTTATCACGTGTAATATACAAATGTGCAATACAAATGTGAAGCAATATGACCGCATTGAAGAGAATGTGGTGAGATATGAGTGAAATCAAATCGAGAAAACAACATTGCCAAAGTTACTTACTAACTTTTTCTTTATATTTCATTTTTTGGAAGAAAATTTTATTCTACAATATTATGAAATGTCCATTTCGCACGCACACGCATTTCGTAACGCAGCTGTGACATCTGTGCACGCTTGGGAACTTTCTGTCGAATACAATGCGTCATTTAGCATCATAAAGACCTTTGTTCTGCAACTAGACATGTGTCCGCTTGTCTAGTATATTCGTGCATCGTGACCGTCGATTGAGATGATCGGAAGCCGCGAGGTATGATTCGTCATACTCGCGTACGCAACTTTGCGTCGGCGAGTTCGCGCCGACCGCTTCCGCTACATCGAAATGCATTTAGATATCTTGTTAGATGAAGTACGATGTTGCCGAGAGATCGAGTGTGCTAAGTTTACTCCAAGAGATTTCTCTTACATAAGAATGTAACTGAACACGCGTCTCGAAGATTTTTTGAACTCAGCACAATCTACCCAACGATGTGTATTTAATACTACCGACACGTGTTGCATGTGCAACGTAATCATCTACGTGGCTAATCAGAAACCGGCTTTCTAAGCAGGAACGTACATAAATGAGCAATGCAGTTCGAGTTCCGAAACTTTCGAGTCAGCGAAGTTTGGATTTTGTTACCACAACGGCATAAAATTAATAATTCTTTTTCATTTTTCATCACTCCGAAATGAATGTCGATTTAATGCTAATTATTATTGTTCACTTTCGAGACGCATCGCAAACGAGAATACACATATGAAAGAGTGTAAACCGCCGTTTGTGAACCAAGTCTTAACTCTATTCAGATAACATACGTCAGTTCTGTACATGTTTTTTAAATGTATGTAACGTTTCATGGTCGTATTACATAATTTGGAGAACGTGTATGGAACTAAAACTATGCTATCTGCAGCTTGGTACCCATACAGCACAAATGTTCAAAAAACATCTAAAAGCGTCTCAGGTATGTTCGAATTCTGCCTAGGATATCTTTAGGATATTTTTTGAATATTTGTACCGTAGATAATGGGTAGATAATTGATTTAGAAAAGCACCCTGTATTAGTGCGTAAATTCATACGTTGTCCCTATCGTATCTATAGATTCTATAGCGATAAGACGCATTCCGGCAAATATTAATTTCTCGTATCGCGGGCGCGCGGATAAGATTTAACTGGGAATTGGAGATACGCTTTTTTCCAAAACGCTCCTTCGGGAGAATTTTTCTACGATATTTCTTCCACCGGGTTCACACGCCGATACTATATGTACACACGTCTTATCGTATCGTGAATACATTTGAAATATAATTGGGCCGGAGGCTCGTCGCACATCCCGTTTGCGTGTGGTCCACGCGAGTGGACGGCGATACCGTTGCTGCTCTCAACATACTGATACGAGATCGATAAAGTTTATCAACCGAACGAAGCGATACGTGAATCGTTTGGCACGAGATCACGCGTAACGCTCGCTGGCCGCGCGAGTAGCTCCAAATCGCACAGGCACAACGCTTACGCCTCCGAGCGCACCACGTGTTCGACGTTCACGCAGACTCACCGAGTTCACCGTCGACAGGATTTCGAAGCGAATTGGCGCCGAAGCGTTTCCCCAAGAAAACACTGCCATCTTCCAAAATGAGATAACAGTCGGTCTTGCCGTCGAGCCCGTTGGACACGTGGACCGGCATCGTTAATTTTACGTGATGTCTTTCCGCGCGTCACGTACCACCGAATCGATGCCGGCTAACTCACTGTGCTGCGTCGCGCGCCGGAACAAGTTTTTACGCATAGAGCGTCTCATCGAGGCTCCAACGAGGCGATACGTGCGCCGTGAAAGCGAGTAAATGTTCGTCCACAACCAATTGGCGAGCTACGTTCCCGCGTAGCCGTATCGATGGTATCATGTAGGTCACGTGACGCGTGTCCCAGCACCGCCATTGGTCCGGCCGCTTTGAACATCGGGAACTCGTGTATGAACGATGTCGGTGTGAGTATTGGCGGGAACATTTTATCGACCGACGCGTACAACTCGGGTCGATATTTCCATTTTCATGGATTCCAATCTGAATTCGCAGTCTTGAAGTGTCTCACACGTGACAAGAATAGATGAATTGTCTTCAGAAATGTTCGAACAGGTGCGAATCAAGGCCAATGCGAGTTTGAGGTAAGTAAATTTTTACGTATCGATATTGTGCGCTGTGATGTTTCAAATAGCGAGGATTCTTCTAGTCTTATGCCTCTTCAATGAAATTCTTCATTGAAATCCTTCATTGAGTCCTCTTCAATGAAAGTACGGACAGTTTAACTCCTCTTTGGAAACTCTCAATTAAGTTCATTAATATCGGTTAGCCGATTAGTAAGATTAAAATAAGAACAGCTGTTTTTTAATTGGCAATTAATTTCATTTAGAAAGAATTTTTTCGTTAATCCGTGAGTATAATTTATGAATAGTGCAATTGAATTGAAAGCCGATTGAATATTGCACTGTGATATAAATTGTGGAGTATCGAACCAGCATGAAGACTTATTCAGAGCTAGGGAGATTCGATTTTAAATCGATCTTTAAGAAAATTATTTTTAATCCATTTTTCAACTCGATTTTGACGGAAATTGATTCTTTTTACTTGTCAAAAAAAAGTATTCCAACCTTTATTTTGCCGACTATATGCAGATTTTAACTGTTTCGATACAAAATCGATTAAAAAAGTGATTTTCGCAGTTGCGATCGAACATCTTTATTCAGAGCAGAGAAGGAGTTTTTTAAAATGGAAAGTAGCCTTGATGTATGAAAATGTCATAGTAAGTTTGATGAGTATTACGTACTTTTTAATATTTCGGACAGTTGTATTTCTAGAAATTGTCTTGAAATTCGAATTTGGAGATTTAGGTCCGTATTAACAGTCTTCTGATCTAGATCTTATATCAAAGATTTCAGTTTACCTTCAGACTTAGTTTATTTCATTGGTTACAAAACTTCTGAAGATGAACTTGAGACGATCTTGAATATAAGATCCGACTATTAATGCGGGCCTAAAATTCTGAGTTCTAGGATTCTGAGAGTTTATATCAAAATTTCTTGTAGAATTGAAGAAAAACGTGCAATACCTGATTATACAGTGGGGTCATCTAAGAACTCTCAAAATATCACAAATTTGTCGATCATTTTATACGCTATCCGAATATCTATGATAGGAAGACAAAATTGAAATCATGACGATAAAAAGATAGGATGCCATATAAAATTAGGCCGCTATTCTCTGATGTTCCCAACATCTGGTCGAGTTCTCGTAGCGTATTCGATCGGCGATTAGCTCGTCCCGCCCGTAATAAAATTCCATCATTTCGGGTGCTAATTTATAAGCCACGCTGAAAGCATAAATAATATTAAAGTAGATTTTTCGTTAAGTTTCACTATACTTTTCTAAGAACATTTTTTGTTATGTTCGTTAAAGTACAAGTTGGTTTCTATTGTATTCCTTTTTTTTAGAAAAGTGTTTGAAACGTTTAAAATTTGAATATCGTTCTGCTTTTATATATGGGACGTTACATGAATTAGTTACAATAAATTAAGGAAGGTAGCAAAACATTATTAACAAATGAGAGAATAGTCTTAAAATTTATAATTTTTCATTTGTTTCAAATAAAATTTGTTATGTTCGATCTGTAAGATGTTCGATCTGTAAGATCTCAAGAATATTACATTCTCTGTGATAAATATAGCGTTCTGTAATATTCACACTTTTTTTCATTATAAACTACTCAAATTAAACAAGACTTACTAGTGATCTGGCATTGGCAAATTTTCTCCATTCTTTTTTGCTTCTGCTAATATTTCATTGTACCGACGGTTCAAATCGTCCCAATCGGCCAGTTGGTCCTGATGACACAGGTAAGATCGGATCTTGCAGTACAATGGTTCCTTTTCGTACATATATTCATAAGCCGGTTTTTCTAGTTTTTTCATTGACCCTTCTATTCTCACCTAAAAATCAATACTTTTAAACACCGTAATTTAAACACCTGTCTGTCACCAACACCAACTGTCATACATATTTGATGTTTTTTGAAATATAAAAACGTAGAGTAAATATAAAATAGGGCACTTGGTGGTATAAAAGAAAATATTATTGGTACAACATTATTTCGAAATTAAATGTTACCTTATTACCTGTCGCATAACTTTATGCTGTTTGTCGTTTTTATAAATCCATAAAAAGCACATAGTTACGTACGGATTATGCTCCTACAAAAGGAAGGAAATAAAAAAAAGTAAATATTCAAATTTTTGTGTTTGTTTTTACTTTTATTTACTTCTCTTTTTAAAATATTCAAATTATTTAGCTTTTTGAAATTATTTAAGTTTCAAGCTTTAGTTCAAGTTTTTCGCAAAACAATTTTCGAGAAAGAATTAATAAAAAACTATAATCTTTAATCATATAGTTTTAAATAGACTTGTACAAAGTTTTAATTTGTACCATAATTACAAAAATAATATTAAAGATTAGAAAATTATCTGACCACTCAGCAAACATGATTATGTATTAATGACATCTTTGACTTTATTTAAATGCTGTTAATGTCATTTGAGGTCATTTGAAGTTATTAATATGTTATCATATTTACTGGGTAATAATTAAAATGACTGATATATTAATGAGCTATACTTACCATATCGTCGACTTTTCTGCTACGTGCATCTGTCATAATAACAAAACCGTCGTTATCAAATTCACGTAATAATAAATTTCTCGAACTAATCTTGGAATGTCTGAGGAATAGATAGAGCAAGTTCAATTTATATTTCACTGTTTAAATCAAAGTATTAGGTTGGTGCGTATGAAATGTCGCATTCTCTTTACATGCGGACGTTTTCCTCCCTGTTTTCGTTATACTTTTGTATTTGGCATAACCTCATTCATACTCGTATTGTCCATTGCCAGAGACTCATTTCAACAAAATAGGTTTTCTCGAAGGTCTTCCCTTTTTTATTTCTTTTGAGTTTATTACCGATATGAATTCTGCCGACATTCGCGTCATTTTCTTATATGAGTACAAACTTGGTAATAGTGCTGCAAAAGCTGCACGCAACATAAACCAAGCGTTTGGGGAGAATACGGTTAACAATCGGAAAGTGCAGCGTTGGTTCGAAAAATTTCGGACTGGCGATTTTTCACTGCAAAATGAGCCGCGCGGAAGACCCAAAACGTCTGTGAATAATGATGACCTGAAGGCTCTAGTGGAAGCGGATCCAGCCGTATCCACGAGGGAACTTGCTATCAGGATGAAAGTTGACCATACAACGATATTGAGACACCAAATTGTACTCCCATCGCTTGTGAATCGGCATGGCCCGCTACTGCTCCATGACAACGCTCGGCCGCACACATCGCACAAAACAATTGCGAAACTGAACGAACTGGAATATGAAGTTTTGCAGCATCCACCATATTCACCGGATCTCTCGCCGACCGATTTTCATTTTTTCAAGCATTTAGAGCTGTTTTTAAGAGGCAAACACCATGAAAATGAAGACAGTCTAAAAAACTCGATATCAGAGTTTATTAATTCTAAAGACCAAAATTTTTTTAAGACAGGCATCTACGCTTTAAAATCTCGTTGGGAGAAGTGTATTGAAGCGAATGGAGCATACTTTGATTGAATAAACAGCTTTTGAAGAAAGATATACAGTTTTATACAATCACTTAAGAATCCGACATTTCATATGCACCAACCTAATATATTTACTTGGAGGAAGTCGCCACACAGCAAACGTCTACTATTCCTTCGTGAAATTGTATCGCTTCGTCACGCCATACTTTGAAGAGATCAACTGGATCGTCAGTCGGGTCGATACGTGCGAGGTTCGCACGGTCGACATTTTTAGTCTTTTCCTATACAAAAATGTAAAACATACGCGTAAATTAATGTAAACGAAGCGTGTTATATACAATAAAAAGACAAGTCTTTTATCAGGACAAAATTTTAATTAAAAATTATATTTATTCAAACAGTACGGAGTATTTAGTTATACTAATATATAGTATCGTACTTTTCCAATCTATACATTTAACAACAACAAAAGACAAATCTAATTGTAATGTAGGGCAAATAATTAAATAAACAAATGTATCTAATTATTTAAAGAATTTAGCTTATTATTGAAAAAATTTACCATGAAGAACAAAGAAATACGGCACCACTTTCCTCGGCAGATAGTCGCACAAAGCATTAACGGTGTATTTCAACTCGCAGTCGCGACTAACATTTCGTTTCATCGATCTTTCTTCCCCATCCTTCCTTCGTGAACGATTCTGCGCAGTGCGCTCTTGCGAACACGTACATCACATGTGGTGTAACTCAACAACATTGATTGTCTATAAATAATCTCGAGAAAACATTTGACTTTCTGCGTGCTTCTCTCAAGATTATGTTTATCACTTCGTGATACAATATGTAGGTAAACAGGAAACTATTTAAAATACCAGATTATTATTTTAGGAAACTTTAATGCGTGAACGATCTTACAAATAAAATATCATCTTCTTAGTATCGGTCTTAAAAATAAAATTGCGTCGTAATCGTTAAACTAATGGCAGAAGACTTGAGGCTAAAATACAAAGCAATTATGTATACAGATATAGAGGAATAAATGTATATATAAATATATATATATATATATATATATATGAGGTCTGGCTATTAAATAACGAGACTGCTTATGAAAAAGTTTTATTTTAAAAATTATTCTACAATCGAATGCTCCCCTTCAATGTACTCCCCTCCCCTCGCCACACACCGTTCCATTCGTTTTTTCCATTGGTCAAAGCAATGTTGGAAGTCTTCTTTTGTAAGTGTATTTAGGAGCTCCGCCGATTTTCGTTTCACCTCTTCCATCGACTCAAACCGGGTTCCTTTTAAGACAGACTTGATCTTTGGAAACAGGAAAAAGTCACAGGGTGCTAAATCAGGCGAGTACGGCGCGTGTTCGAGCACTGGAGTGCCTTTAGCGGCTAAATAACGCTTCGCAGACAGCGCGTTTTTGGGACCAACTTCGCACAGACTTTCTACATGTTCAATTCGTCATGTAAAATTTTTCTGACAGTTTCTTTATCGGCGTTTACAGTCTCAGCAATCATCCTAATGCTCATACGACGATCTCCGCGCACAATTCATTTCAATTTCATTGATTTTGGTCACTGTTTGCGGAGTTGAAACAGAGACAGGTCGACCTGGACGTTGGTCATCTTCGGTGCTCTCTCGGCCTTCAGAAAACCGTTTATACCATTCGAAAACACGCGCACGAGATAGAGAATTCTCACCATAGGCCTCTTTCAACAAGTTATAGCACTCAGTCGGAGTTTTTTTTAATTTAACGCGAAATTTCACATTGATCCGTTGCTCGTGTTTTTCGTCACACATTGTTATCGGCACGAGAAAAAAACACGTTCGTTTCTAATCTCTAACCTTCTAACCTCTAACCTTCTAACCTAGAAAAAATACTACTACAGCGACAAAAACGAGTTTTCGCACTGGAATAGTAGACACTTCCACCTATCCAACGCTGCATTAGTTCCCCTCCCCCCCCCCC
>NW_014554764.1:44926-99193 GCF_001313825.1 Dinoponera quadriceps
TATATATATATATATACATTTTTTACGTTCTATATACGTATATAGGACGAGAAAAATAAGTTAAAGAATTATGCCACGGTAACGAAGGACTCTCGCATCCTAGATTAAGATACTTATATTTACAAGAACGCAGGATACGACTTCTTCATACCTGACGAAGCGACGCGCTAATAGCAGCAACTCGTTTGCACTCGTACGAAACAGACGCGATCGAGTGTACTTGCGTAACACGGAAACAATATTGAGGAAGAAATTAGCAATTTCGATTTTCGATATCAGTCCCAAGTTGGAGTGCGATGGATGTGTCTTTTTTTCCTTTCGTTCGGTTGCCGTCGTGCATGCGTTAAATACATGCGATAAACTCGGTGCGAAGTCTCAGCCGATAGTAGATTTGATCCAATCAATGTGTGACGAAATTTTATCATACAGTCGAGGTCTCTCAATGCCGTCTTTTGAACAGGCTATCCTCCAACTGCCGATGCCCATCAGTGCCCATTTCCGATTATCCGCTTGAAGGCACAGCATTGGACTGCCGGCGAGTTCCTCCTCCTGTTCAAATTTAACAATATAGCATCTTGCGCTACTAATTCCTGGAATTGCTAATTACGAAGAAGAAGTAATTTTTCTCTTGGACAGTGGGAGAGAGGGGATATTAATTTATAATTTCTAATATAAATGCGAATAATGCATTCGTTTATATAATAAATATTTTGAAAGAAGAAAAAAACGAGTATTTTCGTCGTAATATCTTGGCTTACGTTGCAATCGTCCATGGAGTATGCCTGCTCGGTGCAAACACTGTTTACTGACGGGATGCTAATATTTTCGCACCTCTCCATCTCGCTGTGTTTGAGTTGTACCCTTTGCAGCAAATCGCCTGTCTCGTAAAGAACAGACGATATATATTGTCTATCAAGAAAGTTTTTATCTCGCTTTACTGAAGAAATAATGATATATTAATACTCAGAGCTAAAGTATTATTTTTTTTTAATTTAATTCGTAACATTCTGCTCGAATAGCATTAAAATATTGTTGAAGAGTAAACAAATTTGATTCGAACAAATTTATGTCGTCGACAAGATACACATATAACGAAATACGTTTTTAAATTAAATATTTCTCTAATGAAAGAGACATCGTGCTATTAGAACGTCAAATAGATATTTTAAAAATGTTCAATAAAGCGGCAAGAATAATCAAACTTTCTAAATATTTGAGAACCTCGAGTTCCAAACACACAGACAGAAATCAATATAAAATGATCGGCAACGTACGGTTTCTAGCCCAGCCGAGAGTGTTGCATTGCGACGCGTTGCTCGGTGGATCCTCGCTGGAGGGCAGGCAAACCGGTCTCACGAAGTCCGAAAAGGTCGTCACCGGTCTGTCCAATTTCACCAGAACGGTCGTGCCTTCCACCGGTGATTTAATCATGCCGATGATTCTACGTTCTTGTTGCCAAGGTGAAGTGCTCGAGAGCCGTACGACGCCGAGTCTGGCGGACCATTCGGCTTTTGGTTGACTACAATGACAATTGACTCCGTAGAAATTACGATACAATAAAATCCGCTCTTTTGTATAGTTTATTATACGTAACACATAATCAAGCGACAACGTTTGTGCTCACCCTTGGAAACAATACGCGGTTGTGAGCAACCAGTTATCCGCCACCAGAGTGGCGTCGCAAACGTGGACGCCTTCCTTGAATAATGCAACGTGCCAAGGCCAGTCTCCGGGTTCTGCCATTTTATTGAGACCTTCGGTGCCGCCATTAGCACGTAAAGGTTGTATCCCGCACTCTGGTTTCAAAGGAAACCGAAAAGTTCATGAAAATTCACGATAATACAATAATACATAAATGATGATGTAGTTAAAACATTTATCGCAAGCTATCATAGAATATTATTATAATTGCGTCGTAATATTCGTATATAGATTGAGCTTAAAATATTTGATAAAATATTGGACAATTCATACCGAGATCGGAGCATTGAACGTATAGTACTTCCTTGCTGGGACAAGGAGCTCTGACGAAAGTTATTTCCGGTGCTGATGGGTCTTCCATGTAGACATAAGGAACATCCTCCTCATCGTCAATTCGTACTTCGACGAAAGCGACACCGCTATAATCGCAAGACACGACGATTTCTGTTACGATCTTTTTTTATAATATATATTTCACTCGACACGAGTATAAAATATTAATATATACGTTTAATTATTACATATATTATTATATATTTAATTAAATATTACATATCACTTATAAAAGTATTTCACATTCAATTGTTTTATAAGGTGATATATTTTTTATGATAATCGACATCCGTCTCAAATTACTGATTGACGCTATATTTCTTAAATACATCGTAGAAGGCACTTTCGCAAAATCAGAATTCACTAAGCAACGCGAATACTTACGAATAAGTGAGTAAAGTGCACAACGAGCTCGCTGCTGTTTGCAAAACATTATCCATCTCCGTTTCCGGGAGGGTAGCGTTTAAGTTCGCCGTACAAAGCTTCCCGACGGTGCCTTTTTCATTGAACACAACGTAGCCCTCTTTGATGTATCTCGCGGCGTGCGGTGTGCTCCATGATTGCGATCTTAACGCTTGAACGCTCGGTGCTAAAAACACTATCGTAACAAAGTGTATAATACAAAAATTAAAATAATATACAGAAAAAGAGAAATTATATCATTTCTAAAACGATTTTCTTATCTGCAAATTTTCCTAAAATCCCCCGATGTTTTGATGTTATCAGCGCTGCTCGTTGCATATTACTTACGGCAATCTTTCTCATCGCTGCCATTCGGACAGTCCGCCTTGCCGTCGCATCGCTTCGCTTGCGGTATGCAAGCTCTTCCCACTCCGCAGTGCATGTGACCATCTCGACAATAGGCGCAGTTCTTCTCGTCCGAAAGATCCGGACAGTCGATTATGCCGTCGCAAATCCTCGGGGACAGAGCCTTCGACTGAAGTGCTTGGACGCATCCTGTTGACGCGTGTATCAATCAATTTCAGTTCACCGAACACACTACTCTCAATATCTTCCGTGAAGAAAGACCCCGCTTGCAATCATTATATTATGTTGCGTAACCGAGGTAATTACTCTCACCTGGTTTCGGTCTGCAACTACCAGGGTCGACGTACTCCGGAAAATTGGAGCAATCCAAGGCGCGTTTGATCTTCTCGGGGAGACGACTGCCGCATCCGTTCCAGAACTCCCTGCAGAAGCTGCGGCAAGGCAATTGCAGCAGATCCTCCGGCTGACTCGATCGACACGCGGGCTGCAGTGCCTGGCAGACGAAGTCGTAGGCCAACGGATAGCATTCCGCGTCCACTAACTCCCTAATTTCGATATGATCATTGGAGCAATTCGATTCAAGTTACATTGCACTGTTATTCCATGTGCATTATACGGGGTGAGACGGTAACTGTTATCATCTTCAATATCTCCGAAAAATAAAAAAATTGTATTCACGACTAGATGAAGGCAAAGAACGTTTACATTCAGATGAAGGTGTTCGACGACCTTTGGTATCGATGCAATTTCTGCTAGGTAAAATGTCCTCCTATTCTTACGTTTCGTATGTGATAATAGTTATTGCTTCACCTTATATATACACCGAAAAATAAAAAAAAAATAAAAAATATCTACTCGGTAGGTATTAATATTTACTTAAGTCTAAATCCTTTTATGTAGATAGAATAAACAATTATTTTCGTGAGAAACTACAAATTTAAGAAAATGTGTTTTACTTTTTCTCTCAGTGTAGAAATATGTATATTAGTCAAGTAAATATGCTATTAATACTCATCGAATAAATATTGTTTATTTCGTAGATCTTTTTTCTCTCTGGGATAGTTATGTATAAATTAGCGATTTATTTCCGATCCACTGTTATGAATCTATCCAATTTGCGAAAAAATACCTGAAAGCGATAACATCTTCCTCGACATCAGCCAGCGACCTGTGCCCTAATATATTCGGGTACGAGCTGATATTATACGGCAGATGTTTGCAGTAGGGTAAGTCCAGCTTACTGCATCTTCTCGGCGGAGGGGCTGTCGTCGTCGGCGGTAACGTCGAGACGGTCGATTGCAGGCTGATCTGCGCATTGAGGGCCTTCAGACTTTCTTGCACCTCAAGACTCTTCGCCTCTATCGTCAGATTCGCGAGGTATCGCGAGGTTTCCGGGCTCAACTCTCGAGACAGAATGTCCACAATATTGCCGGTAGTTATTGTCTGATATCGTGGGTCAAATTTCACGTCGAAGTGTACCACCAAGTCGCGACCTTCGGTTCTACAAATGTTTAAACATAAAAGATGAACGTTAAAAAAATTAACCAAAGAAATAAAAAAATTGGAAAATATTTAAAATTTATCAATGACTAACATGGTGTGGGGTAATTTCGCTCTCTTATTTATTTATAATCTTAACATGATACCATTTGCAGTGTCTAATATTTTTCTTTCGTTAAGGTATTATATTCGTTAAAGTACTATATTAAGGTATTATATTCGGCGGAAAACGCGGAAAACGTCGTGTGTCTCGATTTACCTAAAAATTGAGGAATTCTTTCAGTTGCTTGGTAATTTGCCCATTAAATTTGTCATTACCGTTGAAAAATTTCAGGCGGAGAAAAAGAGATCCCTAATCAGGCTCTGAAATGACATTGCAACACTGCAGCTCTCTCGTCCGGAGCAACGAGGATAAATCGGTGAAATCCGCAAACACGTGTGTGATACATTATTGATGAACGCGGCGGCCGATAATGGTTGTAACATCTCATCGCGCGCGCCGTAAGGAGCAAGTGTCGTGAGATCACGAGAAAGCTGCGAAACGATCTCGCTCGATTTCTCTGCCGCGTGCAGCCGCCGGAGAACGCTGCTTCCATCGGTTTCACGGCGCGTCAGTTATCTTCGTGCCGGTATTTCCTTCTACGAAAATCGATTTCTCGAAAGCAAAACAGGAAAACCAGGTGGCGTTCCTCAGAAGCGTTCCACGGCACACGTAATCGGCCAATTTTCTGATCTTACACCGCGCATTGGAGGCCGTTGCATAATTTGCTTAACTGGCACCTTTAGGGTGTGCCTCGCGCGACAGTGCCAAGTAATTACAGGCGAAGGTGAGAGAGACAGATGGGAACAGGCTCGAAATTTAGATGCGAGAAGACGATGTACGCAGCTTCTGCTCTCGTCCGCATTACGTCCAATTAGATCTCGAGCAGGAAATTATTACAACGGATCTGACTGATGAGGCAGGCTTTTCATTACCCGTCGAGCGCCAAGACGTCCGATGCGAGGAACGATATCTTCAGCCAGCTGCGACGGAAGATGAGATTGAGGCGATCGCGATACTCCCGCGATCGCAGTCGGAATGCCTCGGTGGAGGGGTCCGCCAGTTCCGCGGTGAAGGAGTCACCCTTGATGACGCGGAATGTCGCGAGGAATATCTGGTCGCTGGGTGGGTCCGTGGTGAGGAATGTGTCTGAAATTAAAAGGAAGGGGAAGCTGTCACTCGATCGGGAGCTCGAATTCTCGTTACTCAATCTAATAATTAAATATAATTAAATGGTAATATTTGTAATTGATATAGTTAATAGAAAATAATAATATAATTCATTTATAATTGATATAGTTGATAGAAAATAATTATACAATTCATTTATAATTGATATAGTTATATCGTTACTCATATATATATATAATTGATATAGTTATATCGTTACTCATATATATATATAATTGATATAGTTATATCGTTACTCATATATATATATATATATATGAGTAACGATATAACTATATCAATTATAAATATATATAAGTTGTATAGCTAAAAAACTGCTTTGTTCAATTTTTTCTCGGAAAGAAACTGAAGAAATCTGTGGAAAAAAAATGAAAAATCCGATTTTTCCAAATGTTTTCACTCATCCACGGTAAGAAAGCAGATTTTCTTCGAGCATTTAAAACTAATAATAAATCGTGTAAATAAAATTAATGACGCGTGAAAGTGCGGAGACTACGGCTTACGCGACGAGGATCCGGCGAATTAACGATTTTACCGCGGTTCCCGCGCGTCGATCTAATTAGCGGGCGGATCCGCGAGCAACGGGAGACGCGTTAATCAACGCGAAGGGACGGTTACACCGTGGACGCAGGCAAAAGTTGATCGCCTCGTTGTGCATTACGCGGCCGTGAAAATGGCGGCGTCCTCGTTATCGCTAACAACGCTTAATAAATAATTATCATGCGCCGCTTCATTAAACCGTAGTTGCCGGTCACCGCGCGCTCGCTCGCGCGCCACCGCGCTGCCTCCGACGAAAACCATAAGAATTTACGAGATTTACCCGGATAATTCGTCGAGTGCCACTTACGAGAGACGCCGTAACGATCCACCGATGATGACGGTCGCGTCTCGGTGGTTTCCCGCGAAACCGCCTGGCCGAGGTAAGTAGCCGCAAAGGAAGGAATTTAGAACGTCGCGACTCGCGCAGCCACAACTCCCGCTGTAATTCGCGGTGTATCACACCGGCTGGCTTTCTAATGTATGTGCGATCGGCAAATGATAGAGCCGGGCTGCCGGGGAACGTGCCAACAATGTTGCGCCGCGGAAAAGGCGGATTTCGCTCCCCGAGCGCTGTCATTACGACGTCGCTCGGCCGGCCGGTCGGTCAATTTTCCGCGAGCCGGCCGATACGAGAGACAAATCGGGAGCACGCAGGTGCCCGCAGCGATCCCCCGGCCGCTCTCGGTTCCTAAGGAGCGTTAGCTAGGAATCACCTTTCACCGGCCGGCCCGATTCGCCCCGCGAGAGAGAGCACCTTCTTGACCCCCATGGCACAGCCATGGGCGGCGCGAACTATCTTTTCCAGAGGTAACAAGATAATCGCGGGGCTCTCCTCTCATTAGCTCGGAGGAATCTAGCGCGCGATAGTCATCCTTCGCTCATTTTCATCCGAACCCGGGACGAGGCTCGCGCTGTGAGAACACCTCTGGATTTCTACCGACGAGTGTATGAAACTCTTCTCTTCTCATGTGAAGAAGAAGATGAAGAAGGAGAACAGAGAAATGGAGTTTCTTCTTCCCATAATTCACAACTTCTCCCTGGCGATCCCCCCGAGATTTCCTTCTTCGGAACATTGCTCCTTTTTGTTCAGGAACTCTTGGACGAACGGAAATACCTTGCGGTCTCAAACATCGTCTAACTCGATCGATTCGGGTGGCTGAAAATTGGGAAATGACGCCGCGCTAAATCTCATTGGTTAATCGCGACGCCTATGACGAGGCCTCTCCACGCGGATACGCCGCGATTCCGAGATACTCGTGCGAGTGTGCAGCTACACTTTTCTCATGTGTGACTAATGAACGTTGCATTATCGCACGCGAAGTGCGAGTGCGAACCTAGAAACACTTCCTCGTGCATGTTCAGATAGTTGATAGATATAAATGGCTCGGTCTTGCTAAAAATTCATTCATCTTGCTCCAGCGACGTGCACGGCGTAATCTAGAGGTGCTTTTGTCTCGTCGAGAGGTAACAAGATCCTGAGATAATCCTTTCGAGCATGAATCCACGCAGGATCTATCCGGTCGCTTCTATTTCTGGATTCTCCGGAGGAATATCTTTTTTCCACGAAGGCAATTCATTACAATTATCTTGACTGGGCACTTGTTTGCCATTCATGAAATTGTGTTTATACATTCTCAATTGATATCGCGGCATTTTTAATCAATTCTGTGTATGTGTGTGCGGACGTATTTATTTTTATTTCATTTTCAGCTTCGGAGCTAGTCTTACTTAGTTGATTTGATAGGAAATTTAGTTGATAGCATGGGCGGAAGAATACGTTTAATTTCGATCTCGTATATACATTCTTACGATTTTGTAAATATTGACTGTTGCGAAGAATACTGCCGAGGTGGTTGAATTAGTACAGCCCGGTTAGTGGGGAGGTCCAGATTTGACTTCCAGCTGAGGTAATATTTTTCGCAACAATTTTTGATAGAGATTAGAATAAAAAAAAACATTGATTACTAATTAACATAACAATTAGATAAAGATTTTCAGGGGGTTACAATGTATAACTATATTATTAGTATTTAAGGACCAGTTCATTCATAGAAGGCTGTCGCCGCGTTTGTTTGTCCGGAAAAAATCGGCACGTTCGCAATATATGACGAATAACTTCGTCCTTTCACAATACTATTAATTTTCAAATGATCATCAGATCATCCGTGCTTCGGCTCCTCGTAGCCTCGCAGCCTCGTATATTTTCGCATCATTTTTTTTCTTTTCGGATACATGAGATGTGGAGAATGATTATTCTCGAAGTAGCCACCGACGGTCGTTTTTGTCAATGTTACTTAAATGATCGTAGAATAAGGTTACAGTGTCGCAGGATCAAAATGTCCCAAGGACACGGATCCCCACCTCTAAGGTCGACCGTTGGACTAGGCACGTACCGGTCGGCCAACAACTCGGTCAGACCGTTATACCTTTACCAGCTGGAAGACCTCAATGGACCGGCACGATGATCGTGAGGCATCTTCCGTGACCTCTTATTCCTCCCGATCGTAAACACGAATTAAGCGGCTGCGAGAATTACTGACTTCGCGCCGGTCGCTGTGTATCGCACGAGTGTGCCCGTGTTGGCCGACGGCTGAGTCGAGTTTGAACGCGGCGTAAATAATCCTCGATCAATCCGTCCGGCTCGCTTCGCGATGTACTCGCGGGATAAGCGGCGGTTTTAAGAAGTAAAATTTATACTGCAAGAAATGAATACGCTGCGCGATAAAAATCGCTGATCGGAACCGAGCAGATAGAGTGCGCGAGTAAAGAGTAGAAGATGAAAGGCAGGAAGAAGGTGATGCGGCCAAAGCCCATTGAGGTCTTTCAGCACGCACGCATAACGGTCTGACCGAGTTACCGAGTACTGAAAGAAACGCTAGCGTATACTTCCGATCGAACTCTTCCCCGATAGTCGCGCGCTGATTTAAATTCGAAAACTCCGCGTCGTTCTCAGAAGGGGGAAATGTTTCCTCTTTATTATCGAGAGAAACGACGGGGAAATTGCAATAGTGTTGAAGCTGTAATTTGTCGATTACTAATTATTTAATAGTAATTTGTAATTTAATTATTTCCTCAATACTGACAGTCTATATGAGTGATATTAATAGTTACGTTTGATATTTTAGGTTTTCGCAATAAATCGATTCATAGATTTGTTCCCGACCTCACGTTCCTCATCCTAAATAAGTGAACCGAAATATTCACGAAAACGAATCCACGGAAGGAAGCGGTGTTAACTCGGAGGTTAAATAAAAAAAAAAATGACCACGCTGTTCAGTAGTAAGATACAACCGAGAGTATTTATTGGGTCAATTTCAAAAAGTCCGGCTCGATTTCTCTGCCTTCCTCGGCGACGATGGAACCGACCGATTTTTATGGCAGAGGAATACGAATGCTGTCACAGAATGTTGCCTGAGGATTATGGACAATGACAGCGATTGTTCGATTGCTGAATAATTCATTTCCGTTGAATGCAACGGAGACCGCAGTTTGACTCGAAAGTCGAACTTTTTGACCCACCCGATAAATATTGTCGCTTATGAACCGGTCAAAGAAACAAGGCGATGCCGACTCGAAGCTGACGTTCAAAGTTCAAGATCTCCCATTTATCACGACCGATCGATAATTTAACGATACCGTTGCAACACCGGTGCCAATTTCGAGAACAATGCGTCCTTAACGCGAAACAAGACAGCCGTTTCCACTTCCTCTTCTCATCTTCTGAGCCTCGCTCGCTCGTGCTGATGTGTAACGCACGGCGTGTGCGCGTCGAGCGTGGCACCAAGGTGAAGTGCACGCGCGCCCACGAGAGAAACGCCATTCATTCGAACAAAGCGAATCGTCGCCGATCGCGCTTCACAGTTCGCGAACTGTTCATATACCGTGAATGCATCCGTCGTCCCGGCAAACGATCGCGATGCGTTACCGGGATAATTTCATGCCCGCTAGGTCGCCGATTGCCGGTTAACCGTGGAATAATTTCATTTGCGACGTTGCCCGCCGCCTACGGTGCGCGGGTACGCAAGAGCGGCGCGAGTGAAAGCGGTGAGGCGCTCGCGTGACGAAAATGTCCCGGCTCGCTGATGGCCAATGAGTAACACCGTGCTTATAATAACATTAAGATAATAATTACGGTGCCGAGATCGGCGTAGGAGTAACGACGGTCTTGCATGCATCTTTCGGATAATGGACGATGCGTGTACGCGTAGCCGATTGAATCGTTTGATGGGACGCTCGACGATCAACGAGTTTATTGTCGAAGAACAAGATACTTGGAAGATTTCAGCGGATAATATCGTTCACGTAGTGACGGTCTCACTAAAAGCGAGAGACGAGATCCTCTGTATTACGTAATTAATTATTTACGTAGTCAATTGTAACGTTTCTCATGAATCTTTCAGGTACTTTCGTCGTCCACGAGGCGTCTTCTCGTGAACTTTTGTATTGTTGATTAAATTGCGGTTAAATTCTGCGGTAATGTACTTACAGCCCAGGTATATGGAGACGCCCGAAAAGAGGAGGAAGAGTAAGAAGGCGGCGAGGACGCAGCATCCGCAACGGTATTGGCCGCCGAGCTTTCTGGTGAAGCGGATGTCGCTGTCGGAAGACAAGATAGAACTTGGTGTCCCGGCTCGGCTGAATCTCCTGGTGCTCACCGTACTCACTGAGATCTACGAACAGAGACGCACAGGCGCTTTATATCGGCGATCTCGACAATGTAACCGGATGCATACACACGTCGTCGAAAATTCGCAACATGAGTCATAGTGAAGAACGGAAGGAGAAAATGTTATCGATGTAAGATTAGATGAAACGAGCGAGAAACAATCGATCGTAAATCAAGTAAGTACGTTTTGGTCTATATGCTATAACGGATTCTTCATAGATTTGACGATGACAGAATATTTGACCGCTCTAAGACTGATTTTCATAATAATAACTTCAGATCTGTAATCAGCGGCCACGAAAATCCTATGTAAATAATTTATATCAAAATTTAAATAAGTTTCTTTTGCATCCATGTTAAATTCATAACTTTGAATTTTCCTATTTTGACTTCAGACTTGTGATCGGCGACCTCGCGAAACCCTTGTAACAATACTGATTTTAATTTCACTTGTAATGGATTTCCCCGGGGTTAATGTATTAAATAAAAGAATTTAAACGCAGGCTCATATCAACGCTTTTGATACTTTCAGCTCCATAATTTTCCTTTATTCTATAAGTTCCTTTCTCTTTACATCTTCAGAATCAATGTTGCTTAATATCGTAATGAAATAAAATCTCGGTAACGACAAACCGCGTTACGAAAGGGAGAATTGCTGAAACACACCGGTAAATAATAGTGGGCGATGTCTCTCCGCTGATGGAACATTCCATTCTCCCTCGTAGCATCAATAAATTTTTACCAGTCGAAGGAACGAGGGAGGGGGATCACCGTGATTCCTCATTGCGGCACGACTTACATTAACGATCGCATCGCTTCCGTCTCAGAGCCGAGACAAAGCGAGGCGATCGCGCGGGCTGGTCGAGATCCAGTCGCGATGTCGGAACGAAGGAACAACTTATCGACACCTCTATCCAACTGTGTTATCTTCGCGGAGAGTCAACCCGAGTGAATAAATTAAAAAGGCCAAAATAAGTACGATATGCACGCAATACGCCTACGGTGGCTTAAATTCACAAGTATTAACCCGAGAAATGTATACTTTCTGATAAAATCATTAAGCGCGGAGTAAGGTCTAGCGAATCCCACGACATTTAATTCTCCTCTCCTTTCGGACTTTCTTCGTAGGGAAAAGAATGAGAGCTCGTTCGGCCGGCGGTTTTAGAATCCGCCGTCGGAAACGAATCAAACAGACGTCGGAGGGAGTGTTCACCGTGGCAATCACACGCGAATCGCGCGTAGCCCCCGGGAAGAGAGAAGAGAAGACGGGGGAACCCTCTGTGACAGGTTTGTGTGCGCGCACGTACACACGTGCGTTTGAATCGCGTGCCCAAGAGGAATACCCTCGACACCTCTTCACGTGTCTTCCCGCGGCTACAAATGATGCGTTATGCAACGGTATTAAACAAGCGGCGCGATGTGTGCACGTAGCGCGATCGACACGCGGTCATTGCGTGCGAGACAGATGGGACACGCGTGTTGCGCACGCATCCGTCAATCCCCGGTACGCGACCTGTGCTCGCGTTCAGCAGCGGGCAGCCGCGAATATTCAAGCGGCCGTGTAATCGTCACGGTGTAACCTCGTCGTCCGCGATGTAGCTTCCCCTGGTGCACACGCGCGCTCAGGCGGTCGCAATGCAGCGCGATATGCCTACGCCTTCTTCTGTCCGCTCAAATGCTACGCCCGGCACACGCTCCGGCGCGAAGGATCTCGCGCGCGTGCAACCCGCAGGATGGGTAATCAGAGGTGCCTGGATACGGCCGCTGCAAAGGTCGTTGCAGAGGAGTTAAAGAAGTCGAATTCTCCGGCCAAACCGCGTTAGCGAAATAACTCGCTCGCGGGGAAGTGTGACAATTGATTTCGCGTCTGCCGCGGTAACAATGGGCGCGTTCGGGAATGCCGCTCGACGGGAGCGCTTATTAACCAATCACGGTAAAGAAATCTTCGCTCTTTCTATCACTCTATCTTGATTGGCCAATTCAATGCTACTCTACTTGTCGAGTGGGATTTCGGAACGCGCGGGTGGGCGCGTTGCGACACTTTGAAAGTCGACAAACTTTCGGAAAGTCGGGTAACTCGTTACACTCAACGTCAAAATCGGGAATTTTTCTCGAATAACTGCGACAACTTTCGTTTTGTACGATTTTCTCGGTGCATGTGATCCTGAAACAGCTCGAAATAGAAGCGCGGACTCCGTTCGCTTGGAAATTAAAGTTGATGCAGCGCGTTTCAGTATAATTTCCGCTTATGGAAACACAGCTTATTCGAGAATAACATAGATTGACGGGAGTGACCCTGGCTGAATTATCTAGCCTCGCAATAATGAGACCTGTTATTTCGCGCTGCAGTTCAACTGTGTCATTTGCTGTGGAGTTATACTAATATTTAGATAGGTGGGAAAGCATATCCTTAATCGTTCTATTAACGATGCCGGCGGACAAAAGTGCAGCCTGCGATCTGAACGTTAGGTAATAGTAAATATCCAAATGACGTCCGTGAGAGTTGACCCGATTTTCTCGCACGACCCGTGTATGAGAACTATGCTTAAACACAAACACACATCACGTGGCCGCCAGCTGGCAAACGAGATATTATCTCGAACTTTATTTTCAATCACTTCCGCACTGCGATGCACGCCCATAAGCATTCATTATCTAATTACGTTAGTTAAGGCGATACTGACACGTTCCCGTAATTACGGGATATAGGTCTGTTAATCCGCGTTTAAAAGTTACGATTTAATGAACTCTCCACATCTATTAAAGCGCCTGCCGCGACGAGTAAATCCGGCAATTCAAGGAAAACCCGACGAGATTAACATTGAACGAGGATCGATCAAACCGTGAACATAGAT
Organism: Dinoponera quadriceps; assembly: GCF_001313825.1. Taxonomy (NCBI): domain Eukaryota; kingdom Metazoa; phylum Arthropoda; class Insecta; order Hymenoptera; family Formicidae; genus Dinoponera; species Dinoponera quadriceps. The sequence continues at coordinate 58,521 of NW_014554764.1, forward strand.
CGTACATCAATTTATCATTTACTTTATCTAGCGTATAAATCGTATATAGCAGAATTAAAGAAAAGTAGTTAACGAAATGATCGTTAGCGTAACTCAGCTAACAAGATGACGTCAAATGACGTCTTAACGATGTCTTATTGACGTTGGAGACGTAATTAAGACATTATTAAGACGTCATTTGACGTTATCTCGTTAACTGTGAAAGAACGAGAAACGCACGTAAAGATTAACAAATTCTTCAATCGACTTCCAGATGATCGATCGTGACTTAATGCGCTGACACGTAATATATGTTTACGTATACGTATTATGTAATTTAATTTAATGTAAGACATGTCTTCTTCAGCATACAATATTCGCAGCGCATATAATGATACCTGTGCGCGCGTAAAATATTTCCCCGCGAGACCGCAAAGCCTGAGCCGGTAGAAAAGTTCCCCCTTTTACTACGTCGTTACATAAGAGCGACTCATAAAAATGTACACTATATATCCACGTTCGTTGTGAAACTGGCGATAGCGCACGATGGACGCGAGAAATTGCCTTTAGATCATGGATATCAGCCGCTTCGCGAACAATGCTCGGACTACGCGGGATTTTTAATTCGATCCACATCATCGACTCTGACATAATATTGCGATGCGACTGTACGGAATCAACGATATCGCCATTGTTTATTTCTCGTCTAAATTTCGGTTATATATTTCACGGTAAAGTATAATTAAATATTGTGCAATCGATTAAATTCAGAGGAAGAAAAAAGGTTAGAAAATTAATAAAATAATTTTCCGCGAAAAGCAATGTATCCTCCATGATATCGTGTCGATATCGGGGAATACATATATGTATTCAAGTATTTAAGAGGAAGAATAAATGTTAATCTTTTAAATAAAAAATACCAGTGAAAGGAGATGACACGAAGAAGATGACACGCGAAAATTCTTCAAGCACAAAGTAACAAGTTCGTTTCAACTGGTAATCTACAAATAACATTTAATGCCAGCGAAAACTAAGCCGGCTTATTGTTTGATCGTTACGTAAGACTCGCAATAATGGCAAAAAGGGCGGCCGTACCGAACAATAGTGCGAAAGACATTACGAAAGTCGATCGAAAGTTCGCGTACCGTGCATTTGCGGCGTTCCAGCCTAGTTTGGCGTTTGCACCCATGTTTTTGTTAGAAAAAAACTCTCCCATTCTTAGGCAATATATTCGTTGCGCGTGCGATTTTTACAACGAAACAACCAATGGCAAATCAATATCCTGCTTCCTCCAATGAGGCACAAAACAGATCGATGCGTTTGAATGCATGTGAAATAAAGGTATCCGGCAATTCTTCAGCTGCGCGCGTGCAATAAAGCGAAAAGGTCAGGAGAGTTGGTCTTCTATGAGGAAAGAAACCTTTGCGGCTCTTAAAGATACTCGTCTATTCGCGCGCGAAAAGAGAACAATAATAGCATGGTAAGAATGTATTAAATCATAAGAGGGAGGGTAACATGATAAGAGAAACAAATTCTAATATTTAAGAAGAAAAAAGAGGAAATTCGTCCCTCGAATGTATTAATTTCTTCTTTGGGAATATTAACATAAAAAGAAATAAGCAGAGGAAGAATGTGGTAATGCTTAGCACTAAATGTCATTACCTGTTGAGATATCGGGTCAATGAAAAAGTTCAGTTTGATTTTCAACAGGTGGCTTCATATACATGCGATATAGGCAGCAATGTTGATAATATCTATGTATTACGCGTGAGCGAGGTATTATGGACAACGACGATGATTACGTGGATTGATAAAAAATTCGCTCCCATTAAATGCATAATGTTCCATTAAATGCAAATTCATCTGAAAAAAATGAATCTGACGTTTCGACCGATCTAACATGTTGAAATTATATATACACACATAAACATATATAAATAAAGAGAGAAGCTGTCCTCCTTGCGTTTACGCTTGATTTCACGCCAGGCTCGCGCCGGAAGAATAAAACCGCGGAGTCGGATGACCACGTTTCGCGCTAAATGCGGCTGCGAAACAGGGGTACGAATGTGGACTTCCTCCTGTTGAACCGGATTCTCCTAAAACGATCGCCACAATGAAAGCGTATGCGAGCGCTTTGGTAAGCTACTTATAAATCCGCGACGACCGGCGCAACAAACGAACGAGCCCCCGATTATCTCGGGGCTGGGAAAGAAAGTGCACGCGCACGGGGGAGGGGAGAAGAATGCAAATGTTAGGTAAATGGACGCGGTTGACCGCAGTTGTGAGTTTCATGCCGATCTCGATAATGAGCCGTTTCGCGCTTGAGACGAGCTGATCCGATCTTGGACGCACCAGATTGGAAAGTAGAATCCAGCGCGGATAAACGCAGCGCTACGGCGGCAGCGATTGCAGGAAGAGATTACGACACGCTCGGACTGGCGAGCGTTTCGAGTTCTTCCGTTAATAGGTGCGGTCAATGACTTCAAGGCCGGGGGGAAAAATTAGACCTCGCCGATAGAAAAGCGCTTTCCACGACCGGTAGAGGGGAGGGCCCGTGAGGAGGAAGAGGGTAAACTTTCGTGAAAGTTTACGCGGCGTCGCCCGCATCTGCCTGCAGGTTCCGGTAGAACGGACTTCGCTAATAAACCGTCGATGCGTAATGACCGTTGAAAACGCTGCCGGCCGATTTCTCACGAGCCTCTCTTTCAGCTGCGAGAAATTACATCTACTTCGTTAACAAGAAAACCCGTCGTATTTATCGCGCTCGTGGCCGTGTAAAGAGAAACCTTTACGCGGAACGTAAGAAGTGACGGGCGCGCAAGAAAGACGTTTCTGCACAATTCAGAGAATCATCTGAATTGATCGGCCACGATCAAGGTAAAAGCGTCCCGCCGCTTTAACGACACCGACGCGCGGCTTGTGATTTGATTGATAATCGGTGACCTCTCGGTTAAAATGCGATAGAAATATCGCGCAACATTTCAATCGCATTAACCCGCTTGTGTCGATAACATATCGATAACAATCGCTCTTGTTTCCTTTCTCTCGGCGACAATTATTTTTCGTACGAGACGTGTCGGACGATGATTTATAATGAATGAATGTAAATTTATTATAAACGTAAATCCATCGCGCGTATTGTACGTTTTCGCATAACCGGCTCATTATCGAGGAATAAGTCGAATAACGCTGGTAAGGTAGTTCAGTGAAGAAAAGTTTCTTTATCGCAGCAGCCGCAGAAAACACCGTCGGCCGATTGTCAAACTGTGAAGAGAGTCAGTGTCAGTGACCGGCGGAAAGAATCTATAGCGCGTTATTCGAGCTACTGTTCTCTCGTGGCTTTCCTGACCGTTATTACCGTTATACCAAACGACAGGCCACCTTTCCAAAAGAGCAGGAATCTAGGAACGAGTTTCTGACCGTCTTAAATTACAACCCGCTCAGTCACACCGTCCACATGATACTCAACTCCTAGAACAGTTCCGTGTCCCTCGAGAAAAAGCGCTCGTGAAAAACAATAGTGGAGAGTTGATATCCTATCCATAAACTATTATCCTTCGTTGGCAGCCATTTTTTCCTCACTTGTTCCGACATGTCAGCGCCTTTTAAATTCTGAAATTCCCCGGAGAGTGTAATCAAACGTAAATATGTGTAATAAACGCGTGGTTTTGAAAAAATGCGTTTTTGATTTTCAAATAACATAATTTCTTCTCTCAAGACTTTTATGCTTTATAATTTAATATTAGGTTACATACAATTAAAATATCAGATAAAATAAAATAAAATTTTATTTACAAATTTTTTATAGAATCGAAAATTAAAAGATAAATTTTTGTACCACATATATATATATATATATATATATGTGTGTGTGTGTGTGTGTATGTATATGTGTATTCTGCTAATGACAATTGTTATAATGAGATTGTAATACTTTTGCTCGGCAGTCAAGGATAAATGTTTCGAGAAAAGGAACGTATAAATAGAGAAAAAAATTGATAGTATTCCTGTCGAGAGTCACATCTGCCTTGATATTATAATTAGGGTAATTGGTACAATCTTACATATGTAGGATTAAAAATCGTAGAAAATTTCAGTATGCAAATGTTGGGATTCATATGACATCTGATGTTTGACTGTTATCATTGAGCAAGCAGTGAGGAAGAGCGACACGTGTATGAGATCATCGACGAGACACTTCTCGATGTTGAATCCCGGCCGAGAGCGATGATCGATTACCGCTGCCCGTCGTCTGAGCTTGATCGACGAGACAGCGACAAGCGTCGCGCGCTATCTTCAAGAATACCAAGCGCGATCGGGTGTTCGTGAAGTAACGGTATCGGGAATAGAGCAGATGACGACGGCCCAACCCAGCCGACCCAACCCACCTAACGCATCGTTCTCCATTCCGGTCAGCCTAGTTCTTCGTCAATCCGCTGCCGCGTGCGTAGGTATCCAGCGGCATACGTGGCTCGGGGTCATTGGAGAACAAGGTCAATCGGTCTGGAGATGAAAAGTAGATGGATATGTGCCAGACTCGTAGCCACCAGAAGGTGGACCAAGCAGCGTGACACAATTAGCCGGGCGCGAGCGTGACCGCTCTATTGTCCCGCAATTAATGACAGAGAAATTTCGCGAATTAGACATGGTCGCTTCAATTGAAAGCTGGCGATTATTTAGCGCACGAGAACCGCAAAAATGCCTTTTCTTCCCGCAGACGACGAACAATTTCACACGCGTGACGGCAGCTTCGGGAGAACGATTCGTCATCGCCGATGGTTTCTTTTGCGAAGTCACGTTGCGGAAGAAGACATTCGTCGAACAGTAAGGATGGAGGACAAGAGGATCGAACGATCCCGTCGGCGATCGATTTGGCTCTTGGACAATCTACGACTCGTTAGCGTATTCTACGCGCTCGATTCTGAGTGATTCACCGAGCCGACAGACTTTCTGATTAACACGCTGATTGCCGCATTATATCCATTGATTATGACGAAGGCTCAAAAATTCAATTCGAAGTGGGGCATATCTTTAATCTTTAATCTTTCAGCTTCAAACGATCTCTATTGGCCAATTTATGGACGCAATTAATTATATGTAACTTGATGAAACGCGATAATATCATAATGTCAGTCACCAGTAACTACCGTAGAATTCAACGTGTCAACGAATATCCAGGAAACCTATTCCGTAACTTTTAACAGTGTCGTTGTCGTTACATGATCGTTGCGCAGATATAATATATAGTAAGTCAATAACTATTACTATCTTGAATATTTTTTATTTAAAAAAATTGTTTCTGAGAGAAGGTTATTATATTAAATTAAATTCATTATATTAAACATTAATTCTGAGCTATATTATTTAATCTTATATTCTCAAAAAAATAATGATGTCAAGAGGTTAACGCCAAGTGAAAATGATTAATTTTCAGTTTCCAATTTCATAAACACATTTCATTGCGGCCTCCTAAAGACATCCTAAAGCAAAAAATTAGGACATTTTTTAATATATAAAAAGAATGGTTATTCGCGTGCACTTGGCTCTTTTATTTACCTCTTTTGAAAAAGTCAATTTTTTACAACAATATAACAACGATATCGTCGTTGAAAGTTACAGAACAAGGCTGCAGGGTCGAGAAATCGCAAGACTTTCGGGGGCATCGACAATTGAATATCGGCAATGTACGAGTTCAAGGTTAGTTCCTTCTCCCGGCGACTCCGTTGGCCTCTCGATGACCTTTGCATCGCGACAGGGCGCAGGGGAATAAATCGGAGAAATTAATCGAAGGACGAAGAGGAGCATAAACGCGCGCGTTGATACGCGCCCGCAACGCAACTTTCACCGTAGTTATTGCACGCGGTGTGCCGCTTGATTCATTCGAAAGGACGTCGTCGCTTCTTACAGGCCGGTAGATCGCACCGGCGCGATCTCCGGGAACAAAATTAGCCTCGCTCATTTTGCACGCGAGCGAAAAATAGTATAATACCTCGCGTTGTCGTGTGAGAGAGTCCAATTAAATAATCAGAACTGCGCGCTTTCTCGCGCCCTGGTGTCGCGCCACGAGAGCTCGATGCATCGAGTCGAACATCCAGCGACGTTGGAGAGAGTCTCTCTCTTTCTCTCTTTCTCTTTCTCTTTCCCTTCATGAGAGAGCGATTATTTCCATCTCGCGATTGTTCCACCGTCCCGCAGCGTCCGCGATTATTTCTAGATAATAGCTGAAGGGGCGGGTATATTATTCTCCGAGTGATTGTTCGCGAAGTCCGTGAAACGCCGGCGAACGGGACGAAAGCATAGCGCTGCGTCAGACGGTGCGAAGCGGCAACATTATGTCATTTCGTGTTTTCTACTCGCACAGCGGTTTCTAATCAAATCGATAAAACCGCGGGTCGAGCGCGGGGGAGAAAAAGAAAAACAAACGAAGAAAGTGCGTGCTCGGGCGCGCGTACGTGAAGTTTACACGCAATGCGTTCGAAAGTGCACTCTCGGACCGTTGTTCGCACGCGTTCACCTTTATCACGAAGCATCCCGAGGTGTCAGAGTGTTGCGAGTCGTTAGAGGCTCGAAGATCGATCCCGGGGGGACTAGAAAGTGTCCCGCATGTGCGCGCATACACACACACACACACAAACGCAATATTCCGTCACTCGCGTCTCATCTCGTACCGACAGACAATTCATCGCGCGCCGCGGTTTTAACGTTTCCATTCGACTCGCACGTCGCTTTTGCCCGCGCGACGTTTTCGCACGAGGGCACGCTCCCTAATTAATGACGCGCCGGCATAATGAAGAAAGTACGCACGGCGGAGGGAAAGTGCACGGAGCCGCATGTACGAATCTCTCTCACCTTCGAGTCCCACGAGCTCTTCCGCTTGTGCTCCATCGCGACGGTCATTTTTCTGCCTGCGGTTCCTCGCGCGCTTCGTTTAGCGCTTCTCTTCCAGGACTCGACTGGGAGCCGCGAGGACCATCGTGGGATTCCGTTGCACCGAGCGCGCGTGTCCTCGCCGACGATGATCTCGGACGGCCACTCGAGGGTGACGATCTTCCACGGTGTTTTTTCCGGACTGTTTCCTCCGCCTTAACAGCCGCGAAATTGCAGATCGTCAAAGCACGTTCCCTCCCACCGATTCCTCAGCAGCCCGGTCTTTCCCGAGCGAAGATATTGGCGTCCTGATCGTTCCTGTAAGGAAGGAACATTTAAATAGCGACCGCTGCGATTATTCTCGAGGTAATGGCGGCGGTTTATGGGTCGCCTTCTCGCACAGAAGTGTGTCGAACGTGCGTATCGCGGAGGAAACACGTAAACAATACGACCCGTTTGGCCGTCGTTAAAACCTCCGATACTCTAGGTTAGTACAAACGGCCGTTCCTTGGATGAACGGGGATAAGAATTTTATTGCTTTTAAACTCGAAACTTTATTGACTGATCTCTGTTTATTAGTTCAGAAATTGTGGCTAGTAATTCTTTCGAAATACCGATTCATTCTGACGGGCAGAGAAATTCTATCGATAAAACTTGGTGTATTATTTAATAAAATAATGAGTGTTCGTTGCAAAACGCGTTGATATCTCGCGATATGTTGAGAATTGTTGAGAATGTGATATTTTCAATGTAAGTTACTCGCTGCACATGTGCGAATGATACGTTTGAGTGTTGTTATGCGCAATGAAAGGTATTAATCAATTCAATGCGATTCTTCACGGTTGAACGGCAAAGAATGACATAAATGTTTATTATGTAAAAATTTGGAGACCGCGTATGATATAATTATTGCGTTTAGGATTTCGAAACGCACTTATGTAAACTTTAGATTGTAGAACGTGGAGAAAATGAGTAAATTGCTTTCGTACATTCATGTTATGCGTGTTATAATGGTCTCATTTTAATTTCAAAACATATCATAAGTTATATTGATCTCAAGACTAAAATCGTGATGTGATATATATATATATATATATCGAATAGTCATAAATGAAGATGAGAATTACGCAAGAGTCCTAGAAGAGTCCGCGAAGATGTCCAGATGCACTCTCATGTATAAAACATTTCGGTTTTAACGAGGCGGTATAACGCGATGTTTAAAGCCCATAAATTGTATCTGTTTTATATCATCTGCAAACACTTTCTTCTCTTAAAGAACATCAATTTCTCAAATTATTTATCACTTTAATCCGCCGAATTGTTGAATCTCAGTTCTTCAATCTCAATTCTCCGATAATCGGAGTAATCAGAGGAGTGTATAAAAAAAGCTCATGTAATGTGCTCATGTATGTAATTTGGTTACATTTCATGCCATGATATACACTTTATCATCTTACAGATCTACGACGTCCATACGTAAAACTGATATCCATCAAACGATGTCCCGATATTATCGTAGAACAGGTTTAGGTTTAATTATTCAGATTTTATCTAAATTCTCAAGATAGGACGTACGAAACATGTCTTTATATGAAGAAAAATACATATTGCATTCAAGTAAATATTGTCTCAAGTATCTCATGAATTTATATATCCACAAATGTATCATAATTCCATCATAAGTATCTCATGAATTTATATATATATAAATTGTGGATATATCCACAAATGTATCATAATTCCATCATAATTTATTCAATATATATTCTAAATCTCAGTAAATTTAATACTTTGATCAAGAATATTAAATTATAACACTAAAACCAAAACTTCTGTTTACTTATTTAATTTAACCGAATTTAACTTTTCATCGATAAAGTTTATAATATTTTTGAAAAAAAAAAAACAAATTCTCTTGTACAAATGATAGTGAGCTTTTCTAATATTTGTAATAAGTATATTTTAATATTATTATCAAGAAAACATTCTTTCCAAAATAAAATAATCATTACTTAAAAAAAGAATAATAAACAGAGTAATTTTTTTCTCTGTATAGTTTTCAGTTTCTCACATGAATTACATCGCACGACGAGCGTTCCCGATTTTTACCGTCACGCCGTGATCATCCGAAGTTCACGGGGAAACGACGAAGGGGGTTGTGTTCCAGCCCTTATTCGTACCTTCAATCACTCAATGTCCCGCGAAATACCGTCACAACCACTCCGACCGGTGGAAAAACTCGGCCTGGGCACAACCGCAGTTTTTTACAAAATCCCGCGTAGGGTCACGTCGCGCAGCGACAAGCACTTCCGGAGCGGCCGTGTCCTCGTCGGAAAGAAGGCGAGCACCGTCTCGGACACACGTGTTGCCGGTGTTGGGACTATCGCAGGTGCGCTGCTGGGTCGCAGCTGCGGCGAAAACGCACTCGAGGAAAGGAGGCGACTGAGCGATCGCGCAGCGAACGAGACGTTCGCCACCTCGGTCAGGCGAGCACTTTGATCGTCGAGAGGCAGACAATTTCTCCAGCTACGGGGCCAACCGCGATCCAGGGGATTGTCCTGGACTCGAGGCGAGACTGCTAGGAGAACGGTGGCCTGCCTGCCTGTTTGCTTGCCTGCTTGCTTGTCTGCTTCTCGCTTGTGGATGCACTTTCACGTCATTACCGGTTCTCTACGGCGCCCGCGAGAACACAGTTACGGACTAGTCCGGAGCAAGGACGCCTGTCTCTTATCCATCCTGGTGGTTCTTCTCTCTCCCTGTCTGTTCCCGTATTCCTCCGTCTCTTCCTGCTCCCGCTCGTATCGCTCCCACAACTTCCGGCTTGTCTCTCTCGCTGATCCTTTCCGGCTGATTTAACTCGTCTTACGGTTCCGCCATATTACCGATCACGTCTGCCGATCATCGCCCCCGTCATCATCTTGCATCTATCTTCGTTTCCGCCGACTTTCTTGTTTCTGTCTGATTCCATTCGGTCTTATTTCTCCCTTTGATCCTTATTTGCCGTTTTCTTCGAGTCACCTTACGAAGGCACGAAGGTGTCTCGATTGTGCGCCAAGGTACGTACGTCACACTCGTCCAAAAGGAGGATATTTCGACAGAAGACCCTCGCGCTCTCGTTAGCTGCAACGCTTCTTTGTGAAACCGTGCGTAAAGATCGAAATCACGTGTAAACCGTTACGCACATCGCCCGGTATGTGATAAATGCGACATTCCGAAAGTGGCTTTTAATGGGACGTGTTTCAAACGGACTGTGTAAACTCAGTTTCTTTGTTTCGAGAATTACGTCTCTCGCAATTTCACGGGTGATAGATGCGCCGGAATTTGTATTAATATCGCGCCGGCGAGCTGAGCGAGACGACGATCCTGTTATATTAATTGCTGGCCATTCTTTAATTAACTTCCACTATCCTTGGGTACATTTCTCTTCTGCGGAACGGCGATCCTGTCGGCCTCGAGTCCATGAATTACCCGTTGTAATTTTACAGTATATACGTCGTCGGGATAGTTGTGGAGTTGTACAATTATCAATAATCGACACATATGAATGACATTCATGATGTTCGATACATACATCGACGGGAACGCGTAACGGTAAATCTCGGACAGGTGTCTCGCCGAGACATTTAAAGAGACAATCGCACGCGATCTCGCGACAAGATCAGCATTTAGACCGGCCAAAGAGTTTGCAGCAATTTACTCCCACGAGCTTAAGCCGGGCAGAACGGGTAGAATTGTTCTGGGGCGACGTTATGGATGCACTTTCACGTCATTATCGCCGATGCCACGGCACACATGTGCAGGTGTTTAAACAAGATACCGTTTCGAGCCTCTTAGCGGATCTACAACTAATTCATTCTATTGTGCCGGTGTACCGGCATTGTTAATGACGAATATTGCGCCTTTGAATGCCCTTTATGCTTGTCCTCAACTTACTATACCTCAAATACTACAATAGTTGTATTTTTTGTTTGTCTTCTCCTTGTACACAGAGCGTAATAAATTGGTTTACTGGGATAATGAAAAAACTTATATGCCGAAAAGAGATTCGTCTTTGCAATTATATTATATTATTAATGTGTTTATATTTATATGTATTTATATTATATTATATTATTAATGTAATGTTCTTTTAATAGAAAAATTATTCAGAATTCGGAGTAAAAAAATGCTGTATTAATTTCTTCATTAATTGGGTAAGGTTTTAAGGAGAATATAATATTATATGCTTGGGATCACACGTAAGAATTTATTTAGCGTGAAAGGTCGATTCCTCGCGTGTGTTTGACTAGAGATTAGTTTAGTGCCTGGCGTAATTACACGTTAAATATTTATATTATCCGCTCACAATTTAAATTGCTACAACAGCTGCGATTAGGTTCTTATAAGCTTGTCTATTTTTTCTTACTTAAAAAAATGATCTCAAAGGACAGCATCGAATTTTGAACAAACAACTATCGTTATGCTTCGAGGGAGAATGAATCTCGATTGATGAAGGAATATTTTTCCGACAGGTTGCATCAAGCAATGACATTTGATTATAGTAGATTGTGTATATTTCAAGGGTAACAAGACAGGTTTTGAAATCGACGCGATGAAAATATGCGTGTTTCTTGTTACAGATTGCACATTGATACAGGCGATGCAAATATTGAGTTAATTTTGCTGAGGACAGAATTAATGTTTTCTAAATGTCATGAGAAGCAAACCAGATTTAATGGATAGAGTACGAGTTCTGAAAAAAATAATTTAAATCATTTATTCTTGGATATATGAATGTGGTACTCCTTTGAAAGCCACCACACGCTCATTAGTTCTTTCATATAAATAGTGGGAATCAATCAACTGTTCCGTTTTTAAATATATACGACCGTTTTATTAGACGCGAAATTTACATTTACGCGAGCATTAACATCTCGAAGATAACGTATAGATAAAATCCGATACTTGACGTTTCCATGTCGTCTCGATTTCATGTTCCGAGATAACTGTCTGACTCGGTTACGAAAGCAATACACCGTCAGTGATACATACAAGAGTGTAAGCGTATCCGCGAACAGAAATCACGATAAAGTTTATTTAAATAGAAATTGAACTGTGAAGATTATATTTTACCGTTGTAGAAATTCTCCTCGATCGAGAGAATATGCACGTTTCGAAAGGATTTCCAAATAACTAACAGATATCTACGATGAATTTGTGCGAGCAGTATCGTTATATTTAAATATCTTTATATTTAATACAGTTTTCTTTACATATATTTGTGTAAATTTTATACGAATTCTCTCTAATTCTGAAATATTACTCGTTGAGGCTACATAGATATTTTAATTAAGATCAACCACAGTCCGTAGGAACGTAGTTGAAACGTAGAAACACATGAAACTTATCGAAAACTTAAACCTTATCAAATCGACTCTCAAGACCCAACTATTGAACCGTATTATATTTTAAAACGGTTACTTAAAAAAGCTTTCAGCTAAGTTAATCAGCTCAAACAATATTATAACACGGTCGACTGACCGTATAATAAAACATAATTGTCTCTAATTTAATAACGAATATTTTTTGTGCATCTCTTATTCATTTATATAAATTTCACATTTCAAGATATGTATTGTGGACGATCCAACGTTTATTTCATAATTGTATAAGTGATAATATTTTTTCATCAAACATATTCGTACGCACTTAATACATATTGTTACCAATTACAAGATAAAAAGTAAGAATAAAGATAATATAAAGAATATTTCAGGAAAGATTAATAAGATACACCTTATAAGACGAAAAAATATTTCAAGAAAGTATTGTCGGATAGAAAGCCTATCTTTTGCAAATACAAATATTGTGACGCGCACGACGGAATATCGGGACTTTGACGCGAAGCCTTATCGAGGACCGCGGTTATTTTAAGTCACAAAACATACCTGGGCTGCAAAGAATGTGGAAGGACGAGTTTAAAGAGGCTAAAAGAACATAAAAGACAACGCGATAGCGAAGCCCGCTATTTTCAGACTTACCTGAATCCCGAATGAAGATCCTTTAATCCCCCAATCCCTGGTAGAACGACCTTCGTTCTTCGTGTTATCGACCGGTCTTTATTTCCCCAGAAAACTAGAACAGAATATCTTCCTGGGAACTTGTTTTCACTTAAACGAAAAAATTCTACGCTAGTCGGGCTCGCCTCGAGTTAAATAGTACCTTAGCGCGTACACCTCGGCGGACGACAGTTGTCCGGAAACGATATGCTCGATAAGCGAGCCGATTTTTAACGCGTCTTCCGCACCCGAAGAAACGACGGGACTCCTCAAGGCATGTCGTCTCCTTCTCCGTGTCGTATTAAGGAACAACCGTTAACGCGGGATACGAGGGCCTTCGAGACGCGTGTTGCACGCACGAATGTGCATCGCTCGAGAGTCGGTCGGCGATTAATGACCCGACGGTGCCGTACGCGCGGCACCCTTCACCGAGCAGAAGAGGAAAGAACGACGGATGATGGTCCCGCGACAAATTGTGCGTGTCGGTGTCCTGTAACGTCTTACCTCGAGACACAGAAGCAGCGTTCGCCGAGCTGGCAAGTGAAAGTCTCGCTGGGACTATTTTTCTCATTTTGTAGCATAAATATTAATGCCGAAATGAACGATCGCTGAGTCTCGCACGTGGAATCACTTATACCGCAGCGTTAAATAAATTCCTGAAATTAATATTTATAAATGTTCTCGCCTTTTAATGCTACAAGATTGGAACAGATAAAAATAGAAGAAACAGATACATGGTATTTTGTGCGCATAGGTATCTGAAATCTACGCAATTCGATACTTTTATTTGGCGAATTCTTTAATTTAAAAAATATATTTAATTATACGAACTTATTTAATGTTTCATCCAAATTCAATCAGTTAAAAAAATATTAATTCTCTTTTACTCAGTTTGTTGTAAGGTCAGATGGATTTTTATTTCTAAAGACAAAAGTTTTACCATTGTTGGAACGTAAAGAATGAAACTCTATTCAATTTCCTGTGGAGGCGTGCTGTGTGAAAATAAAAAAAGTTTTAACTTTTCATTGAAATATATATTATTTAAAACTAAAAGTCCATCTGATATGTCGTCAGATCATACCACTTGAAAAAATTAAAAGTAAAAAGTTTCTAACCTGCAAGTTTGTCGTAATATAACTTCGATTTGTTGATGAAAATAACAGTTGCTTGAAGCGGACACTTTAGAGAATTATATTTAAAAATAACATTTTTTAGACTAGGTAAAATCTTTTTTTTAATATATCAATGTACACAGGAGACAATTTTAACGAACTATTTAGCGATATCGCGAAAAAACAAGTTATGTCGAGAGGGTTCGGATCTCGACTACTTTTGTAATAGTTTGCGAGTCTCCGCTACGAGCCGCCACCATCTATATAGTCGTAGTACAATACAACGTCTGATTAAATCTTTTCTTATTTTCATGTATGATTCAACGACAAAGTAAAATTTCTTAAATAACACGACTCGAATTTCGCAAATTTTCATTCATAATTTGAAAACATCAAAAGGATAATCGGAACTTTTTATCGGAAACGTAACTGGACTTCGAGTTATCGATAGATCGTGGTTCGCTCCTAACCTCGACCGTTTGATAAAACATGGCGGTAGCTGTTGGAGGTATATATTTTATCTTAATTCTTCAAATTTCCCGTTAAATCGAATGACAAAATAATTTCACCGAAATTTCGTGATTTTGTTAATCGTTATAAGGCAACAGATAATAATGAGATCTTTATAACAAGTGCCTTTCTTTGTAAAAATAGTTTTCATATATTATAACCTTTCAGGTTATACCTGTGTTATTTGCTTGAATAAATAGAAACAGTGTTACACTTCCTTTCATATCTATAGGAAAGTTTTCTTCGACCGATGTGTTTTGCAGGCTGGCTACTAAATAGTTTCTCTTCAACCTACAAACATGCGATAAACTATAATTTTCTCCCAATCAGTTTTTTACAAACACGGAATTATGCCGCTAGAAAAGGTACTAGAGAAAAAGCGAGGAAGAAAAAAGTCAAAGTGGTTATTGAGAAAGTGGGCTTTATTCCGCATAACTTGAGAGCGGCGCAAGCGTAAGTACTTAGTTCATATAACATTTGTGAATAATATCATTATATCTCTTGTTCCATGATTGAATTGTTTATTTTTCATTCTATATCTATTCATATATTTTGATATAGTGTACACGCAAAGATGAATACATACATTATGTTTATTTTACATGTTACCAACAGTGCAGCTAAGAAGAAGAAGGCCTTGGTTTTAAACGATATCATAGACGATGATAGTAAAAAGACAGAAGCTATAGATAATATATGGATTATAAAGGACCACAAATGGAAAATATATTCATTCGAAGAAGCTGTACAGGCTCATCGTGAAATATATCATCCCACTATCTATAACTCGCCAAATGCTTTCTTAAAAGCATTCGTAGAATTAGATATGCAGGTAGGAAGAGATACATATGTTTAAATTGCTCATTATACACATACATGTATAATATCGTGTATCATTAGGGTATGAAAAAAACGAAATTTGTCGATAATTTCACGAAAATAGCGTGTATACCAAATGGATTCGAACATGGCCAAGTCAGGAAGATATTGGCATTTTGCAAGAGTCCTGAAACGCAAGATATTGCAAAAAATGCTGGCGCACATTTGTACGGTGGTAAAGATTTAATAAAACAGATTCAGGTATATAAGAATAATATTACCGTTTTAATCAAATATAAAATATTATAATAGTAATCGTATAACATATACCTAGAATTCAAGTAGATTACATTTTCTAATCCATTGCTTGTGGGATCTGTGTTATTTTAGCAAGGAAAGCTCTCAATCAAGGAGTATGATATCATTGTATCAGAACCAAGTCTATTACCTGATTTGCTGCTAATTAGAGGAATCATGAAGAAAAAATTTCCTAATTCTAAATTTGGTAAGTAGAAATATATATATATATCAATTAAATTTCGGAACTTTACCTGTGATACGTGTATCATATGACTTATGCTTTATCAGGTACTTTGGGTACTGATATGAATATGCTCGTAACGAAATTTGTGAACGGTGTGAAGTACACAGCAAAGCAGCATGAAATGCAGAAATCTTACGGCACCACAGATGTCATAATCGGGACGGTAAGTTTTCTAATGTCATATTTAATGTCATGTTATTTGTGAAATTATATATTTATGTAATTTTATATCTTAAATATAGATTTAGGGTTAACCATCGTTATATCGCACCAATTGAACAGCCTGAAATAATCATTAATCCATTTGTTGTGTTTTAGCTTAATATGGATGTAAAGCAATTAGAAGAAAATCTCGTTGCCATTATCAACGACATTAACGATGCAAAGCCACGTCGACCAGGACCTTTCATCACAAGGTGACTTGAAGAATCATACACAGTAAAATGGCGACCGAGTTCTTTAGGTGTTGCATAATTATATAGTTGTTATTCTTCAACAGAGTTCGTCTTACGAGCCCACTCACGTCGGAAATGTTCAAGATTGAATTTGAACAGTATCTACCGAAAGATAGCGTAGCCATAGAAGGAGAAGAAGAAGAAGAAAAGGACGATACGCCAGATGTTGTCATTGCATCTCACTAATTGCTTATAGAGACACCAATGAAATAAAAATTAGTTAAATATATTTACGTTAATATAATAAGAACCATTGTTTTCCTCCTGTTGTCGCTGATACTTCACTAACACATATGATTTCTACCAAACAACCATATACTGTGAAGTTTTACGCACATTAAACGACCTACTTGCAGAAAATTTACGTTTCTGAATTTTCCACAAGTTTCTGTTAAATTAATATTGAAGTGTTTATAAATTTCATAGATCGCATATCACGGCATACCTACACCTGCTGCGATTCTACCTTTTAATCTGCATTTGTGTCGAGTCATGTTCACGTGAACTGTATGTAACTGCATTATCATTATTCATGGCGTTGTGTAGTCCGACCGTGATAGTATTTCGCCGAAAGATGCGTGATTATGCGGGACATAATCTCGTTAACGCCGATCGCTCAACTCGAGAACACAAATGATTATTGCCCGCCACTTGTACGTTAATAAGCCACGGTAGCGCGACATTAGGGAGGGAGACAGAGGCGGCACTATAGATATCGGTGCCCTAGGCAATTTATTGTTCATGAATATCGCGAGATAATTGTTTATGCAGGCAATCATACGCATGAGGATTTCGACCAAAGTATTTATTAGCTCTTGCCACGTGCGAAGTCTCCGGTGAGACCTTACTAGTTCAGTACGAAATCCTCGTGCATACGTGTAAACATCTCTGCATGTACCGAGCTACAGTTGATCGCAGTTCAAGGTGAATGCCTCGCTCTCGTGTCGCATCGACACATTTTACAGCAAAAGCGTCTACAGTGGAGAAATATTGAATTTTTGTTCTCTTCCATGTATATAATTCGATAGAAAACCCTCAATGAATACGCTTATTGTTTGCAAAGATCACGCATACGGATCGCGTTTGCGCCCCAAATGCAACGTATATGCAGATATGAGGATACTATAGACGCGAAGGTGTTCATTGTAATCTAAGGCGGATTAAACCTAGCGAGATTTCTACAAAAAGTGCGTCACGCGACGGCTACATATTCCGAACGCTCCTATCTAGGTGGAACATAAGAAGACGATGACGTCAGAATGATGGGGAAATGATGGAAAAGTGGGTTTTTCGTAGTCACGTATGCGTCATTTCGACGAAATTTCGACGTCACGGTGATTTCCTGTTCTACTCGGGCACTCGTGGCGGACGGTCCGCGCAACGAGAAGCAAACGAGAGGACTCGGAAGTGCTCGCAGAGGCGGCGAGGATCCATCGGCGTACACTTTCACAGAACGCACGTACGATCTCTCACCCAGTTCGGCCGGCGCGTAGAGCCGTCTCTGCGGGAAACCGCGGGAAGCGTGCTGGTACGACGGAAGGAGCGAAGGAGGCCGAAGAAGGAAAAGGAGAAGGAGGTGAGGGCAAGTGAAGCGAAGGAAATGAGAATGGAGAACGGTGAGCGGCCGTGGTGGTGCGGCACCGACTTGGTGGAGGGGCGACGGCTCACCTACCTGCCGGTCGTGGGCTCAGTCGGTGTCCGCCAAGTTGAAAATCCGTCGCTTCTCTTGCCCTTCTTACGCCGCGCGTAACTGTACACCGTGGACCGGCCACACGAGCGATCCTCGCGCGCGCGCGTGATCCACTTTTCTTTTTATTTCAGTGTGAGAACAAACGCGCGATATACTTCATTCCCGCCGGGGGATGGTGTCCTCTTGCCGGCCGGTTCACCGAACTCTCTCTCCGGTACCCGATGTTGATCGTCGCGCGGCGACTCTTTGGATAGTCGTCCCCGTCGGCCGTGATAAAGCCGGCCGAGAGAACGAGCCGGGAAATCGGGAGACACTGTGATCCGCGAGGTACTGTGTCCCCGCAAGTGTGTGCACAAGTGGAAACGCATCCACGCACGCACGCACTTACGTACGTACGCACGTGTGTACGTTGGCGCGATTTTCGCGACGCTTGCGTTGGTGTGTATGTGTGTTTACGTATGGTGATATCCGTGCTGACTGTGCAGGGTGCAACGACTCGGCGAGAAAGAGAGAGAGAGAGAGAAAGAGAGAAGAACGAGCCGAGAGACTGCCGATTTCAAGTCGCAACTTCTCCTCTGCCTCCGCCGGCCTCCTCGTAGACATGTCCCTGCTGGACGCCCAACTGCGGCATTAGGTGACATATAGGCGCGCACGTGCACCAGTCATGGTAAGTCTCGCACTTACTTCGTCGTCTTGGCTCGAAACGTGCGCTCGTCAAAGCGCATGAACGTGTACCTGCCGACTCTCGGCAACCGTTCTTTCTTTTGAGAGCTCGAAAACCGGGCCGTCCGGAAAAAACGACGCCCACTTTTCCCGGTGCGCCTCGGAACGCAGCCGATGCTCTGTGCGAAAAGACTTTTTTTTTCTCCCCCTCTGAAACCGATTCTCTCGGCGGCGTCTCGAATTTCATCGGAAGTAAAGAAACGTGCGCCAAGCGTTGCGCAAACGGTAGCTCGCCTCGATAGCTTCAAGCAACTCTGAGATTTACATTCAACGTGAGAGACACGTGCGATCATTTTTTCGTACTTTATTCTGCTCGGCGATCGAGTCACTCTTCGACTATTCTCCAGGTAGCGCAAGACGTCTTAAAATCATCCCGAACGTCTCCAAGCCCTTCGGAAAATCATGTGAAAATGACGAGAAAGTGATCAGTTCACGGTCGAAAAGTGAGTTATCATAGTCATTATCTCATCATTTTGACGTCACCGTGATCTTTTATCCGGGCCTTCTGGGGAATGTAGTAAGACATTTTGAGCGTATTCAAGATAATTCTGGAATGTATCGTGTCGAGCTTCTTCCATATCACGTACGAACGTAAGGGAATACCGTGGAAAAGCCGGGAAATTCCCGTGAATTGGGGATAAAGTTAATTCGCACGCGCGGCCAGCACGTAACTTATAAAGTCGATCTGATACCTGCTCGAAGATATACTATCGGTAACGTATTATTACGGGTATACGGTGAACGCTGAAGCGTAACTCTCGTTTCTCACGAGTTTTACCGATCCTTGGAGCAATTGTGGAAAGCATCGTGCAAAGTCGTATCTCACCCCCCGCCCCCCTCCCCCTCTCCTGTGCGTCGAAATTATACGCGCGGTTGCTCTCACGTGCGTGGAGTTTAAAGGGCGTCTTATAAAGGTCGACGTGACGAGATACGGTGAGCGAGCGGACTCTGATATCTTCATTTCGCTTGCGCGAACTCCGCGAGAGAGGAAGCGCGCAAGGTGAACGCCGACTGCCGGATTGGTATGCAGTGTACGTAATTTGCATGGGTGTCGTTATTATGGCATACACGCGAACACGTATTTCGCGTGGCACCATCGACAGTCGCGGGCGTCCCTCGCCGATGATAATCGCGGACTATCCATTCTCGACGCCGCGACGTCGAAGAGATTCCGCAGGAGGCGAATCACCGCCCGCGGCGGGGACTTCAACGGCGAGGGAGCGTTTTATGTAAGCGTCCGCCGGTTGACAAATCGTCGTTGGAAAATATCTTTTGTTCGACTTTTACCGCGGTGTTGTTATCAATCGTGACTGGCGAGAAACGCCAATTCAAATCACGTTAGCGTTTCGCGCGACCTGGCGCGCAACTATTCCGGCAGCTGTTTCGTGCGATCGGCGACGGCCGATAGCCGCTCTGGTTGATCTCTATCAGCTTCTAAATTATCCGAGTTATTAACACGATAAGAGAATTTTCTTCCAAGCGTTTTTACACATTCGACACATTCGAGAAGGCTCGGTTGGTCTGGCGGATTGGCGCAGCGCATAAAAAAGTCACGACCACGTTCGTGTCTGTTTATTAATACCGAACACTATTATCCCCTTGATCATAGACGACGATAGGTCACAATAATTATCCATACTTGTGTTATAAATTTATGTAGATTAGTAATACACTTTTTCTGAAAGAGTAAAAACACCTGTGATACGTTGGGGAGCGCGCTATTAGCGCTGATCACCGCTAACGAGTTTTTCTATCCTCGTCGTATATCTAATGAGGAACGAAGATAAGATAATGTGTTAGCGCTGATAGCCTAACGGTCCCCGTACGCAGTCTGCGTGAAAATCCAAGAGACTATATTGAAAAGTGAAATACTTCTAAATGTTTTACTATTTTTCTAATGAATTTCATTTCTAGCTCGTGTAAACAATTTTACAGATTATAATGATACAGTATGAATTTACTATTATATTATTTAAATAGAGTGCGGATAATTATTGTTGACTCTCGTGGATATTAGGTCGATCGTCAAGCTCGATTTCTTCGATGCCGCCGTCTTCTACCGCCAACATCGCAGTTTCTAAAGGCCGCCCGACGCCAACGTCGTTTCCAATTATTTTCAGCCAAACGTTGGCTATTGCACTTTTTAACACTCACGGCTCTCTGAGAGCGAGATCCTATTCCAAGACAAGTGAGCAGCCGCGCGCTTTACGAGAATTGCCGGTTACCGGTGCAATAATCGGGAATAATCTATATTCCCTCAGCGCGCACGTCGTGTGTGTCGTATTCAATACACTTTATCCGATACGCGGATCTCTCAGAAACGCTGTTCGCGACGTTGTAATGCGTTTCCTACTGGCAATTTTAATACATCGGCCCCCGTATCGACCGGTGAACGGACGATATATTCCGGGTTATTATCCATCGGCAGGCGTTTTATTAACACACGGCGAAATTACGGTTTTGCGAGCGCGCGTGCCCAGCACGGGCCAGTCATGCGTGCGAGATCGCCGCAAAACCCCGGCCCCAGAAGCGAATGCAAATCATACCTGTCGGGAGGTACGTGTATCTGCGCTCCCCGCCGACATTTTCCTATCTTCCGTCGACGCACAACAGCCGCGGTCTCCTAATTGCGTATCCTAACGCGGCTTCGCGGCGCCGACACGACGGAACCGGCGTGCCACGAGCTGGTCTGTTTCCTCCCCCTTCTCCTCTTTACCTCTCCCTTTTATTTTTCTATTTCTGTCTCTCTCTCTCTCTCTCTCTCTCTCTCTATTTCATCACTTTTATTTTTTCTACTATGTTTAGTGCATTCTCTGCATTGCACAGTAAAGAAGTTTTGTGTTAATTTGACATTATGTTTATTTACTTTTTAATATATATTTCTGTACTTTTCAACACGTTTCCCATGATAAGGTAACACAAAATTTCAGTGATCCCATTTTTAACACAAAATTTTTTACTGTGTTACAAATACGCGCTTATAGGTCGGTGATTGTGCTTCCTTCTTTTTGTAATTTGCTTTTTTTCTATCCACTTTTTCTCGTATTTGGTTTATTAAATTAGTTTGTTGCATTAAATCTATTAGCAATTGCATATTGTACTTTCGCTGTTGTATGCTGGATGAAGTTTTAACCCCCCGTGGGTTGAATAAACTCTAACTCCTCTCTCTCTTTCTCTCTCTCTCTCTATACTCTACTTCTTCACTTCTCTACCTTCACCTCTCTGCTTATTTTCACGCTCATCCAGCGGAAAATCGCAAATCGGCGGATTTTCGCGAGAGTGCGGCACCAAGGATTTTCCCGGCAAACTTCCGCGAACTTCCTTTACGCGCGCCGTGGGATCGGCAAGAAGCGTTTTCTGACACACGCCATCACGTCGGCCGATTCGTGTCAAGAAACTCGCTGAGACAGATACACCTTGACGTAACCGGATCGCGCAATCGCGTCTCCACCTGTCTCTCTCTCTCTCTCTCTTTCTCCCTCCCTCTTTGCCTCTCGCGTCTTTTACTTTTTTCTCCTCTTTTCTCCTTGAACGCCTCGTTTCTCGGCGCACGTTTGGCCGAGTTGCGAGATCGATCCAGTTTCACGTCGGCTCGAAAAACACCGAAAGCCTTTTACCCCCTGGCGTACGCCAGCGCGAACCGCTCGCTCGCTCGCGCGCACCGTTTCGCGCGGCTTGTTAACCGGACACCTCGATAAGATATCACGTACCGTGTTTTTAAATCACTCGCGGACCAACTCGCTTTCGTACCGCGCGGGAAAAGAAAACT
This sequence comes from Dinoponera quadriceps, assembly GCF_001313825.1. NCBI lineage: Eukaryota > Metazoa > Arthropoda > Insecta > Hymenoptera > Formicidae > Dinoponera > Dinoponera quadriceps. The sequence continues at coordinate 81,027 of NW_014554764.1, forward strand.
CGATTGTTGAAACAGGAAGATTTCCGTGAGAGATTTCTATTCGGCCAATTGCTTTCGTTGTCTCAGTTATCTCGGTGAAAACCGAGCTTTTGAGTGCAAGGCACTTCACAGAGTTAAACGATCACCGGTGACGGAATACTTTGGGCTGTCGTACGTCAGCCATCGATAACAAAAAGTCACTTGAACTGAAATGTCCGTGAAAGGTCCACGAAGTAAATCCACGAAAAACGCGACACTGATCCTGAAGGTAAACGTTTCTACTCATCGCGGAAACCTCAAATATCAAAGATGTCATTTCTTACCGTCAGGTTTTCGCCTGGTCCGCATTTTGTTACGCGAACTAAAGTGTCTTTTGTGTGTGTGTGTGTGTGTGTGTGTGTAATTCTGGATGCGTATAGGTCGGTCTTTTGGCAACGGATGGTTCGCACAATTTGTAATAATAAATTACAATCTATACCGAGGAATTGCTTCGACATATTGAAACATTGAAAATTTTTCATTCATAATTGATTATTAATTACTATACAAGTTCCTGACCATAACACGTCGTTAAATTATACTTAGAAAGTACAAACGAGATGTCGAAACATGTCATTTCCATTGATCTCTAGTAGATTGTCTCAATAAATATGGGTATGGAAATTTCCGAGGAGATCTATTATCGCGACAGTGGGTCGCCTTCGTATATCGGCAAATATCTTATTCGCCTCCATGAAGATTAACGATGATTTCTCGTGCAGAGCGGTTGAATATCGCAGAAATATATCTCTTCATCGTCTTTCTCTCTCGCGCAGAATGGGGGAATTATTAAGGCAGTAGTAACCTCGGGTTATTAGTGACTCGTTGCAAAATGCCAACGTGACATTCACGCGGTGATCAGCGAAGGAAAGTCAGAACGGGCGAGCACGGAGACGTGAGGGAGGGAGAGAAAGAAAGAAAGAGAGAGAGAGAGAGAGAGAGAGAGACCGGGAGGGGAGGAGCAGGTATATCAGCTAAGGAAAAATGACGGATACGAAGCGGTTATGTACCAGTCGACCGGTTCTTCTTGTTACTCACTTCCTTCGCGAGACATATACTGGGTGACGATGACAACGCGTCCGCTGCATTAGCGCGCCGAACTGCATCCTGTGGCTGCAGCAGAAACGATCTTCTCCCTTGAACTTTAATGAAACTGGACCGACGAGTCGGAAATCGCACGCGTATCGCAGACAGGATCGTTTCAATTAGACAAAATAGCTTATCGGATGCGATTGAAACGTTTAGTCGGAGAAGGTCGGAGAATAAGATCTAGAGGAAATATGAGATCCAAGAAGAATAAGTTGAAGGATAAAGTTAACGGGGAAAGGAGCATTGATACTTACGACGTAATTATGAAGAGATGAAACGTGAGGGAAACCAAAGAAGCTGGAAAGGCTTTCGATTAAATTTCAAGGGGCGCCTCGATGAATGAATTCGACATTTCGACGTTCAGACGGCGGGATTAGTGTATTAATTTCGTCGTAATGGCGCGCTTGGACAACCGATTAAATATTATTATTACCGTACGTCCGTAAACAACGCCGCCATATCCGTAGCGCAAACAGGAAGCTTGCGTAATGCGCGTCAGATAAGTATTAAATATCTTTTATTGCGAACGGTAGCCGCCGCTTGATGAAACTCGGCATAAAGCGCATCGTTGGCTGAACTTCGACGCGATAATCGAATCGCTCCGCTAATGACAGACCGCGATGAAATTACGATTCGCTAATCGCGCAGCAGAGAGACGATAGCGGCTGAAACTCGAACCGCCGCCGAAGATGCGCTGTCATCTCAAGAGCGTTGACTCATGCCTGACATTTGGCGAATTTATACGGCCCGGAGGGACGCGACGAGGCAATTTCGACTAATTCATTAACGAGATCCACCACCGTGCGAAGAATTAACGCACGTAACGAGATAGAGATCCGCTCCGAGGATCCGCTCTATCCGGTCTGCTCTCTTTCCCTCGGGAGGATATGCAATCGTAACAAAGGGCGAATTCTCATGGCGCTCGCGAGCTCAGAGCGCGCACGGCCTTTTTTTCCCACGTCAGGCCGGTGAGGCTTTCGCGTGGAAGGAAATACGCGACAACGTCCAGCGATACACGGCGTCTTGATAAACGTCGCTTTCCTGCTTCCTGATAACGCGTGCGTGATCAACCTGCCGCGCGGCGAATGAGAGGTGTGCCTGTCCAACATCTGGCTCGTCCAAATCCACACATGAGTAAATTATTCACGATTTCGAGATCTTTTTTTCAACAATATCGCGAGAGATCGTCTATGACAAGCGAATCGCCGGGGTCAAATCGACGAGGGCGCGCGCGAGTTGAGAGACTTGATTTCTCAATTAACGCGCAGCAAACACGAGCAGTGAGAAACTCTGATCGGAGCGCGCTTGATTCCCCACTTGACCCAATATCGTCGCGGAGAAAAGAATTACTTTCGTGAGAGATGCGATCCGTTATACCGCGCACTTCTCTTTCCCTCTTCGTCTCTCTCGAAGCGATCGAGATACGTCGAGGGTGTCAAAGTCTCACGAGGCACTCCATTGTGGCCGATGAGCGGCACCGGTTTTCTCCGCGTCGGAGAGCGAATGCGAAAACACCGCGGAATCTGTTACACGTCACCGTTGCGCAATCGGTGATGAGCCTCGCGCTTACATCGCGAGATCTGATCCCGGTTTCAAGGAATTCATCGTAATTGCACACTTCTCGCTCATTTGTTCCCGGGAGGAGGTGACTCAGGAACGCTCAAGTCGCGATCATCGCTGCGCACACCCCGCGAAATTTCCGCGACGTAAACACGCAAACGAAATCGACGGGCCCCGAAATAGAAATGCTGGCGCAATTTGGACGCTCTTAAGATTAGCGCCTGCTTATACGGCCTGTAGACTAATAGAAACCTACTTTGGCGATACTGACACCTATTAATTTCTCTCTCTTGGACTTTTAATTCTACAGATTTAATACTAACGCTATCTTGAACAGCCTATTTTGACGTTAAAACAGCGAAAACGAAAATTTCTGATATCGTCAAAGTAGAGATAATAATAATAATAACACTTTATCGACCGATTAACTTATATATTGTATGGGTACCGTTGGAAAAAATCACGGAAAATGTGCAATTGGATGGCCGAAAAACAAAATAATTCTTTGCAGCTGGTATTATTATTTAGCCCCTTAAGGAATTAAGATTTATAAAAATTGTATATATAAATTTGTATATTATTGAAATTGAAATTGTGAGAAGTTATTTTTCTGTCTTAGATTTTACTGTGTTGCAGAATTAAAGATTTAATACAAAATTTCGACCGGAATATCAGCGCGGCTCGAGATTTCACCGATGATTGGTAATCACAAATAGGCATCGCAATCTCTCCGAGTAGTCAATGATAAATCCGAATAAATCGCAGCCCGAAGTTGCGTTTCATTTGCCGCACGCGCAATTGCCTTCAACATTGCGCGTCGCCCTTTCATTAACGCTAATTAGACGCAGGCAGGCGATAAGCCGCGATGTGTTCTTTCGCGGCACGCAGATCATGTTGTCGCGGCGCCCATTTATGCGCTGATATCCGCGTAGTTTTCTAATTTCTCTCGTGTGTGCGTATGTATTTGTGATGATCCCCGCATAGTTCTCCTCGTGTCGCCTACGAGAAGGAGATTCCTCTTGTTTCACAGCTCGGGGGTGAAATTCCGCGGCTTGAGTCTTTTCTCCATATTCTCACACGTGGAGGAATAGGTTCTCAATATGAACACTCGTCGTTCATACACATAGAAAAATACATGCTGCATTGAATGTTATTTGTTTCAAGCGCTTGATATAAATCCGCAAATATATCATAAATTTAGTACAAGCATCAAATTCATACAAAATATATTTTGAATCCTAGCAAGTTTAATTATTTCGCTTAAGAATATTAAAACAAACCTCGGCTTGTGCTTATTCAAATTAACCGAATTTAATCTTTCCTCGATAAGGTCTATAACATTTTGGAAAAGAGAAATAAATCTTTCTTTTGACTATTTGATAATGAGTTCTCTTTAAATTTATGATGAGTATATTTGAAAACTATTATCAAAAAAAAACATTCTCTGTTGAAGATAACTATTATTTAAAAGGAGGAAAATAAACGAAGTAATCGCTTTTCTCAGCAGTAGAACGATATTTTTCTCTGCTTATAAAATTTCGCGGACGTTCCTTAGAAACTGCATTCCCCGGAAATTTCATCCCTCAAATTCCTCAACCGTGTATCCCTTCTTTTTCGCTACTAGCTTTGAACGTGAATACACCCAATCCTCTTAAGTAGAAGAATTTGGAGAGTTCTTCGGAGACGTTTTAAGTGTTACGTGATAGGGTCGTACCTTTACCCTCGTCCGATGGATAAACCGAAATCCCCTTTCGCTTTTGCGAGAGATGAGGCAAGAAGTTTGTGTTCCATTCTTTCTTATTTTTCGACCGTTCGATGAATGCGTATAATATCGGGACACCAGGTATTCACGCGCCTCTTCCTCGGGTCGGCTTAAGCGGGCTAACACGAACGAATGTACAGTTACACGAATCGCCGAAGCCGCAGGAGGAACGCGTCACGTAAAAAGGAGGCCACAGGCGACCCGAGCGTCACCGTTACATCGGCGCCTACGGCGAGGCACCTCGGCTCACCTCGATTTACGACTAGTTTCTCGTAGCTTCAGCATCACGTGCACCGTCGCGCCGCTCCGACGCGTTCCGACGTTACGCTTGACCTTTGCACCCACCTGTTCAGGTTTGCGCAGCTGTCCGCGACACCTCGTGCAACACCTTGAGCAGTGGGTGCGCGATTCGAATTAGGACACGGTCTGGAGAAGAAGCGCGTCATCACCGTTGCCGGATGCTTGACAAACCGCCGAGTCGAACGAGTCGCACACCTGTAATCGCCCTTGATCCATTCGTGATAAGATTACTGGATTACAGTTCGACCGTGGGACTTGTATATATATATATATATATATGCATTAAAGGAAGAAAGAGCTACATTCAAATAAATAATTACTCCCATATTCCTTAGCAAATTTTTACTTGGATTAAATCTGACTTGAACGTAGCGAGAAAGTGATACATTAAAATAATATTTATTTAAACCAAATAAAAATACTTCGCTAAAGTGTATCGGAGTAATTATTTATGCAAGAGCGGACTTGCACGCTTCAATATCGCGATGTGTAACGGTGTTTCATATATTCACCGGGAGCAACCCGAATTGCCAGCGGGGTCGGATACTTTTGCAAGAAGATCGGAATTACCGCGGAAATGGACACGCGGTAACCGCATGAAATGATTTGCCGCACGATACGGAAAATTGCGCCGGCAACTCCGATCGAGCCGCACGCGAGTCGCTCGTTTGTTATCACGGCCCTATCATCGATACGATTTTCGCCAGACACGAAGATTCGAGGAATAGGAAGGAGGAAGCGCGGCCAACTTTCTTGTATCCTCCGGTGGTTCATGTTTACCTGTTTGCTTTCTAACGCTCGCGCCTTCTCCGGAAGAAAGATCGCCGCGTGCGCATACATTGAAATGAAAAGGAATGTCTCGCGGAATTTTACTGTCAATTTTTCTCACCGACGATGCACAACTTTTACAGCGATCAAATAGCGAGGAGAACATCGCGAAGATCGCATCTTACCAATTTCATGGACATGAGCAAAAACTCTCATCATCTTTTCTCACAACGTTCCTCCGATATCAACTTTTTCATTTCCCACGTTTGTCGAGCGAAAAGAATTTGGTTGATGCAGTTTTGTCCACTCCTCTTCTCAATTTTCTATTTGGATCTGCGAGTTTGACGAATCCTCTTAACGAATCTTTTTCGCTCTCTTACCCGTGCGTTTTGTCTTCCGAGTTCGTGCGCGTGCATAGCTTCGGCATGCGATTAATGCATAGGCGCATGCAGGAAGGAGGAAGTTGAACTGTGGTAGCAGCGCTGATGCGCCTCGCGATCACTAAATATCTCTGAAATTAAGCTTACGCGAATTATTTTCGCCTATTACCGTCGGGTCTAATAGTCACTTTAGCCGCATGTATTCCCGCGATTCCCACTCGCGTAGCAGAGCGGCAGAACGCTGCGCACTTAAAGAGGATGATCAATCTCTCTCGCGGTTGGAAACATCTCAAAATCTGCATCGTCGCAACGTTGCGCTCGTGAACGTTTAAATTAATCCAATTAATCCACCCTCATGCTACAAGTTAGCTAAAGATATTAAGAACGGGAAATCTTTCGCGCGATTTCCATAGCGATTTCCGCAGTCGTTTTATTTGAAATTCCTCAAGAGATAACTTTTCAAGTTTATCTCTCTTTAAGAACGGTCGGTATTGAAAATTTCACGAAGTCAAATTTCCCATTGATCAGAAATTAAAAAGTTGACGTCGGTTTACGTGCGTAGAAAGATTTCTTTGAATTTAGTTTACGCGTTTCTTTTACTTGGGGTTGTTACAAACGACATAATTTAATATTAAATACCATTTCGTTCGAACGAAAATGTTGTTTCACTAAAGTGAATCATATCGTTTGAGAAAACAGTTTATATTTAGAGATAATCAAATTTTGTTTTTTAGTAAAAACAAAATGCATTTCATTACATTAAATAATGTTCCACCGAAACAAAAGAGTTCTTCAATATTTTCCTAACATGGCATGACTTCTTTCAAATGGTTTATCGCTCGTGACAATCATTGCAATCCTGTTTGTTGAATCAGAAATTCGTTTCTTCGCTCTACTCCAAAATAGACAGATTGATTTCAATTCAAGAAATTCTATTAAACCTAAGGAAATCTCTTTGTGTATCGGACAACGCATTCTTCGGGTGTTATACATGTTACATCCGCGCTAATCCTCCGATGCTATATTTGTAACTCTGACTCGTCTCTGCCTCCCTCTCCGATTCTCGCGGTCGCCTTGAAACGAGACGGATGCATTCGCGATGTAAGAGTCGCCGCGACCGCGAACTTGGCGAGGGAGGACCGCTTACGGAGACGCCACGGAGATCCGGGAAGTCCCTCGCGCGTCAACACGGAAAACGTGAGGACATCCCCGCGGAGCGGAGTCCGACTCGCGTATACAGCGGCCGGTGCAGGGAAAAGAGCCCGCCACGGCATCGTCGCACCCTGCGGCGAGGCGGTATTTGTTAACGTGGAATTCGTGTCCGTTCCCGTGTTGTCCGATCGTGAGCTCCTCACGTGCTGCCGCCTTACAGTTAGGTTTTCGCAGGTCAGCATTTCCGCGCGCGCCTTCACGTAACTCTCTCTGGGCTTTCGCGCACACGAATTGCCGCAACCGTAAACACAAGACGTAAATTTAGGCTGAAGAACCAATCGGGATATTATTTCAGATTTATGTACTCTAGAGGAGGATAGAACTCTCTCTCTCTCTCTCTCTCTTAACGGTAAATCTGATCATAAACAGAAGTAACTAGGATTCGACCGGTTAAAATCTTAGTTGGTCTGAATATCGTACTGAGAAAAGAGCAGTCATCCCCATTCAAAAAGTATCGTGTCCACTGAACAAATAACGTTTTCATGCAACAATATGTTGTGTTGATACAATTGCTGGTCAAAGCGCAATCGTTGAATCAATTGATAACTCATTACAGCAACTATGTAATTTATTTAACGGACCAAACGATATGCTGGGAAAAATTTCGTTCGTTTAAGCGGAATCTCGTTGGTTCTACTTCTTTTCTCAATGTAGTTACACTTCCAACTTCTTCTAGAGTTGACAGAAACCTAAAGCGATATCCTGATTGGTTTGTCAACTTACGTTTTATGTTTGTGGTTACGCCAGTTCGTGGGGGAAAGCTCTCATGCCGACGTACGACGTCGAGGTTCTTCTCGGTCGGATTCCCCGTGAAATTTCAGTCAACCGAGCGACACAGCGATCACCGGTATCCTGTAATGACGACAGTGACATTGGTCATCGCGATCGCAGCTAATGCCAGCGTGTCATCGGCGGGATCTGATGGAACTTAATCGAGAAGAAATCGCGCGCATTTCCACGCGGGAAAGTCGCCGCTCGATTTCTTTGACGAGTGCATTTCTTTGACAGTAGTTTCTACTTTACTTCGTACAGCCGCATTTGTTTTGTACTTTCGAATGAAAGTACGAGTTTTTACATATCTCCGCGGCTGCCGAACCGCCGAGACAGAGTTGCGATTGCGGAAAAGCGGCAACGATGAGAATGAATAAACCCACGAGCGAGAGAGCCCGTGTTAGATTTTTGTCATTGAAAGGAAGGAAATGCCACAACGGGGCTAACTACGTCCTGGCGCGCATGCGCGTGTCGGTCGCGCGGGGAAAATTAATTCTCACTGATACAGCGCGCGAATGGAGAGAAATGCGAGCAGGTGTTTCGACGATTCCGAGAGTTTCGAGTTTACACGCCGGTTTTAAGAGCGGTTGTTTCAGGTTCGCTCTCTCTCGCGGAACTCCAAACCGCGCGCCTCCTATGCGCATTAACGTGCGCTAATGCCGGTGATTAGGAAGTTGCGCCGTATCTGCTCGTCGCGGTCATAAATCAACGTTATAAATCCGTAGTTAAAGACTGACCGCGCTGAGTGCGCGCACATCCGTGTCGCGTGTATCTATCATTCGTTCGCGTTTGTCGCATTAATTATCCTTTTGGAGTCGTGTAGTCGACGTAGTGTCGCAAGGTGGCGCGCTTCCTCGCGTTCTCCCGCGTAAGTCGACATCGTGTAACGTAACATTACACCTGAGCTTGATGCCGTTTGCCGCGATAATCGACGACGAACGTCGCATGGTGGGAGAAAGAGAGAGAAGGTTTCCATAGATATTTTTATATTCAGTGAAAACAATTAAGAATCATTTTGTTTGGTTCATGTTATCAAAAGAAAATTTGTATTTGATGACTAATGTTATCGATCATCAGCACGACAAACCGTCCAGCATTTTTTTCCGGAGCAGAGAGGTTGAGGTTGACCGAGCGAGATGAGAATTTTCGGATCTAAATCTCAAAATTATATTACATATTCCGGAAGCAAATTTTATTCCACTTTCTCTCTCTCTCTCTCTCTCTCTCTCTTTATCTGTTCCTCACGGGTTTACCTTGTTATCTTGTTAACTTTGAACAATCAATGTTCGCGGGAATTTCCTTCCTCCTCTGAGTATTACTGTCGAAAATGCCGCGATTCCTCCTGCGGGACTCTCAAGACAACCTTTCAGTCTCGTATGTGCAAATACGACGTTCAAGATTACGCTTGACATTGCGGCGGAACGATCTTACGTTTATATTTCCGGAACGTCAGTTCGTAGCCGGCGTTGTGGCTCGTAAGAACACTTGAAGGACACTGCGTCAATGGCAGAAGAAGACGTATTCCCGACGGAGGCGCGTCTCCGGACGCTAGAGGAGCGTTTTCCAGGGCGAGTTACCAGTTTAACCTTCTATATAAAGGCGTGCCGCTTTTAACCGTGCTGCCGGTTACTAGCTGCGCGCGCTCGTTCATGGCGACTGCGAGCAGGTCGTAGAGCAGGTAGCCAGGTGCACGATACGACGAGGGATAAGAAGGAAGAGCGTATGTGGCAAAGTTTCTCGGTTAGGGACGTGGGGGAGAGCAGGAATGCGCGAAGCGTAGTCGTGGACAACGAAATTCCTGCGGTGGAAATGGGCGTGGGTCGACAATTTGGTGTTGTGGGGGTGGGGGATCATGTCGGCTTCACCTGCCGGCAGACAGTACATTGTCCCTAGCGATGATTCACGTCTCTCTGGCTCTCGGGTATCGGTCCAGGAAGAGAAAACATAGTAATGTAGTGACAATAATGATAGCAACAGTGAGAGAAAAAATATCTAAAAATTTAGAATTGTTTATTCGATGGGAAAATCAGAGGCATTCGCTTTCTCCAAAGTCGCGATTCATTACGACTCGATGTCGGCTTAAGTTTCGACTCGCGACCGAGGATGAGTTTTCTCCCGATTATGCGGAAAATGATTTCTCTTCTCACCGTGTACATAGCTCCTCGTAGAAGGAGGATCTCGATCGTTTTGATTTCAATGCATAAATCCGCAGCGTTTAACTGCCATTCCTAAACGTCCGCGAGACTTTACCGACGAGTTTGTTGAGGAATGTGTCTAGGTGACGTTTTATTTCTTTTCGTCCAGCTGTCCTGCTCGTTGCTCCGGCTATCGGAATAAATTCTTTAGACCGTGTGCTCCAGCTATCGTTAATATCGAGAAATGACGGCTTGCCATGCCCTCGTGGGAAAACCTCGACTGAAGCGCTGCCGTAAGAATCCGCGTCGCGTTGAAATTGTTACATCAAGATTAGTTTTGCTAGAATATTGAGACGGAAGTTGCTGATTCCTGGGTTACGCACACCTGGCGAGATTTTCCGACGTCGCTCCCCTATTCAGTACGATCGGCGCGTCCACTTGTGCACTGAGATCGAGATGCTCTCCTTACCGCTTCTCACGGCGAAACTCAATGTATTCCCGCCGAGGAGGAGAAACCGCTCACCGATGCGTAGTTTCGATTATTCTCGGCGCGGTAAGCGAGCGCGTATCCTGGACGCACTTGTCGGCGGCTCCGCGTTATTCTCGGAGTGGCTCGCGAGGGCCCCGCGCGTATCGTAATTGCGAAGCTGCACGCTTCGAAAGGAAGATGGAAACGTTGTTGCGCGCCGACCTAACGATCCGATGCCTGCGAGCTTGCCTGTAATTAGCGTCTCGATTAGCCGGCTATGTGTGTCGGGATCGGCGCTTCGACGTAACGAAGGGAGACCTTGCAGCAGGAAGTTCGAAAATAAGTCGAACTTGTCCTACTCGGTCGGACGTCCGTTCGTAACAGTTTCCATGAAATTGTTACTTCCAATTGTCATGTTAGGACGCTGATTTATGGGCAGTATTTATCGCCCGCATCGCTGAGGATTACGTAATTTTCTCTCTAATCTTTCTTAATTTCCGACTTAATTCTTTTACCTTCATTTTCGCTGCATGTTGAACGTTCCGAAAGTCACGGGTTTTGTTCAACGATGAATCGATTCTTTCTGTCGAAATATCGAGATAAATTATTTGATCATAATTTTTCATCGCATGCAATTCTAGAATCATATGATGACACCTCAATGCTACAATTGTCCCCGGTTAGAATTGACCACAAATGTTCTCAATTCCGTTCCATTGTCGCGTATTCTTCGAGGGATCTGTAACGAACTCGCTATTAATCTCTGTGACTGAGACATCTTGGTGCAAGAACCGAAATATCTTTCTTATCTACGATGCCATAAACAAGATTATCGTCGACACGTTCGTTAGGTGCACTTGGACGCGCTGGATGAGCTGTCTACTCTGTTATGTCACGTTGATTGTCGCGCGATATTTATTGCGCTGACTATCCCGCAAATGCAGATTCCTTCGCGTGCGTCAGCTAGTTGTAAGCACTGTGGTTTTAGAAAAAAAAGATAAAAAAGGAAGAGAACAAAAACCGTAGAGAACAAAAGGAGGAGAAGAAACGTCTGATCAGAGGTGTGTAATTTTTCTTCAAACGTCGGCAACGACCGAAGTTGACGTGTCTTTTATCTCCGCATGTATACATATCGCCTTTCATATATCGCACTCGAAACATCGTGTCAGTATGCAAGTGCTTGGTCGTCTGGGCACGTAGACATTGCATATACATGCGTTTGACAAGATCTGATGCGACCGACCACGTAACTTCTAATTTTATCAGCGCGTGCGTATCAGCGAGGCGACGGATGCATAGCACCTTGATTCTAGAAAATAGTTTATTATTGTGGCAAGTATATATATATGTATATATATAGGTGTCAATTATATAAGTTTCACGCATGCAGATCTACAAAACAAGATATAGTTAAACTACTTAAGATGCTATGGTTGTAACAACTATATATATATATGTCTAGACAGCACAACATGTTCTAAAATCATGCAGAATATGTGGAGAATACCCTGAGGAGTCTTAAGACGTTCATAACACGTTCAGAACGATCTCGAGATATTTTATGCTGCTTGGAAACCAAAAGAAAAGAAATAATGAAAGCACAGAATCTGTTAAATGGTTAATCATTAAGATTTCAGGCAGGATTGTCACTCAGGTGTAACTTTTTTTCTAGTAAAAATATGATTTTGACAAGAAAAAATCGTTTAACTATATTAATTGTCCCGACTATTTCTAGTTCTGCTTTATTCGGAATATTTCCACTGTAATATTTTCATTACACTATCCGTACTATGAAACAATTGAAGTGCTACTCGGCCACATTTTTATTGTTGTAGTGTTGACTTCTTCCTCTGAGTGTGAAATCGAAACGGCCGGTGACGTGTACAAGGTGTGAGGAAGAAAGGAAAAATGTTTACAATCGTTCAATTGTCCGTGACAGAAGTTTAATTACGTCGTATCAGGCAGAAGTTTAATTACGTTAGATCGAGCGATACCGTGGCGCCTCGCGCATCACACGCGGAAATGAGTCGTTAGTCGTCCCTCTCCCTCTCCCCGTCTTCCGGCCGGCTCCGATGGAGCGCGAGCGACAAATGTCCCCGTGTCGAGGAACGAGACCCTCGAGAAGAAATAACCCTCATTAAGCAGCTTCGGCGTGGAATAAGTCATCCGGCGTAGCTGCTTACGGCCGCGTGGCGCACAAACGGCTATGCAGAGCGGCCATGCCCACGTCTATCGTTTGCAATCTCGCGTCTATCGTTGCCGTCCATTTTATTCCGCGGCGGCACAATGGTGCACAGATATATCCGCGTGCCTCTCGAAGGCGGGAATAATGGCATTGTTCGTAGCTGAGAAGTGTAATAGTGCGCGCGCTATGCAAATGCGCGTCCCGCATAATCGGCCTATATGACACCCACGACCGGATGAAGAAGAACCGGAAGGGATCGAGCGAGCGAGCGAACGATGCCTGGGAGACGCGGCTGGGCCGCGGAATTTACGGGGCGCCGTCGCGAAAATGATCGTCGTTGTAAATTGATCCCATCGTCGTGCGCGCCGCCGATGCAACCGTTTCTCCAACGTCTAAGGAGTTCGTCCGGCACGCTTTCCTGCTGAAAGCGTCGTTCTATCTTTCCTCAGCACGTAGTGAGAAATGAAGACGGAACGATGTTTTCAGCACGAAAGTGTACGGGACGAACTCAGTTCAGATTTAGGGGACGAGATCACTGCAGATACCGATCTTGGTGGTGTTCGAACTGAAGACCGACGCGTCCAGCGTCGAATTTTGCGTTACGTTTTGGAATTTGCGAAAGGAATATCGACCAAGTTTCCGCCCCGATCCGCTCCAATCTGCTAATGGATCACTTGCATTATTATTTGGCCGATTTATTGCGCGTTCTGTCAGGCCGAGGATTATCAATCGTTTCATTATGCAACGGTTATCGAAATTTCCATATGTGATTTGGTCAACGCATCGCCTGAGTCACCGTGATATTTGCTCTTACACGTGATGTATGCTTTTCACCTGAGGCGATACGTAGTAATGGTCTTGTTATGGTAATATTTGTCGGTGTAAATAGTGAATTTGGTTCGACCTCTGACTTGATTACAGAGTTTCTCAATGTATTTGATATTTGTGCTGCCGATTTCGTGTTAGGCAGCGAAAGCACACATAACTTCAGGCTGAACTAAAGAAAAGAATCGCAAAATCTTCTAGACGATTTCGAACGATTTCCTGGATTCTTCATTTGGCTATTTATTATTTGGTAACTAAAAATTCAGCGATTCTACAATCTCTTTTTCTAAAGGGAGAAAAAGTCTTCTGTGTTTTGCGTATTTTCGCTAAACGATACCCCACACTTCCGACGCGTTTCTGCAACGGCGTGCGCATTATCATGTCGCCACGATTGCGATGTGAGTCGAGAAAAAACGTCTCGACGTGACGTAATGCGTCTGGGAAAAAAAGAAAAGAGAATGTTGCGAGGCTCGTTTACGGTGCGCCCAAACGTTCCCATCGTCGCTCCAATTTTCTTCATCATACCTGTAATTAACTCCCAACCGGTTTGCCGGTCCTTTATGTAAACCCATCCGTGTAATTAGTTACCAAATTGGTGGCTACTTACCAAATTTGCTCTGTTATCGTTGATGACACTCCCTCTCTCCTCTCCTACCACAGTTGTCGTTAGAAATCTTCCATTTTCAATGAGGAATAATTTAATTGCGGACACACAGCGGAACAGCTTAAATCTGCGGTGGGACGTGCGCACGCGCAGCAATTTTCTTATTTCCTTCATTCCTGATTACAACAAAAAATTTGGCAAAATATCACGATAAATGTAAATAAAAAAATTGTTTTATCCAACATCTTCCTGATTCTACGTGAACTTATTTTTCTCGCGTCTCCCGTGAGGGACGAATAAGGAAGAATGAAGCGACTACCATTTGTTTATCACGATTAAGCTGAGCGAGTCGCACTGATTACATTAGCCAAATTTAATCACGGTAGTTAGCATTGAATTTGCCCGGGGCGTGTTAGCTTGGTTGCACGAGAGCGCTTCCTTCCGAAGGTAAAGTCAAGAGAGAGAGAGAGACGCCCGGCTTTCGGCTTGTCTCACGTGTTCGACGACTTTTTAAACGCGGTAACGTATTACGTAAAGCCGCACGGTCCTCACGGTGAGGAGACCGGGCGGCACCGCGGGAGAAAATTAAGAACGATGAGCCGCGGTAATTAAAAGCCGGCTCGTAAACGCGATAGGTGCAGCGGTTTTTGCGAAAGTGCGCCGTTAAATTTCGCCGAACTCGGGACGTGGACGTGCGTCGCGCATAAACGCGCCGTCGAGACGCATCGAGGATGCTCCGCTTAATTAGTTACCCGGGTTCTCGCGACGCAACGAGCCCTCCCCGCCTGTAACGCCGAGCGGCGATTAATTATGTCGATGTAATTTCAACAGCGAAGACCGAGCGGAGCGAGTCGCTCCTCTCTCTCGCTTCGCCAATTAGCGAGGAAGACCCGCGACGTCACGATCGCAGCGCGCCACCCTGGCGATACACTTTCGTTCCGCGTTCCGTGTCCGGACTTAAATTCGACTTAATTAAGTCAATTTTCTCAGGGAAGCCGGGGAGACACGCCAATACCGCACGGGAGATCCGATTATCACCGTGGTGCACAATTTCGCGTTTTTCTACGTTGCATGCGCGCGCGCGCGCGCGAGCATTTTCACACTTGGTTGACGGTGCAAATACACGCAGCCGTAGTTTATAAGTCGGTAATCAATCGGAGACGGATATTCGAGAACGGACATTAGACGTTGTTATTTAGTTTGGTACGGTCTTTCCGACCGATATAGTTTAGTAGATTTGATATAACTTCTCGGATAGTCATTCACTGCACTGGGAGAAAAAATATCTAAAAAATAAATGTTTAATTTAAAATAAAATGTTTTAATTTAACGTTATACTTGTGTACTTTTTAACACATTATCCATATTAAAGTAACACGGAATTTCGGTGGATTTTTTAACGCAGAATTTTTTGCTGCGTAATATCACATGTACGTAGCATATTCACGTAGCCGAAAAAAATATAAAAATAACATTTTCTTTTAGTTACATTTAACATTATAAATGTGTTATTTTTACATAAAATTTGTTTATAAATAGTTTTAAAATGTTATACTTTTTATTATAGTTATTTTTTAACATAGTCACTTTGCGTTAAATCGACACGAAAACTTGGGTGGACATGTGAAACGTGATAAATTTAACGCGAAGTTTTCTACTATCTTTACTATTACAAGTTAATGTGTCACTAATACCCATCGAGTACTTTTCATTTCCCAGATATTCTTCTCTCAGTATAAGGATCATCATTTTGTTGTCATCGTCCTTTCTCTCAGAGTGACATATAAGATAAAAAGAAGAAGAAAGCACACATTATATGACTTCAAAGAAAGCAAATCTCGTCGGTATGCATTATGCCCATCGGACATATTTAAATGCACTCGGATCCGGGATGTTTAACGTAAGCCACCGAGCAGCGAAGCATGCAGGAGAAATATTTGCGTGGGGGTTCGGTTATTCCCTCAGCCTCGGGGTTAAAATTCCGTTCGGAGGAAAAGCGGGGAAGGATCCCCGTAGCAGAGGTGGAGCTCTGGCGCACGACGACGATCGCAGAACCTTTGCGCTCGCAGAACGCGCAGATTCGAGATTACGAGATTATTGCACCGCATGACGGAAGCATGCGTAGCGTCGAAGTGTAAATTTTAAGTTTAACGCGCTCCTCCACGTCCCGATGAGAGAGAGAGAGAGGGAGAGAGGCGTATAGAGCTATTGAAACGTCCCCCGAATGCGCCGTATAATTATCACCCACCGTGCTAACGTAATAATCAGTTAGCGGACGGATAGCGCGAGAGAAGGAACTTTTTCGAGCCGATACGAGGACGAGAGACGTCTCGGGGAGTGGATTTCGCGTGGCGATCGGCGTAATGTTCGCACGGGATGGGAGGGGGGGAGGGGGTTTGTCTTGCGGGGATCTAATGGAAATCACGGGCCGGGATCGGGGCGTTTTGCGAACGATTCAATTTTCTGTCCGTCCGACTTCCGGCACCATAAAGCATCGGCGGCTCTCGCGGACGTCGCGATTTTAACGCGCGTGCGTTCGTTACACACGCGCACGCGCGCGCTTCCATTATCAGCCCCGGCAATTCCGCGGCGATTTATAACCGACTCTCGCGCGGGATCACGACTCTACACGGCAGCGATCGCCGCGATGAATCCCCGCGTGTATCCCCTCGCGAATCCGCGACGGGATAATTGATTCTCCTCCCTTTCTTGCGCGCGGACTCGCCTCGCGTGAAAACGCAAAATCTCGCGGTGGATTCCAAGCGTGATCTGTCGCTCGAAGTCGCACAGGCCTCGTCCCTTGAACGGCGCATCGCGTGCACAGAGTGATGCCTGTGTTGCAACGGATTACCGGGTTTGATATGCTTTCAGAGGAAAAAAAAGAGAGCGAGACTTTGTTCTTTATTTAGTCTCGAGTGGATCTTGTTTTAATGGGAGAGTTCCGTTCGATGGCGTGTCGAAAGGCTGCAATACTCAGATCGGAGAAATCGCAACGAACGTCGGCCTCTTTCTCGCTCTCTGTCGACACTTTTGTTAAAGTGTTGTATTTATGATTGGGGATGTCGCAAGTTGAAAGGAGGAAGTCGTAACTCAGCAGCTTTTTCGCGAGGATCAGATCGGCTATATATAGCGTGACAGCGTGACAACGCACAAAGCCATTGTTTCGCAGCGGACTTTAAGAGCTTCGAGGCTGCGGGAGATTACAAAGCAAACTTTCGATCAGGTCGGTTATTTAGCTTCATGAATAAGCTGCGGCGCAAAGTTAACAAGCCATGGCGTTTTGTCGGTGTCAGACGCAAATGAACATAGAACGCGAGATCAGAGATAAAAGCGAGGAGTATAATATTTAATCAGCGATTATTACCATTAACGGAGGATAACAATATTAGTGATTTCCAGCGGAAAATAATTTGCAAAGTCTTCCTCGACCGAGGATGTGCATGTACAACGCAATAACTATTATCACTTTGAATATCTTCGAAATATGAGAGGGACAAATTGATCTAACAGAAATTGCATTGATATCACTGAGAGAAAGAAATATCTAAAGAATAAAAAAATATTTATTCGGTGGTGGTAATAACATATTTACTAAAATCTTTTATTTAAGTAAAACAATTCATGAGAAGCTACAGATTAAAAAAAATATTTTCTCGTTTGAGAAAAATATTTTTTTTCCGGCGCAACAATATGCATATTAACACAAAGAAATATATTATTAATGCTCACCGAATAAGCTTTTTTTTCATATTTCTTCATCCAGTGCAACAGTCGTCGCTATGTAAACACCTTCTCTAAATATAAACTCTTTCATCCTCACCCGGTTGTTAGTGAAATATTTTAATTCTTCAAAGGTAGCATAATAATCCAAAGTGGTAATAATGATAATAGTTACTGCCTCACCCTGTACAAGCTCAAGAGAGCCGTAAATCATTGTAATGTACCCCATTTCTACGTAAATTCTCTGCAGTATAACATTGCCACGCTCACGTGTCATAAGCGCGTGGTCGTTCGCTCGACGTTTACACCTCGCGCGTTATCTAACGCCCCGCTGTTAACATCGAGAGGGGGCCTATCGGAGCGGGGGGG
>NW_014554764.1:99210-169837 GCF_001313825.1 Dinoponera quadriceps
TTGCGATTTAAGAACGCGCACGAATTCCACGTGCGCCTCTCGGTCTATTGGGGCGATTTCATTCGAGGCGCGGCCGCGTGTTAAGTGTGTCGGCCGGTCGATTATCTTCCCTTCTCGCTGAGCACAGGTGCGAAAAGCGCTCGGCAACGGCCGCCTTTAAGTGATCACCTTGCCAATAATCAGCAGCGGCCCGGCGCGCAACGTGGTAACGCGACAGTTAATAATCGCGCGCCGATCCATCCGCGGCGCCGTTTGCACGGCGCGTAACCGCGGACGGGCGAAATGTATCGATTATCGGGCACCGTTATCGACGCGCACGATCGCAGCCGGGGGGAAATGCGTGCGCAGAAAGAAGGTACGATTCTATTTCGCGCTTGATTTGTGGACGCGCATAAATTAATGCGAATTCAGTAGTCGTCCGTAACTAGCGCGGTAAATCAGAGGGGGCTGCTCCCTATCTCCCGGTGACTGTATGTACATCGCCGGTTTCGCCGAGACGCCGGCCGGGAAGCCGGCGATTGGACGGCGGAGGCTCCTAATTCCGACCGTGACTCACGAGCTCCTCGAGGATGCGCGATTATTCCGTGAGCGCCCGGAAGGCTTCATCCGCTCCCTCTCTCTCTTTTTCTCTCTCTCTCTCTCTCTCGACTATCTTACTCTCTTCCTCTTCCTCTCTCCTCCCCCCCCCCCCCNTAAAATTAACTCGCCTTCGATGCTCGAACTCGATCGGAGTTAGATAAGAGACGGCGAACTGGACATCGTCCACTCGACTGTATTCGCTCATGTGCGCGTGTGCGCGTGCTAATAAATAAATCAACAGATTTATTCGCGCTTCGGCCAATGTTCCGTGTACACTTGGAGTTACCGTCGTGGTGTACAACGAAGTGTACATACACAACAGGAACATTTCTGCCTTTTGAATCGTTTTCTTCTTCTTCGCCCGTAATCGATTCCCTTAGTTGCGACGCGGAAAGAACAGGTTTGAACGATTTTTCTGTATCAGACGGGTGGCGAGCGAATTTCACCTTGCAAACACCTTGAAGTGGGCCAACTTTTGATTCAGGTTCTGGGTTACGGTGAAATCTCTGGTGTCGTTTTTAAACGCGACGTAGGTCAACTTGTAATTTTTTCATAAGTTTTTTATTATTTTGAGATCTGAGTCTTTAATCATCTTAACATCTTTAAATAGTAAACCGTCAACCGGATCGAGATCGAGCAAATTTCAAGTCTCGGGTTCGTTAAGCATGTACTACTTGGGTTTGTTCTGTAGAGACCCTTTTTTCTAGAGAGAATTAAAAGGGTCTGTTCCTCAGTTTTGATATAAAGCCGCCGGATCCCTTTTATGCGAGAGCCGTCCATTTAGAAAGATATTAAAAGCGTGACCAGCTTTCTCCGAGCATCCACCTGCACTTTACCGGATGGATGTTGCCGTTGATGTTATCTCTTCGGTTCCGGAGCATTATTATTTTACACGGTGCGTTGCTCCATTTAGCCTTTCTTCCCACCGAAAAGTAGGTTCGGGCGATGTCAGCACGGCGAATGCGATACCGCAACGTCATGCGTAACTCTGTGCGTAATGCGAATCACACACAAACGATATTGCGACGATATTGCACGTCGCGTCGCAAACTATTCGCTGAGCAAGTATTAATTTCGTGTCGCGGGAACAAGAACAAGAACGGTCAGCGAAAATAATACACCGAGACGAGGTTATTTAAACATAACAACGATGGACTTCTGAAATTCAAAGAAATCTAAAGATCGCTCAATTCGAATGTGGCACATAGAGAAAAAGGTTTCTTTAGATTTAGCACTTCTATTTATTTGACTAATTAATAAAATTTGTTTCATAGAAACGCCATATGCAAAATGTATTTGTTTCAGTAAAAAATGTGCCGTTTCAATTCAAGAAAGAAATAGTTAAATAAAAAATTTTTTAATTTAAACAATTTTTATCGTTTCGTTCAAGAAAACTCTATTATTTAACAGGAAGAAGAAAAATGATTTGGAATAATATCTTTTAACCGAACAAAATATTATTTGGTTACAATAAATATGTAAAATGAAACAAATAATTTCTTTATAAGAAAGTCTTTTGTTCCAAAATTTTTATTTAAAATAAAAATACATATTAGTTGAAAAGTTTAACAATCGTACTTATTAATCGAAACATGAATTTTTCTGGAGCATGTCAATAATGAAATTTGTTTGGATGCAATATTTATTAAATTTGAAGAAACCTTTTTCTCAGTGCAATTGCACAAAAATTTAAACACAGCGCGTGCCCCTATAAACGTAAGGAAATAATCATACTTACATTCTTCATTTCATATAAAAGATGAAAAAGAAAAATGTTCCCAAGCTTTTGCTTGAACAGTAGAAAGTCAAATTGTCGCGGTAATGTTGAGATATATTTGTATTCGTTGAGATGGTTCGCGGTGATTATACAATTATTTCTATAAGCGAATGCGACATTCTATTTTTCCTCCTTATATACATATCTGTATTCATGAGACGTTGATAGCGCGCGCGATTTTCGTCTGGCGAATTTTACGCGTCAGCGATCGGACCTGTTGAAGCATTTAATATCGCAGTAGATTCCTGGTTACAAGCAGATGCTATCTCTAGAATAGCGCCACGGCCATTGGGACATGCAAATGGAGCTCTCGTGAGCCTCGCGTTAAATTAATTGCGCGCGATGCGGATACGTCGTTCTGAGACCTCATCTCGTGATTACTTCAGACGTGTAACGTGTTGTATAACGTGTGTGCGTTGATTCTAAACCTCACGTCAAAGAGGAATGAACCTACGGCGAAATTCATATTTCCTTCTTTTTTCATCTATGGGAGAACCTTTTGGAGAAATATATCTATTTCTATAATACCGTTATATTTCTTATGTGCTCATGGAATTTTGATATTAGAAAAATTTGGTGTATATATATATATATATATATATTGATATTGATTTGATCTTATTTACTTAAAGATTAAACAAATCAAACAGATATAAGATAAGACCTGTGAAACTCATCTATCATGATTGCTTTAACAACAGCAATCT
Organism: Dinoponera quadriceps; assembly: GCF_001313825.1. Classification (NCBI taxonomy): domain Eukaryota; kingdom Metazoa; phylum Arthropoda; class Insecta; order Hymenoptera; family Formicidae; genus Dinoponera; species Dinoponera quadriceps. The sequence goes on from NW_014554764.1 coordinate 102,274, forward strand.
AATAATACGAATATAAGTGTTAGTAAACACGAAGTATGCTTGTGTCGTACATTTGCTCGCGATTGTTTTCGTAACGGATGTCTGTAACTCACTATACACCTCTGGTTATATAACAGATTGTCACTTTATTAGTCTTCCAAACGATAATCGTGTCTACATCTATATAACGTATAACAAGTTTGATTTCTTGCTTTAAGGTGTCACGCGATTCGACAATTATATTTCAATTAATATCGGCGACAACGTGCTCATAAATATCGGGTATACGGACATATATCGCGATGGATTTAAGAATTAATTTAAGAAATGAACTCATCAACTATACAAGACTACTAATGCCCGATCGATATAACACGTTTTACATTCCGAATATTTGTCACGTTTGCAAGTCGACAAATGGAGGCGCAATGATATCGTGTGATTGGTGCTTCATGGTTTCGTACATGCAGTCCTCATCACAAAAGGCTTTACGAAGAAGAGCATTTCTTTATCTGCGTATTTTTGACGAAGTTATTAGATGGAAATCCGTGGTACTACACACGTTTTACCTCAACCGAATGGATCAATCAGAGGCACGAACTAACGCAATTAGCCAAATGTAGACTGTCATATACATTGCATCGATACGAATACCAAATGATATTATTCACCAAATCGTGCCTTATTTGCCATCGACAGGCTGGACTGCATCATTGTTATATCTGCTTTTCTGCCAACTTTTGTGGTGATCACTTACTGGAGTTTTATGGGTATCATTATTCCAGCTGCAAAAAGTTACAGACATATGTCAATTTCAATATCGTTATTCTAATGATGTCTCATCCATATAAATTCTTAACCACCTTTCGTAATAATTACTTAATTATCTAAAAGAATTTAAATAATCAAATCTAACCGATTCAAGGATGTAACATACCTCGTGCGTGATTGTATCAACACTTTGTTAACACCATTATAAACAATTTACAAGATCGATTGTAAATTGAAATAAGATTGAAATAAGAGTGTTTCTGCGAATACATTGTTATAAAGTGCGTTTTATGTAACAAAAATTCAGTTTAAGACCGTTCGTCTGTATGTCGAAAATTAATGCATGTAGTGATCATGTGTATAATGTAAAATTTTAATTAGTATTTTGAATAGTTTTCCTTGTTAAATATATAATAATAAATGATTCATGCATGAACTGGGACATGTAATATTCTCCATCTCTATAATGAATGATGATATAAGTGAGTAATTTGAATAAAAATAATATAATTTTTAACGAAAATCAATACTTACATTGTTATTTAATATATTATTGAAAATTATTATTATATTATGACATTAATTTTATATTAATCTTGGACATATATTGATCCTTATTGTATCAATCTTGAAGTTCGGGTTGAACTCAAGGCAAAGCACATGAAGCTTATATATTACAGTTATGTCAACACGAGAGCCATCTAACAATACATACAAGTACAAGCGTTACTAAACAGAAGATATTCTATGCCTTTGTTTGTATATTTTAAATTTAATTACCAAGGTCTCGCGCGATATCGGATTGTTGTTGATTGTTGTGTGTGTCTCCAATTATATATTAGATTGTCAACAAGATGGAAGAACACTTAAGATTTCTCGAGACGTACGGAAACATATATAAATATTTCATTATTTTCCTTCTTGAACGCTAATTTTGCACGAATAGTTGCCGGAGCGGATTTCTATACAGGGTATAACAAGTACTGTTTTTTTCACCATAAGTTGTCGTGATTTGTGCTTTAATTTTCAGTTAACATTGATTAATTTTCAGTTAACTATATAAAGTGCTCGCAATGAACGGCTGCTCAGATATGTCGCAGAACCTCACTACTAGAGTCGTTAAATATATAGGACGACAGACGCCCTTGCACTACAACAAGTGTTTTTATCCGAATATCTGTCATGTGTGCAAGTCACCAAACGGAGGCGCATTGCTATTGTGTGGACGGTGCCGCATGATTTCGTACTGCAGCGTCAAGCACAAAATGCAGCACATGTGGCAACATGAGGACATCTGTTCAATTATAGAAAAATTGTTAAAAGAGAATCCGTGGTACTACACACGCCGTTTAACCGCATCTGAATGGTTACGATCGAGGGAAGAACTAAAAAATTTAGTCATAAACAAACTGCACCGGCCATTGGAGACATACGAGTGGGAGATGTTCATGCGCGCAAAATCGTGTTTTATTTGTCATCGACAGGCCAATTTGCGTGCCTGCGGTATTTGCTTTTCCGCCAATTATTGCTCCAGGCATTCAGAAGATTTTCACAGATACCATAGATCTATTTGCAAGGAACTCCTAGTAGCCCTTAATTCATGTATCCTTATGGGAATTACCAAACAATCGATGAAATTTAAAAAAGTTTCTAACTTTACGTGGAGCAACGAGTGTCCTTTAAATATGCTTGAGTTTATTGGATTGTACTTACATCGTAATAACAGAATCTGGGCTACAAATCCCTGGACTATCGATCTTTTTAAAGTTAACGATTTCAAATATTCTACATATGCGTCAGATTCGCTTACATTGTACTACGGAATGAAGGATGCAAATTTGGTACACCTTTTGTCGAAACCTGTCTGTGTCATTCATATTGTCCACCCTAGAATTGTATGTAAATCTTTTTTTCAAGCCTGGGAGCTTTCATTGCATCTCTTGTGTCCTGATGTACAGAAAATAATAATTGTATTAATAGGATCAGAATTATCGTTTAGATCGCGTACACTCAAAATGTGCGCTGAATGCCGTGCACGTAAGAAAAGTATTATTATTGAATATTATCCGAAGATGTATGAAAATTATGTCGTATGTACGGAATTTAGACGCCCGAATGTGATTATAGGGTTTCACCAAATATATACAATGTTATCGAAAGAATGTATCACACTATTCCAGAATCAAAATTGTCCGTTACTTTTCACAACATTATTTAAATGGGAAACAGAACAGTTGGTAACTAATTTCTATAACGTTCTGGGTACTACTACACAACCTCTTTTGGTTACAAAAAATAGATTCAGCTCTCTCATTCCAGTAATGACAGCTGAAGATAATAGTGTGTGTTACTGTAATAACTATATTATTGTCTACAAGAATTTAATGGGTTCAAACGAGCAAATGTAAGGATATGGCGAATTTCGTGCGTAACTATGTCCATTTTGATGACATAGTTGTTAAAATATATAATGTCAATTTTGTCTGTGATTGAATTAAAAATATTATTAATTGGAGTTGCTAATTAGAGTACACATTTGGACATACAGGTTTGACATACACGTTTTGATATACCGGTTACATTATTTTTTATTAAAAATGTATTATCATTTTGATGTATGTGTGAAATATCTCAAATTTAATTTTCCTATAATAAAGTATATTTTGAATATCTATATTTATATTTCTTCACGTATTTTGGTTGAAAATTATGCAGTACTGAACACAAGTTAATATTAATTCTCTGATAATATGAAATTATTAATTACCGAGCATATACCTAGGTACTTTATTCTTTTAGAAGGAAAGGATAATCCGCGTAGAAAAGTAATTTATTTTCTTAATCTTATGAATTTTAAGATTACAATCAAAGGTTTAATGTAAATAATTAAGGAAATTTAACGTTTAATGATTGAGCAGATTAAATTGATTTAATGTAAGATTCGTGTACCATGATTGTTTTATGTAAGAATTATCTAATAATACATACGAACATAAACTTTACTAAACACGAAATACGGTATGACCTTTGTCGCATTTTTCATATTTGTTTGTGATGTTCGGCGTGATGACGGGTATTCGTAGTTCGTTCTCTTGTATTTCTCTCTCTCTCTCTCTCTCTCCAGTTACACATAAGATTGTCAACAATTCGTGAGGCACAAGAACATGTATAAATAATATATTGGTGTTTTCCATACGTTAGTTTTACCCGAACAGAAACAAAGAGGAAATATCTCTACAGTACATAACAAATGCCTTTTCTTTGCTTGGAAGTCATAATTACTTGTCACGATAACATTGCCGGTAATGTGCTAGTGGGCATCAGCTACACAGAGATATCTTTATGGTGAGAACCGTTTCAAAGGCTGGACTCAATACAAGTACAGGATCAGTGATACTTGCACAATATAATCGCTTTTTCCAACAGAATGTTTGTCATGTTTGCAAGTCTGTAAACGGAGGTATATTGATATGGTGTAGTCGTTGCAGTATGATTTCGTACCCTGAATTGGACCACAAAAGGACTGACCGAAATCAACACAAGCAGATCTGCAAAGTTTTAGTGAAATGTTTAGAAGAGCGTCCGTGGAACAAAACGAGCAATTTAACCGAATGGTATTCATTTACACAGGAACTAGCGAATTAAGTCCGGTCCCGTATGTCATGTCGACTACTTAAACACGAAATGGACATGTTCATGTACGCAAGATCGTGTCTTATCTGTCGCCGTGCTCAGGCTGAACTTCGGACCTGCGATATCTGCTTTTCCGCCAACTTTTGCTCGGATTACTCGGAAGATTTTGACAATTATCATCGCGTCAGCTGTAAGGAGTTGCGGATATCTTTCAAACTAAAGATGGCTTCTTTACAATATCCTACAAAATCGTTAAGCTTTCAAAGGTCTTAGTAAAAGCGAATCCCCTTCCAACATGTTTGAATTTCTTCTACAATGATAGTTTCAATTCCTGCTACAATGATATTTTCAAAACATTTTTCTCTATATATGATATGTATCACATGGAAAACTTGATACTTGTAATTTTGTAGAGACTCCGACAACTTTTCCTTTGAAAAGTTTTCAACTCTTATTGAACTTTCCGACGATGAAATATTTATCAATATCTGTATTTGTACTTCTTCATATATTTTGATCGGAAATTCTTCAGTACTGCACATAAGTCAATATTAATCCGCTTAACGATGATGCTTAGTTAAGCAAATTAAATTGATTTAGTACGAACATGCAAGATTCATGTGTGGTGATTGTTTTTGCATGAATAATTTCATGATACATACGAATGCAAATTAAATCTGATTTTTACATCAACATATCGAGATGTCCCGAAACGATCGCACGTGAGATGAATTCACTCTGAGATTCGCGTCGCGGCGGTGAGTGCCATGCGAGCGGCGCAACAGCGCTTTGCGCGGCTGGCGCGCGCCCAGGAAGCGGAACGGCAGGAAATAATACGTTGCAGCCTTCATTCCCTTCGTTCGTTCGTGTCAATTATCCTGCCTTTTGTCGTTAGGCAACGTTATTTAACGCGACTCCACCGGGGCGCTCGGCCCAGCTACGCTCTGTTACGCGACTCCCCGGGTTATCGTTATCGGTATTCCGCTGTCCCGGGGAAACGGGACAAGTTGCCTTACTGATTCGCGGGCGCCGTTCGGTTTGTCGTCCTAGCGAGCGAACGCGCGCGCCCTTCCTTACGAGCGCCCGGCTGGAAATATCATTAAAACGTGTGGTAGTCGCGTATTCCCAACGTGTAAACTCGATCTAATCAGCATAACTAGCCCGCCTCGATGCTCCTAACGAGTCTCGTAAAATTCCCATCCACCGTCCTACCCCGCCTTCCGGCCACCCTTCTACCTGGCTCACTCGGAGCGAGCAACCGCGCGGGCCAGTCGCTCGTGAGACCCCGGATCGCTCTGGAAAATCTCTCGTTATCTATACCAGATAGCAGATTGGATATATCTTACACGCGGCTGAGTGGCCGCTCGCGATCCTGCTCGGATCGAATCGGCCGATAACCGCCATGCCCGAATGCGCCGGTCCGCCGAGGTCCGGTGAGGTAATATCGCCGGCCGGCGTGAGGGTAATTACAGATTTATCGGCGCGAGCCCCCGAGCGAAAACTGCCGTTCGCTGTTTTACAACTGGCACTTCCTTCCCCGGCGCTTTTCGCGGAGATTGCAGCGGCGATCGCACACGTTATCCCGCGATATTCGGATTTCCTTCCCGCCGGTGGAAACTTCCGATAACTCTACCTCCGCTTTTTCGTGATTCGCTTTTCGAAGAGAGAAATGAGAGAAAGAGAGGTTGAGGATTTTTCAGCTGGAACTGACCGACGTTGCCGGAAACGCTGCTTCTACACTGCTAAATCCGAGCGTGTAATTTTTACGCACTTACTGTGCGTAAAATCGTGTAGTCATTTTTTTCACGCTCTTTTACGCGTGTTACTTCGTTACGTGTTTGATCCGTGTTACTCTGCAATTAAATACGTACGCTTACGTATTAAATTACGCGTTTAAAGCGTGTAATTTAATACGTGAGGATTTAACATTTCATCCATTTTCAGTTTTCTCTGGCAAGAAACATGTTAATTAACGTATAATCATGAACATATTGAATTTTTAAGATAAAACATATTTCTTTTCTAAATATATATACTATACTTACTATACTTACATGATAAATGCATAAAAAAGTTATGGTATTATAAATTCGTATTATTTGTATGTAATTATAATTATCTAGAAGATTTGATGTGTTTTTAATTATATGGAACGTTAAAAATTAAATATTATTATTAGTTAGGGAGAAAAGCGTTATATTGAAGTTTTTACGGATGAGTGCTAGAAGAATTTCCTTTCTAACCAATTACATATTTCCTCATAATTACACGTAAATAAGAGGATCTAAATATGTAACATATTTTATACTCATACTTTTTACATATTTACATTAAATGGCAAAGTACACATTTCTTCATGTACAAATAACAAACGGTACAAATTTAATTTTTTTTATTCTTTAAAAAAAAGGCATACAGTATTGTTGTGCAATCGACAGCTATGTTTTGATCCTCTCGTAAGGACTATAACAAGGAAATTATAGAAAGGACATAGGGAAATCAGAGACGTCTCGTTGGCGACGGTCACGGAGGGTACAGGGGTCGGTGAAAGTCCGCTAAAACGTCGACGTGAAAGCCGGCAGCTAATTAATACTTTTATCCGGCCGTTATCGTCGTGGTCATCGTAAGATAAATGGCCGTTCGAAGACGTGCGTGTCTCTCGTGGTAGCGCGCCAGTCGCGTTCGATAAAACGATAAAAACGTCCCTGAACGCTGCGTCGAGAGAGAGAGACTCAAATAAACGAACGCTGCATTGCGCAATTTCACGGTTGGCTAGCGAATTTTTATTCGTCGCCGGTTGCGAAAACTCCAAATATCGCTGCACCTGCGTGCAGGAAACGCTGATAATGCCGTTAACCGAGTCCGCCGGGGAAAAATCGCGGGTCACCGCGGGTTTTCTGCGTTTACTTTCACCGCGCTCGTTTCTCGATTCTCGACGGCCGCGCGGACGCCCGCGATCACCGATTATCGATATATATCACCCGCGGCAGTGATATATTAATAGCCGGCAATCTCTCTTACGCAAAGCCAGCAAATTATCCCCGAGACACGCTATTTACGAGATCGGGAATTGATTACGCCGGTAGATATTAGGAAGGACACGTTTGAGCGTAATTCACCGTTCGCTCCCGCAACCCGTACTCGAATTTAAGGGCGCGAGTTTCTCACCCGAAAAAAAAACGAGCGAGCGATTTAAAAAAATCCCAAGGTACAAGCGTATTTTAACAGGATACTTCGACGGGTTGACTCTCTATCGAGTAGCGGCGCATGTCGCCCAAGATTACAACGATACCTGAGTCGAATTCGAATGGGGGTTAAGCGTTTTCCGCAAAATGTGAAAAAAAGGCTAAACAAAAAAGGACAGATATTTAAATGGCCTTTAAGAAAAATCTATTTTAAAGATACTGCACTTCTTAACTTCTCTCTCTTTCTCTCTCTTGAACCTTTAACTCTACAGATTTAATCTTCATATTATTTTGAAGCTATAAATATTCTTAAGATTTCGATTATTAAATTCACATGAATATTGAAAGCAACCTATTTTGATGTTAGAAACAAGGAAAACGCATACTGAAGATGTCGTCGTCAGTCAAAGTGGGAATAAATTATATAATTAGGATTTAAGCTAGCTTGTTACTCATCAGCTCTATCAGCTAATTCAGCTATCTCAGTTCCTCTACTGTGTTGTAGAATCGTAAAATCAAACGAACTGTTTTCGTCGACCCCAGCGAAAGGCGTTTATTTATTACACATTATTATAATATTTTTGAAAAAATATCCTTACTCATCGTTTCTTATGATTTTTCTGCCCTTTCCCTACTTTAATCGAACGGAATACACATTCATACATTCGGGTCACTCATAACCCTACCTTTCAATTCACGTCCTGCTACTCCACCTTCCCTTGCGAGGGTTAACAAAGAGCCCAAAGTTTCGAGTAGGCTGGCACCACTCATCGCGTTCATCAACGACAATATCTATTCTTCGGAGGCGTCTTATCGCCGTAACAAGGAGCATTATTCGACACCCCGTATCGATTAGATTGACGAGGGGACGCCGCTCAGACGACGCGCCTACCTGGAAGGAACTCGAAGCCTGGTATCGCGGCTCGGTTGCCGATCGCGATCCGCTCACGTCAGCAGTCGTAATTAATACGAGTTATTATGCGTCGCATCGGGCACGCGTGCTCGTAAATCGAGGAGTTAAACGGTCCATCGGCCGGCGAGCACGCCGTCTGCTCTCCCGTCGTCGTCCACGGAAGCTGGGGCGGATCCACGAGCCAGTTGGCGTTAATGCATCATCGGCAGCCGGGAAACACGGGTAGCGGTAGCGGCTAATTAGAAAGCCGCGTTAACGTTGACCGTGCGCGTTGTTCGCACCTTGTTCAACGCGCGGATCGCCCGCGGTCGCTCATTAACGAGACCTCGCGTTATCGGCGCGTCGTCGTCGGCTCCCGGTCGCGCTCAACCAGATACTAGGAGGCTTCACTGCCACTCGCTCCGCCGGGGACTCGAACGATCTCGCACCGCTCATACGAGCGTTTTTTCGCGATTTTAATTGACCGGAGCTACGACTGGCGCGCGTTACCCCGCCGGATCTGTCGCGGCATAACTACGTCTCAGAGTACACTGAGAAAAGGATTTCTCCGAATTTCATCAATTTTATCGCATCCGAGCAAATTTCATCATTGGCATGATGAAAGATTGAGTGATTTTTAAGATTAACGATTTAAAGATGTTTCGATTAATAAGTACGATTGTTCGATCTTTCGGTGAATACGTTTCTTTATCTTAAATAAAAAGTTTGTGTGAAACGAAAGTTAATTTTCTTATGAAGAAATTACTCGTTCGATTTTACATATTTATTCTAACTAAATAATATTTTATTCGGCTGAAAGATGTTTAATAATGATAGTGCTCTTTCTGTCAAATAAAAGAGCTTTCTTGAATGAGACGATAAAATGTTTACCCAAACGAATAATATTTCGTATGAGCATATATGTTGTTTCTGTAAAACAAACTTCAGTCAAATAAATAGAAATGCTAAATCTAAAGAAACCTTTTCCTCTGTGTATTCAGAGGAGATTAATATTTCTCGAAGTGAAATTTCACTGCAACGGATTTCGAGAATAAGGGGGGTTATAAGTTTCTGTCGAAGTTGACACTTTATTACGTCGACTGGATTGCTGCAAGCTATAATTACAATACATCGTTGCCTCTAAAAAGAAATAGAAATACATCCTCCGGGCTCTGTGAATGAATCAGTTCCCAATCAGTTCTCGAGTTTCACGAGGAATCAGCGAGCGATATAACTCTTGTATTAATACCGCGATAAAACACGAATGTTCCGTCTGGGATGAGAGAGAAGAATGGGATTGCTTGTTTTCCGAGGTGTAAATGTGTTTATTAACATCTCGCTGACATCGTTCGCGACGACACTGAACGGACACCATTCATACTTACACTGAATTACGTATTATTTTAAGAACAGCTCAATGCGGCAACACACGCGCACACAAGCGTAATCTCGTAGTTCTCCATTTTGTTAGTTGAGGAAATTAGCGTCCGCATCCTCTCCGTGCAGATATGTGCGTTCACGACGGCGCTGGGACTTTTTGCGCCACCTCGCTTAATCCCATCCCGTCTTCGTACTTCCCTCGCGCCCGACAAGCCAGCCGGGACGTCGACACGACGAGGGGATGAAAGGGGGATGTAACGAGCATCCGCCGCCGTTGACATCGTCCTCGGAGTAGGGCCGTGACGAGAGGCCTCGATACGAATTAGCGTCGGTGTAAATCGGGCCTCAGTATTGCGAGCCTTTGTCCTCCGGTAGCAAGAAGTAGATCGTCACGTCGCCCCGAGGCGTCCTCACGATCTCGCGGTGTCGGATGAGCTGCGTGGCCGCCAGTCCGTACATCAGGGTGGGAATACCTGGTGGGCCCAACAAACAGGGCTGAGCGGGGAGGGGGCGAGTCGGACAGAGCGGGCGAAGCAGCATTGCTGAAACCCGTTCGCCATGGCTAATTCCAGATCGGAAGAGCGTCAATGAAACGAGACGTTGACCGTGGAAGGACGACGCCGTCCCACGTTCCTTCTCGTCGGACGTCGGAAATGAAGTCAAATAAGACCGCCTGGTAATACGAGCGGTTTCTGTCACGACACCCTGTTCCGATCGTTACTTTAGATACGCAGTGAATTCAATTAAGTTAGACGACAGCAACCGGCGAGTGCACGGGGTGTCTCGGAACTGCCGAGAGCTTAATCGCAACGACGAATCCTCGGGCGAACATTCGGGGTGGGCGTTTTGACGTTGGGAAATATCTCGCGTACGCCGGCCGCGACGTTAAATATTGGGCTGATGCGAAAGTTCGTCCCGTTCTTGATCGGCTCTTCGATCAGAAATCCCAAGATCTCGGCAGGTGCGGGATCGTGCAGCTGCCGGAGAGACGGCAAGTCATCGATCAAAACGGCGCACATTTAATTGATTGATCGATTGTATTTTAAAATAAACGAATGTTATATGTATATTAAAAAACCGGAATCAACTTTTTCATCGATCCGATACCTCGGTAATTGAATAATTAAATTGAAAATATCCGAGAAAATAAAATCGCTTCGAAATCTAATCGGATAATGGCTTCACTTGTTATTGTTGTTTATTCGCGTTTCGGATATCTCATTCACGAATATCTACACTGAAAAAGAGTGCTATAGTTCAAGTAATATAATTATATTACTTGATCGATAACATAATAATATTTACGTGATCGAAATAAAATGTAGGTGCTCTAATACACTTTGACAGATATTTGTTAGAAGTATAAATGTAATTGTATACAATGATATTTTTTCGTACAAACAGACACTTGCATGTGTTGAAATAAGTGCGATAAATATTAAATTTATAATATCGGGAATATCGGAATTAATTTTTAGAAAAAATTTACCGGGCAGAAAAATCGAAATCATTAAGTTTCTTCAATTGGAAAGAATGATTACATAATTTTAATAAATACTCTCTCTTAAATTTAGAACCATTTTGCACCTACATTCAGTAATTCGTTTACGAATTAAAGCACTACTGCGTACAAATATTTACTACAAGTTTAAATGAAAATATACTCAAGTTGATAAAAATATGATTTGATTTAAGAGGCTGAAAAACAGATGATTACGTTTACTCGACTTCCTTTTCTGCGTGCGTTTTCAACTTCTGGCGACTCGAGAGCGTCGACGTCCTATTTCAGTCGGGATAAAAGTGGCCGTTGAACATCGCGTAAATAACGGCGCCGGGTGCTCCGCGACACCCCGTATTCGCGACGTGACGACAGGATTTACGAGCTCGTCGGCTGGCCGTATCTAACCGACGTAAATGAACAAGGTCGCGTTTCCGAACAACCCGGGGGCTTTCTTTTTCGTTCGCCGAGCGGCCGGGCGGACGGCCGTTCGCGGGCTCACCAAGGTTCAATATCTTGATCGCCTTGAAGAATCTGTCCTCGCCGCTGAGATCCTGCGCCGGCCGCTTGCTGCAGTGGTACTTGATGTACGGGAAACAGCCGGTCCTAAGCACGTGGTAATTGCTGTCGCCCGCGGGCCAATTGAAGTGTGACATTCCGCGCTGATCGTTCGCCACGTCGACGTAGCGGACGAAGTACGAGGTCCAGGGGGGCTCGCCGCTTTGCAATAGGTAGCTCGTTAAGACCTGTGTGCAACGCGTGTGCAATGACATAAGGCCACTTTGTATACCGTCGTCGTCATCCGTCGGCCGTCGAGGGAAGGATCTCTCGCGCGCCCGAGAGAGATACCACCACCGGACAAAGTCAAAGCGACCGTTACGATCCCGTTACGTCTTTTCTCGTACGTATCGGCTCGTTAACACCGCGCTCGCGGCCTTTCCGACTCGCCGTGTGTACGAAAGAAATTAACTCGTCGCATTGGAAGTGCCGGAGATACCGAGAAACTTGGGGAGTTCGAGCGGTCTGCTCGAAATGCGCGCGGCGTCGCGGCCGGCGCCGTTCCTCAGCACGTACGATCGTGTTACTCGCAGACTTTCCGTTTCACGTTACCGTAAGACGAGATTGAACCGCGGCACAGGTGCAACTTTGCGTGACGGTACAATAAGGTTTTCGAATCTTACCCAAGATTGAAAGAAGCGAGCGACAGCAGCGAGCGACACGAGCATCTCAAGTGTCCCATAGAGTATCAAATCACGAGATATTTGTATGCGGCAAATGTTGTTACTATATATGCAGTCTTGAAGTTTCGAAAGAAAACCGGTTTTTTTCCCAATTTCTCACACGTCCCTCGAAGAAACAAGAAATATAGCTCCCACTTAAATGTTTCTTTAATATTTTAAAGTTAAAGTTAATAATATTATGTAATCAAGGTGCAATTTTACTTTTATCAGTTTTTTGGCCGCTTTTTCGCCACATGATAACCGAAAAAACAATTGAAATCTGTCTAAAATCTTTATATCTACGAACATAACTTCTTAATTTAACCGGATAACTTGATTCTGACAAAACTCCATGTGCAGGCGCTCGTGCATATGTGTAAGTTACATCAGCCGCATTCGTGTCAATTTACTCCGAATGATCACTTTGAATAAAGGAAATTATATTTCTAAACAATATTGTGCACTAACGTTTAATAACTGGATATAGGAAAAATTGGCTAAAATTATGATATTTCTTATGAATACAAGGAAATCGCGACTGGTAATTTCAAAAGCGACGGAACAGTAAAAGCAGAGACGGGCAAAAATTTACTCATCACGTTCAATTTTAATCAAATTAGCCACGAGCTACCTCGTGCATCGAACAAACGCGATACCAGCAAATTTACCGTAGAGAACAATATGCTTCTTTACTTATTTACTGAGATATAATCCGTGCGACGATTAATCCGTGCGATTTCCAGCCCCGATCTTCTCTACAGAGGTGCAACAGCTTATCTTTCAATTGCCGGGATTGTTGGGGATTAGAATTGTACCGTGAGTTTTGCCCGAGCATGTTGTCGTAACAGATCAGAAGAAAGAAGCGGCGGTCACGTTTCGCAATTCCTCGACGGAACATACACAATGCATACTCCGAGAGTGACGGATTCTCGGGGTCTGTTCGACTGCGTCTGAGACCCGCGGGATTATCCGAGTGCGATCGCGGAGCCGCGGGAATGGAGACACGTGAAGTGTAACACGGACGTGTATTGTTACGTAATTAAAGCGTCCGGAGAAAGTACGCGGTCCCACGAGAGAAGATTTCTCCCGAAGCGACGAAAAACGCTGCGGGACAATTGGGGGGACGAACTGAAATTAATTAACGGGGCAACACACACACACACACATACACTCAAGGCGACTTACCTCCGACGCCAGAGGCTTATTTTTGCCGCGGAGGATTTTCGTCCAGAAATTACGGGCATTTCTTGCGGCGAGCAGCGTCCTTCGCCCGACAATTTGCGGTTTGATGATCATTCGCGGCGGAATTCCACCGATCGGAGAAATCCCCTCGAGAAATCAAATCCCGACGATGTTCGTGGACGGTGCTCCTTTGACCTGAAATTTTACGCCGGTAAAATTCATTATCGGCCGTTACTGTACCGTTACGGAAAAAATTGAAAGTCGTGAAATTTTTAGACCTCAATGTAACGTACGAAAGTGCAGATCCATCAATTATAATTGCGGATCCCGCCGTAAGCTGCTTGGTCATCGAGTGAGATACGCATTCAGTAACACGTTTTCGCGGAACATTAATCACGAGAAAGTCGATATAAATTAAATATGAAAGACGGCGCTTTTAAAATAGAGGACAGGCGTTTTCTTCTGCAAATTATATCCGATCAAAAATGTCAAGGTATAAATAGCCCTCAAATTATGCAGTTGAATGTATGAACTTTGTTAAATCAATCCTCGCCAAAACTGAGGAAACGACAAATCGTCTGCTTTAGTGGAAATTAAATAAACTTTAGCGGAATAATTCAGCGACGAAGACGGTTATTAGAATATGCAGTGAAATGCGCAAACACGCGAAGGATAAAAGTTCCCGAGAAATGACGGTGTTCTGTGTTAATTCCCGTCCGGAGGGAATACCAAGTTTAATCTCTGATCTGAGAAAGTTTAACGTGACATAAGAATTCGCGAATGAGAGGAGCGGCTCAATACTTCCAGGAGAATCCGCGCGCGCGCGCGCGCGCGTACGCCTTAAATCCTTGATAGGAGAGGTACGAAAGCAATCACATCGCATTCAATAGTGTCGCTTGTCATTTCGCGGGGTGGGAATTCGTCACGGTACGTACCGTTCTACCTTTCTAAAATAAACACGAGGCGAGAGTCGCTCAAAATGTCAAGGTTAACGAGGTTCAATACGATCGCCCGATGATGGATCGTGTCGCGCGGCAACGTTAGCGTTTCTGTTTCTTACGCGCGTGATCACGTGTCAGCCTATCGGGACGTATAATAACGTAATTAATGGCGCGCATCTCAACTTTTTCACATCGATTTGCGCGAATTTGTTCGTTACGCGGCTTTGATTGCTTCATCGAGACAGCCGCGAAGTCCCTTCCAGGAATACTTCGGGCCTCGCGAGCGAGCGTGTCGTAATTGCGAGGCCCCGAATTACGCCATTATTTATGCAATGCGACTTTAACGTTCGCGGTGGAAACGCGTGTTCGTGCGGCAAATCGCTAATTACGACAGACAATCGATTCAGCGGGAGAATATCGGTCATATTCGTGGAGTGTTACGGCGCGCTAGATTCACTCGGAGGGAATTATTCCGTGTTCGCAATTATTTTCGTAACGATCGAAGGAGTGAATATATCAGATAATCGGTCGGACAATTAGATTCGTGCAGATCGAATCTCACTCTCGGTCGTATTGTGGGTCACGATGCGGCGATAACCTCTTGATTTAATTGGTATTTATATTTATAATACAATCGCACTTGCGAGAAGAGAGAGAAAGAGAGAGAGAGAGAGAGAGAGAATCGCATTACTAAAATATATCTTGTGTACATCTTGTAGCTTTCGTATTAATAAAGTAATACTTTCGCTGTAATAACACTCTATCCATCAAACATGAAGTATATATACTATACTATATATAATTAGTTCCTATGTATCCTTATTCTATATATTATATATTCTTTCTACATATAATTGTCAATTTTATCTTCTTTTATAATTATTTTACGTTATTTCTTATATTTTTCGAACATTGTTTTCGTGTGTTCCCTTTCTCCTCTATTTTAATAACTTCCCAGGCAGCACAAATATCCAAAATCGGGACACGAGGCGTCTTTTAGACGTCTTGAAGTCGTGTTTAAGATATCGTGATATAAGACGTCTTTAATATGTTTCTAAGACGTCCAAATGACGTCTTAATTCCCGACTTTGGACATTCTGCTGTCTGGGTTCGCAATCGATCGTATCCAATCGCATGTACAGCCGTATTTGTAATTCTCCCTACATTAATAAGTTAATCGTTAATAGTAAATATTCGTCGGGGGAAGCGCTTGGAAAATAAATCGGGATACCTGAGTACGTTTGAATCTCGTTGCATCCGCAACTTTCCTACCACTCGTCCTCGCTCTTTTACGCATGTGCGGGACTATCGCGCTGGCGAACGGGCAGCCGCGGCCATTGGAGCAGTTAATGCTGCTACTTGCACCTCGTTTACAGCTGCCGTATGACTTGGTGCAAAACACATACGTAAGTCAAACATATAAGCACTCGATGTAGCGCGTACGTGTTCGTACGAATGCGAATACCTATACAATACCTTCCTGCGCTGCTCGATAAGGTGAGTATGTTACGTACGCAGCACAAGCGAGCGCCTCGCGCGAGATACCAGCGTGACATGAAACTCTCGAGCGCCGTCGGCGAGAGCTCAATATCGATCCCGTGTGTGGCGGTCTTTTCGAAAGGATTCCCGCGCCTATCCCACTATGGACTGTTTGTGCCGCGCGCATGCAAGACATTAAAATGGAAATGAATATGGAGATTCCCGATGATTCTATTTACGTTGCACTCGAGATATCATGTGTCTGCGATATTTTTATTCTTTCCCTCGGATACTTTACATTGTTTCCCTTAGAAACGCAAGTGTAATCGTTATAGATAACATATTCCGACGTCGCAGTCACCTTTGAACACCTTTTACCGTAAAATGTAAAAAGGTACTCGAAGATGGCTTACGTAAGAAGTAAAAAGGTGGTTGCTTATTAAGAGAAGAACAAAATGTCACGTTGCATATGCAATTGAATTGCAATTCCAGTTCAGTATTTTTGAAAGAGCCTTCGCCGTGTGTTCTCTTACGGCGTATTTGAAAAGAGTTGAAAGACGGAGGTCAGTCGATTTTAACGTGCGATTTGATGCAACGCGCGTTTCACGTGGCACCGCTCGCCGCTGACGTAACATTATCCTAAGATGTCTGCGTGGCAGGCGTGGCGGTCGTCGCTGAAGCGCATTCCTTTAATAGATCGTCCAATAATAGACCATTAGAGTGAGAACGTGGATGAGAACCCACTAAGCACTTCCAGGTGGTAAATATACCGCCGCGGCCTCGTGGCATGGGGTCAGACTGTCAAGCAACAGCCTTGACGGGCTATCATTCTCGACAAACTTGCGGTACATCTTGTTCTCTTCATCCGCGCGGCCTGACGCCGGCCTTTTTCCTCGTTCGATCGTGTTTACATCGTGTGTACGAAGGCGCAACGAGGAACTGCATCTTTCCCGGTGGGGAGATGGCAAAACATTTCTGGCGCTGCTTATAAATAAGCGGGATCGCGGATAACGTCGGAAAGAAAGGAAGTAAAGAAACGAGAAAACTCATAAGGCGCTCGTACGTATGCGACATCCTGTGAATATCGTGACGGGTGGAATTTAATTTGCTCCTGCGAAGGCGACTTTACATGACACTAGAAGAAAGAGGATCGTCTTCAGAGTCAGGCGATACCTCCTTGGGGAAAGCAATTCGTAAACTTTAACTCGAAAGTCTCCCTTCCTTCTAGAGAGTTCTTCTTTCCTCTCGTTCCTCTTATTTCTCGATTACCATTCCATTTGTGAATTCTTATTTGTCGATTACATTCGCGTACTCTCACTCTGCCGATGTTCGCGGCTTCTTCTTGAGACGCGTCGCGCGATCAAGGAAATTGTAAGGTGATTTAAGTTTAATAAGAATTCAGCGAAACACACGCCGCGTATACGCTGAAATATTATCGGACTGCAATTAGGAAGAGATTGATCATTCGAGAGCTGAGATATTTGCAAGCAAAGTTGATTGCTTTTTATACGCGTTCCTTAAGATTTTAATTTTAATTTCTATTTTTAATATCATTTTAAACTAAAAATAAGATTTTGATGAAAAATTACTATGATGTTAAAGGTTATAATATAGGCAGACCTTATAGGGAAATTTCAGTTATTGATCAATTCGTTTTCTATTATCTGTACATCTCTATTAGATCAACCGATGCATAAATATAGCATTAATAGGAAAAATAAAAATTAACAATATTTTCACATTTGTAATATCGCGTATACATATATATTTACTTCAATTTCGTTTGAAATTAACATTTATTATTTAGGTAGTGAAATTAACACACAAAAAATAACGTAATTTTGTTTGACAAATATGAAATTTACGAGTGGCCCCCGTAATGCGTCACTGAAAATACGATGCTGAGCTTTATAAACTCTCAATGACAGAGTGTGATTGTTTCCTACTGGAAAAAGGAGGAAGAGAAAGAAGGGTACAGTTTCTTTTTGGCGGAATAATAATAATTTCACCTGTTATGCACCAAGTGCGGCCTAGTCCATTTTTCCTTCCTTCTCGCTGTCCGTTATCGTTTTGTAGCGAACTAGTTGCGATTGCAGTTGGCGCGTGTCCAAAGGCCATAGTGTGACAGAACCGACAATACCGGCGTTGCACTTCCGGTGTCGGAGACACCTGATTTATCGCCCCCGTCACATCCACGAGCGTGCGATTTGCGCGGCACATTTTGCCTCGGCGAATTCGGAGTTCACGTGACGCGACCGAATTAACACAAGCGAGACTGCGTTTCCCGACTATTCCGCGACATTAACAAACGATGAATCTGTTTTCCCCCGATCTGCTGTCCCTCGCTCGAAGTGACGGCTCGAAGTGACGGTAATTGTGACCTGGAAAACGGCTGCTCCACATAATGATCTTCATGATCGTTCTCTCGACATGTCGCGTTTTGATTCGGACAACATTGTGAATCGTTATCTTTGATGTGCTCTTTATGCAGCGTGCCTGCGCATATCACTTTCATCGGCTTTCGATCGAACTTGTGAAAGCAACCAGCAACCAGAGCAGAATTGGAGTTATTCGCGAAGGATGCATCCACGCTTTCACAGTTAATCGCGTATAAGTAAATTTCGCGTATTAACGCCGTGTTCTTTCAATTATGCGACACATTGAATTATATTTCATTATAATATTCATCATATCTAAATATACACATGTAAAATTTATATAAATATAAATACTAATAATAAATATAAACATAAATCTAAATATTTATATATTTAAAATACTATCGAATTCTTGGTGGCCAAAGTTAAGGGTCTTCCAGGGGAATGAAAATTAATAATCATATTTCTGGGACTCAAGGATCGGTCTAAGCGTGGAAGATGAATTCACCGCGTACGCGTTGTCCGGGGAATACTCAGCACATACGTCCTTACACGCCGAACAATTGTATCCTTCCGCAATAATATTAACACTGACAATATTAATATCTAATTCACATTGTAACATCCGTGCTTCGACTTCTCATGGCCCGATGTACACCTTCTCTAACATCTGAATACGTTCCAACGAGCATCCGAGGTAGTCGCGTATCAACCGAGATACGTGTCAACGGCGTAACGTCCAACAGTTTATCCGATTATGCGCGCGAGAACTTGTTAAGCAACTATTTCTGCATAACTCGTTACATGTACAGATGCACGTGTAAATTTAAGAATGACGGCGAAAGCGCCAACAGGTGTTCGTCGTACGCTAGAATAATCCCGAGTGAGCGTGATTCGAATCGAAACGCGTATACGGTTACGTCCCGGCTGCACGATGGCGCTACCTTAATTAAAGTCCTCGTTGAGGACAGCGTTATTGAAGCATCATTCTCGTTCTGTTTCAGGTGAGTGTCGTTCCAGTGGCCGTAACGCAGTGAGTACCCGCGCTGCGGATTATTCGTGCGGAGAGAATCTTATCGCGCCTCGCTCGCGCGATTTCCGCTCGCTCGAGCCTCCAGCGATTCCTCGCGCCTCCGGTTACCACGCCCAGTATCGTTTTCACATACCGTCGCGACTTATACAGCCCTCCGTAAATTATGACCGTGCCTCATTAACATCCGCCTGTTTATTGTACCCGAACGTGTTTACTGTCGATCGAGCGTGCGAGCCCGCGCGCTACGCGCCATTGGACGCGCCGGTTGACGAACTGTCGTCAATCGGCGAACGATCGCTGAGGGAAGTCGAATCTAACGAGGCTGGATTGAAATTTAATGCCACGGCGTGCAGTACCAAATATCAAGTCAGCTTTAGGTGCTTTAAGTGCGTCGCAAGGAAAGGTAGGGGTCACTTATGACCCCGCAAGACGCGCGTTTTTATATCCCCTTTTCTGTTCATGTTGTACTATTTCATCTTTCCTTGCGAAGGTTAAATCGATTGCTGAGTGTGATAAAAGGAAAAAAAATAAGAACGTACCCTGAGAGAAAAATATTTGGTATTTGCAATCGTAATTATCATAGTGAAAGAATTATAATCGGGAGAACCTCATAGGTTTTCAGGAGGTTTTTCTCACAATTATTGTAGTATGAATGATAATAATCTTACATGAATACTGCTGCTACTATTTTTGTGGTTAAAACTATAAAAAGAGTACAGAGTTGAAGCCGAAAATAACTATAGTTTCTCTCAGTGTAGAGAATAGACTAAAATTAAAATATTTCGATGTGAGAAACTTAATATTGATATAAAGACCGAAATATATAAGTAGGATTGTTTGCATTGAATTTAGTGTTAAATTTATTTTTCTCGCTGTGATGAAAATACATTTTATTTTGATTGAAGGGGATGAGTAAAATGGATAATTCAAATAGCGTTAATCGGGATGCGTTGATCGGGATTATTTAAGGCCAATGTTGCCAAACATTTGATACTCATAAAATACAATGAGATTGTTTACGTTGAACTTGCCGTCGAATTTATTCATTTCATTGTGATGAGAATAAATTTTACTTTGGTTAGAGAGGACGCTCGAGTAAAATCGATAATTCAGATAGCGTTGTTCGGGATGCTGATATTATTGAAGACCAAAAGCCAAATCGATATCGTTGTCATTGAGAACGCGCGATACCGAAAGCGAAATATCGATATTGCGGTAGAATAACAACGTCGTCATCATCGAAAGACGCTCGCGATTCCTCTTCCCGTTGTAGTTACTTCGCTCCTGATATCGAACATTCCGGATATCTGGGCTTTATTCTTCGTGCCATCAGTATCAACAGGTATCTGGCGGAATATTCAGCGGAATATTCAGCGTGGTAGAAGTATCGATAGATAACACCGCAGAACCGTACGGCGATCCGCGGCGAACGAGATCGCGCGAAGACGTATCGCCCTCAAATTGGATTACGGCACCGCGCAAAAGCGGGACACTGGAAACGCGCCCGCGGGCATTTGCGATTACATCGCGTTTAATCGAGTAGAACGTCATGAAGTGGCGGCTTTCCCCCGACGAGATTCATTATCGGGAGATGCGTCCGGGTAACCGTCTGCGAGAAAAGACGGGCGAAATGCAATATTCCCGTAATGTATTCGAGCTCGCGTACCGGGTATTTTCCGAGGGTGCAAGAACCCTCGATTAGCTTCTGGAAATAAAAATACCTGGGATGCCTCCGAATGATCGATAGAATTTTCGCAGAAGTGTTTGCCTGCCTGCCTGCTCGAATTCTCGGAGCAGTCGGGCGGTTCTCATTCGGCGTGTCTTTCTCTCTCTCTCTCTCTCTCTCTCTCGAACATTTAATTAAACAACGCTGTCTATTCTCGGCATCAACTTTCCCCTAACGACAAAGTTGGTTACTATTATGCGTCGGGAGATTGGGCAGCGTGCATACTATTCGGTAGGCAAAAGTTTTAGTAGAAACACGTTTAACAGAAGTTGCTTTATTACATCGCGCGTTTCATGATTTTTGCAAAAATTATTCGTAAAATTACGCTAGCAATAAATTTCATATCATGAATCGTATCTTTTTATAATTTTAATTTTTTAAATTTATTTTATTCTTTATTTATTTATTTCCCACTATTAATTTAACTTAATTTAATTTAATTTATTTATTGTTTATTCATTTTTTATTGTTTTAATGTGTTGAAACAAAAATGATGATAAAAACAATTATTTAGCTATAGTTAAAAAAATAAGCTATATTTTTATTTTTGTAAATTAATAGTATGAGGCACGTGGAAATAAAACAGTAGAACATTTTTTCTATTATTTCTTGTTTTTATATTGTCAGAAAAACTAAAATTCCTTTTAAGTGTCACATTATTAGACCTCTTTTAACGGCCTCAAAATAAAGAATGTTACGACGAAAGAATAAAAATAGTCTTTATCTTCCTACGGGAAATTAAAATACATTTTTATTTCATTCATAAACTCTTACAGGACTGCCGTATACACTATCTCAAAGTAAAATATTGGCTTTAAAACAGATAATTTTGTAGACATTCTCTTTTCTCAACACCGTCTCAAATATCAAATTCCCCCTTGATCGTTGTTTATTACAAGATGGAAATTATAGCTAAGTCACGATTTTAGTTTTTATATATTTGTCATCAACATAAAATTAACTAAAATTAACGATTTAGATCCAGGATATAATTTTTGTGGTGACCAGTATTATTAGTTTCATTAGTCACCGCAGCGGCCATTCGTTGCGAAAGGGTTGAGCACCGTCACCGAGGGTCGAGTAGAAAGGATCGCAGGCAAAATTCCTCGCTCGCGATAACGGTACATCACAAGGGTGCAACTTTTGATTTCATCGTCACGAAGATGGTCCCTTGCGAGAGAAAGATCACGTCGATCTTTCTTTTTCTCTCTCTCTCTCTCTCTCTAGTCGCTCTCTATACTATATTTTAAATAAACGATCTCCTCCGTGATCACTTCGCGGTAATTCAATTTCTACGTCACTTCCTCGTCGACGTTCTTGAAACTACCGATATGATACTCATACCTCGTATTCATGCGCATGCGCATACACACACACGCTCGCGTGTCGCGCACGCGACCCACACTTACTCGTCCCAGAGGCGCGCATCGCAAACATGAAATATGCTGCGTCGCATGTGCGCACACGTGTGCGTACACGCTCTGTGATGAGACACGGTGCGCGCGTGCGCCGTCGAGACGTGTTGGTTATTTCGATGCGAGTATACGATTTCCGCGAGATAAATGATGTAACGACCGTTCGTCGCGTCGCGTCGCATCGCGTCTCGGAGAGCCGAATCTGCTCCTTCATTATGCGCGACGTGCGTTGCCGCGTTCGCGCACGTGTAATCACGCGGACTTTTCAGTCGCGGATGGACGCATACGATGGGTCTAACGGGACCTAACATTGGATATTTACGCATACACCGTAGGATATCCGATCTGTGCTTTTGCACGCCATTTATGTTCATAAATAACGCAAAGGCATTTTTTTTCCATTATTTATGCGTTTTTGAAAATATTCCTTTTGACGTATTTAATCTGTTCGATCGGCACGAGAGAAATTGCATCCGCGTTTCGCGTGGATTTATTTCAATGTCGTTAAGTAAAGTGAAATTTAAAGGCATCACTTTTATATATTTCTTTATATCCCTCTTTCCGCGATATTTGATATGTATACACATAAAAATCAATACGAGGTGGCGTTTAACTCATATTTATTTTAATTTCGGCAGATCCTGCACTGAGCGCGTTCACATTAAAGTGCGATAGTATAGAAAACTGACGCGCGAAATTGTACAAGATTAATTTCGCGGAAGAACGCGAAATTGCATATTTTATCGCACGTTCTTGTCTGAGTAGCCTGCGATTAGAAAGACACGAGTGTGTGTGTGTGTGTGTACACGTGTTTACTCGGTAAGATAAATTTCACTGAACATTTCTCACGGTTTCGGACGACGTTGTTTGCACTTTCTCCCAAGGGTTCTTTATTTCCGCGGCAGAGACTCGCTTGCCATATCGCTCTGAACCCATTTATTACCAGCTAACGACCATAAATTTCGTTTCCTCGCGGTGATTTAACAGTTGCCCGATTCGAAATTGAGCGAGCCGCATTACCATAATCTAAAACACGCCTTCCGGCTGCACCAAGTAATTTGTCGAACGGTTGGATCCGATTCGGATCATTTGTAACTGACGTGGGAGGATAACGATATCCAATCCTTTCCAAAGTAATTCTTTCCGATACTTGAAAGTTACAGAAACCTACTACTATGCGTTGACTCACGCAACTAACTCGACCACGCACAATGGACAATGTTCGAATTGAAGTCAATTCCGGCTGCCTCTTCTTATATTTTTCCTGATAATAATTGTATGTGTCAGCTTCGAAGATATAAATATTTTAACGTGGATACTTGAATGTAGAAAAAAGTGATAATAAAAACTTAATCCAATTTGGATTAATTATTTACCTGAATTTAGCACTTTTTTTCCACGTGAATTATTTCTTTCTTTAATTTTAATTCCTCAGGAAATGTGTAAACGATGTGTAATGCGTGAAGATAGAAAATAATATGTGAGCACGGTAAAAATATCGCACGTTCGCTCTCGTCTCTCGTCTCTTTAAAAGCGTGACTGTGCAGCGGCGGAGTGAAAAAAAAATGATTAGCAACAATAGGGTTCCTTGTACACACGTTGCCCCCGGAATCTCGGAAGGATCGGAGGAAGTCGCCCTCCGGATAAGTGGAGAGAGCAACGTCGGCGGATAGAAATTGCGCGTTTGCATAATGAAGTTTCTCGTCGAGGACTTAATGGCGACTCCGCCAGCGCGGACGCGCACAAGTCCTTTTTTGTTGGCGCTTGCGGTGCCGATGCGGTTCTCGCGGTCGGAGCAGGATCCAATAAGAGAACAGTAGGCAGATTCAGTTTCTGCGGCCTCTCGTCCGATCCTTATTCTCTGCCGGTTTCTCTTTTTCGCGTCGGCAGTGAGAGCAGCAAGCGTTACCCTTCGGCTATGTACCGTTCCTCAAGTATTACCCTCTCGAAAAGAGCGGCGAGTCGTGAGCTCTTTCTCTCACGGTTGTTCGCCAGGCCGCGGTTGTCTTCCGGCTCGACGAACGGTAGAATTATCATTTTATCGATATCGAGCGTCCCCATCGCGTCGTTACGCGGAGCGAAGCGGGAAGCCGTAATGTATCGGAGCAGAGTCGCGCACGACGAGATGCTACTCGCCGCTTTTGCCGTCCGATTTGTGCCGACGAGAAGGCGCGACATCAAGTTTTCGCCTGGCAGCCGTCGCGCATTGCGATGCGTCCTTTCTTTCCTCGCTTTGTTCGGCAAAGCTCGAAAAAGGAAGGCCGCGCGATGTCGGTTATTCCGCGGCTAATAAAGACTGCAATCTTCCACGATAGCCTCGAGTTCTGACTGTCTTCCGTTGGCAGGGCGTATTACCGTCGAGCACTCTTGGACACCCACCGGCGAAACGCATACATCATGAGGGATGTATGACGCTCTAAAGAATGGGATGCATCTCTTATCTTGTCGAGAGATCATCGCCGTGTAATGCGTGGCTTTCATCTTTCGTCTTCAAATCGGAGGATGAACAGCGCGCGCGCGCGCGCTTCGCGAAAAAAACCCGGGGACCAATGTTATCTCCCTCCCGACGTCGCGCTATGTAGGTGGTACTACGAGTGACTCATGTAGCGAAGGGTACTCCCCGATTTTTAAGGAGCGTGTCCTTCTATATTGTACTGAGATTGCAGCCTGTAGGGTTATGGCTATTCAGAGTGGATGAAACCCCGAGAATCTCCAGAAATTTCAACCATCTCTCGAAAACTCGATGCGGATTTACGACTCTGGGCGACGAAACAAAATGTCCCTTGTTAATCGTACAGCTTTCTGCCGGATTATTATTACAGTGTTGAAGTCTAGAAAACGAAATGGTTTTCTTCTTATTTTTCCGCGGATTCTTTCGGTTTTTTCCCGAGAGTAGGAAAATTTGTTTAGAAAAATTCACGTGTGTTTGATCACAACTCGCCCATACTTACTTTTCTAGAAATAGTTGATTACGTGCTTAACTGAAGTTAAGTGAAATTAATGTTTGTCATTTGTTAAGCGATAACGTATTATCTTCAATTTAATATGTGTATTAATATGTCAGCGGTGTGAATAATTTGTTTTTAATCCATGTTAGTAAGAAATAACTACTGGGTGGGCTATATAAAATGTTATAGCTAATATTTCGAAAGAAATGCATTATTCGAAAAAGAATTTCAGACAAAAGTTGTGCAATTTTGCGGAACGCATAAATTATGGTAACAATTATATTACATTATTAAACTATATTTTTTTAATTACTTTAAAATCAGCTTTAATTTTTCTAATGGAATCATATAGTTTTTTAAGTAACAAAACAAGCCATTTTTCACAAAAAATCCGTTTTCTCTTGTTTTCTTTCCAGCGAATAAAAAAATCGTTTTTTTTTTAACTACTAATATTATATTCCTTCCTTTTTCATATGCACGTATTGGCACGATGATTTTTGCAAAAAATAAGAAAAATGTATATTTCACCTGTCCGTTGCTTTACTTCATATTGTACGATTGATAAAAATTAATTTAAACATCTACGATGTAGAGCGACATAAATGATTTGTATAATTAGGCGAAAAAATCGGTTATTCAAGGACGGTGGAGTCCGCGTCAACTGGGCGCGATGGATGTCGTTGATCCCCAGGCTCTTTTCTCTGTGCAAGACTCGTCGAAGTTGCGGTCTTGGGTCCCGCGATCTGCAAACCGCGGCGAATCGGTAACCGCTCGCGGCACACGGTGCGAGGAATTTAACGACCACGAAAGATCGTCGCGGCGCCGATCCAGAGAGTGACGCTCAACCGCGCTTTTTGAGATCGACGCGGGGGAAAAGTTGCGGTTCGCACTTTTGCGGCGCGAATCGCCGAGCGTGACGCTTGTTTCACGCAAAAGATCTACCGTCGTATCGATGGACAACGTAACGCGTATCATACAGTCGTAATAGAGCACTCTACAGGGAGTTCGCTAATATACATATAGTTCTCACGATCAATATAAAGTTCAAGCAGTCGAAGATTTTTGGGCAGACAATTTCACTCGCATCTGAAGTGGCTTCAAAATAACAAAGAGACGCGCATACGGGTGTATATATCGCGCAGCCACCGAGCGATCGTTGCTTTATGTCGGATCCTGCCGCGGACGAACGAGGCCGTAAACCCGCAGTTGCCCATGCCGTATCCTCGCCGACGACGAAAACGCTGCCTGGCCATGAGATAGCCCCTGAGGAAGCATAATTGCACTTAATCACCGAGCCGCCGTGCCCATCGGCCCGCGTTTCAGAGCGAATTCGCTCGCGAATCCCCGCAGCATCGACGCGTCCTTCTCGAGAACGCGACGCGGGATTTCGCACGGCGGCGGAATTTTGCGAAAATATTCGATCGCGCCGCAAGTAACTTCCCGTTTTTCTCTCCTTTCACAGTGTCGTAACAACGCGAAGTCGCAACGAACTGTTTCGCTTTAACGATCGCACGATCGTATCGTGCACAACATCGGAATAAAAAATGGAATGTGAACGCGTAACGGTGAAAAATCATCAACGAGAAGCAATGAAAAATCGTGAAGAATTACCGAGCAATTTCGTTTTCGATCGTGAGCACGAGAAGGAAGTAATTTTCTTGAATTTCGGGATGTAATCAACTTCTGTTCGAAACCGTTGCGCGACTAAATATAAGACGAATATTGAAGTTCGTCACTTTTATTATTCACATCGACGGTGCACCGTCGGGTACACGGCGGTACGACCGAAGTCTCAGCTATGCGCGACGAAATCACAGGTTGCAAACGAGCCTTCCTCTCTCAGCGGAAGTGCCCGTCGACGTTTCTCGGCCGAAATTCTAATTATCAGATTCATGAATAACTCTCTTTTGCGGAACACTCGGAATTGTAACATCGCGGGCGATTCGGTGACATTTCGCACGTAGCGCGGCGCGCTGTTTCATTACGGCTGGTTTCATCACGACTTAAACGCAATCCGCGAATTCAGGTCAGATGCGTGATTTCGCGAGAATTGCGAGAGAGACAATCGTGGGTCCCCATGGTTGTCCGATTGCCGCAGGAAAGCAGATGCGGAGACCCCGAAGTCGCTCCCTCGAACACGCTCGAATCGAGCGCGCGCGCGCGTTTACGACCACTCGCGGTACACGAATTTCGAACAGCGTGACCTTAACTCCAAGAAAGTGGCCCGGCGATCGTTTCCGTCCCGATCGTAAAACCACTCTCTCGGAGCGGTCCTGCTGCATCCCGCGGGGGAGTCTCACGAATCGCAACTTTGAGATCGACATTCGCCTGTATCGCCGAGAGCAGTGAACCTTTCGGTTTCGCAGAACGTTACTTCGATATTGCAATATAATATCTGCCGGTCGGCTATACTCGTACTTCAGTTTATATTTGATTTTTATCATCGATAATTTATTATAATTTATTATTCGACATTATAATCTAATTTATTTATGTATAATAATTCGAATTTATTTTTTATTCTATATTATTATTATTATTTTATATTATTTTAATTTACTTATTAATACGAAGAATTTTAATTCACGGCTATTTTTATCTATTTAT
Organism: Dinoponera quadriceps; assembly: GCF_001313825.1. Classification (NCBI taxonomy): domain Eukaryota; kingdom Metazoa; phylum Arthropoda; class Insecta; order Hymenoptera; family Formicidae; genus Dinoponera; species Dinoponera quadriceps. The sequence continues at coordinate 130,541 of NW_014554764.1, forward strand.
ATAATATCATTTATAATAATTCGATGATTTACAAAGGGATCATATTTAACGTAGGTATACTTTGTACGCCCGCGAGCCGAACAAAGGGTCATAGTGGCAAAACAGCACCGCGGTATGAAATATTTCACATCACCGGGGAACATTTTTCGAAAAGAGATATTGATTTTCGTTATTGTTTTATTGTTTCCTTTCACGTGATAACGTTGACGCACGAGATGGAAATGAATCCATCGCAACGGGACAATTGCATTTAATCAAATTGGACAAATATGTAGGGCAATGAAAAAGAAAAAAAAAGAAGAAGAAATATCCTATCCGAGCGTGAGTTCTCGAAACTATTGCGAATCAATTGCGCTCGCTCACGTATGATTTCAATTTCCATTTTCACCGACCCGGTTCTACAACGCGGCGAACGTTACCACGGTCTTGTCCGCGCAAAATCGCGAAGTGTATGTCGAGGGACGACGCGTATCGCGCATGGAACTGGTGCATACGTTTAGAACTGGTTTGCCGTCCGGCCGTCGGCGCGCAACGGTGTCTTTAAAGAAAATGGAAAGGCGGCCTGTGTTCGCGGCGAGACTATTTCTCGCTTCCCTTCACGTGTGTGTGCACCTACGTACGCCCGGAGGAAACAGTGTGTCGTGCTGCGTGATGTAACGACCGACGACAACTTTATCGCGAAAGTCCTATCGTGCGCATCCGGTAATATATATATATATATATATTCGATTATTGTTATCGAATGTGTCCAGTATTTGTTTTTAACGTTACGTCTAACAGATTTTCAGAAGAAAACATAGAAAAGATGTCCACGGTCGCGCAATTGCATAAATCGCATAATCGGGTAAAATGTCTTAATGGAGATACAAGTGCAGACATTTAGTAGCAATCACATACGGTGCAGACTTAAGTGCCAACATTCACGGAATGTTTGTCGCAGCAAGATTTCAAGATCACGAGTCAAATGTGCTACCAGCAGCCTGCACGAGTGAGCGCGCGAGCACTCGGAGGAGGATTCTCTCTCATCTAGATGTTGCAGGGCAAGGCACTTTTTGTCGCCATCTGCCGTAACCTGAAGGCTCAACGACACCTTAATTAAGAGTGCGAAGGGAATAAAAGTGGAGCGTGATAAACACCTGTTCGTGCTACAATGAAGACAACGCGAGTTGCGTTCAGATATAATCAGCGATTACAGTCGGAGTTGCTGTTTAATGAAAGGCGCATTAGATGAGCAAGATACGGTCAGATGGCGTTAAACATTTATGCGAACAGGATACCCAAAGTATAAAGCGTGATACACGTGATAAACACAATAGACGGAGATTTTACAAATGCAAATGACGGTGAAATTTGCAAGAAATTTCTCCGGAAAGAGGAATTCCCAGGATTTCGCTCGTCACTTCGTTCGTTTCGAGGAACTATCATTTCACCCGCGAAACAAGTCTCGAACATTTCACAGGGGACGTATGATTTCGAGCGGAACGAATTATGCCGTTTGAAAATTCCCCCCCCCCCGCCCCCCGAGATATCACTAGCTTATTTCACTCACCCTCGTTCAGGGATTCGTTAATGCGATTCGCACAGGGATGCCCCTAATTCGCGGTTAATGAACAGCTATCTTCACCTTGATGAATTATGTGTTTAGTAGGAGCCGGCGGATTCTCGTGGCAGCTTACACGGAGGACACCTTGTGAAAAGGGGCCTTCTCATTAGCCGAGCTCGCTTGAGTATCGGGACAAATCCGGTTTCCGCGGCACGAGATGCGCGCTATGAATCGGTGGGTAGCGTTTATCGACAGACCGGTACGCGCCGGTGTGCGTGCCGGTAAATGAGAGTATCGGCCTCATTTGCAGCGGGCAGCGTACGCATAAGCGTTGCGAATCCGTGGCGTCCACAATGGATGCGGATCGCGGGGGAACCGCGACCGGCCGGATTCGCGTTCGCCCCGGCAAGACGCTTAATTTCAACTCGTCGTGTCCGCGGTCGGAGAACCCTGACGATTTCAGACTTCGACGTGACCACTTCGGAATCCCCTACGTTCGAACGCACTTAATCACGCCGTGAAGCGCCGATCCTGTGGCGAGCGAATTTAAGGCTAAGGATGTTGAACTTCTCTCCGAATATCTTAATTAAACGAACAAACAAAACTGGGAATCGGTAGCTTCGAAACCGTATTCTGTGAAATCTCGGTTTATCATACTTATGCCAATTTCAGCGCCTTTCCTCTATTAATCACTGATCGAGCGATGATCGAGCCAACGTCGATATGTCAATAACAGCCGAGCCTCTGAGAACTGACCAACTCCACTTGTAACTTCTTCCCGATCGTAATAGCGGAGTGCTCGACTTGAACGCGCTCGACTCTACAAAATGAGGAAACTTACGAAAGGCCGGGTCGATTCGGCTTTAGCAAGATTAATTCGCCGTATCCCATTGTATCACTCGCTGGAACATCTCCCTCCATACCGCCGAGATAAAAGCGCACTTCCACGGCTTTCTTTCGCGCGGTGGAGGCTTCACAAGCGGCCGAGGTCCCCGGGAGTCCGCGATCGCTCCGCAGTGATCGGCGCTACGCACAATAGACACGTTCACGCTCTCGCGGTCCGCCGATGCGCGCATCGTGCGCGACGTAGCTCGGTGGTGGTCGTTAATAAATGCGCAGCTGGTGCCCGCTGCTTCTCCCCGGTCTCTCCTATGTATATCGCGTGAGAGCACCTAGCAGGTACCTCGCGCGGATAGCCACGTAAGCAAGCCGGCGAGCGTGAGCACGCGGCGGTGCGCGGCGGTACGTCATTAGCGAGCCGGCCCGGCAGATATCCGGTGTGTAACGATTGGCGGGAACCATAAATCGATCATTTAATTGCGCTCCCGCCGGGAAGAGCAGTTTACTAGCCCGCGGTCCATCGCGGTCGCGCCGAGCCGCCTTCATTCTCGGCCGGCGAGCCGTTATACGCTCGCCCGCGGTCGCGGCGAAGATCGATGGCAGCGGGACGATTGACTTGAATGGACCGTTCACGCGCCGTTAAAACGAGAGGGAGATCCCGAGAGATCGGATCGCCGTCGCGGAACACGCGGAAGTCCGCGATGATGAGCCCCGCTGATTATCGCCGCGAATCGGCCGCGATAAGCCGGACGGACGGACGTGCGGCGATTAATTCAAACGACGAGGCCGGTGAAAAATGGAAAGTCTTCTGATGGAAAGAGAGAGAGAGAGAGAGAGAGCATTTGTTATTATCTTGGCGCTGGTCTTTTAAAAACGAAATGTTAGAAATTATACAGATGAGCGATCGGGATGATAGGAAAGTTTTACAAATAATAATATATATCGAGTGAAGATAGATGAATGTATTATATTATATAATAAGGACAGAAAATTAATTTTGTCGGTTGCGTATAAATAATAATGGGCGTTTCCCGAGTTAGTGTTCGTATAAATTTTCGTGGGTTGAATAGAGAGATAAGAAAATAAGGAAAGCCTATATATAAGGATGGAAATACCAAAGTAGCCAATTCGTTTCCCCAGTATTCTGATATACCGGTACATTCATTGTTAGAGTGAGGAAGGTAAGAAGTGATTGTGGAATCTGTAAACGAAGGAGTTGGAGGAAACGGCTTTATGGACGGGAAAGGGAAGTGAGTTCCAAGGGGAAGCGGCGGTATAGAAGGGGCGTTGAATAGTGGAGGTTTGACGACAATTCGAGACCGGCAATTGGAATCTCTTGATCTCACGCGAGCGTGATGCCGAGATCTAAATTTAAATTGAATAGCGAGATAGGAAGGGGTTTTTGTCGATAAGATGGCGTGAAGAAGGCGCAAAGGAAGGAAGTCTCTGTCGGGAAATGGCCATTTTAAAGGATGATAAAAAGAGGTGATGTGTTAATCGTGTTTAAGATTGAATATGAAGCGGATGCGAGAATTAAAAAGGCGCCTGGCTCGGGTCTCGTGGTCTCGGGTTGAGGAATCAGTGAGGACTGTTGAGCAATAATCGAGTTGCAGGGAGGATTCTTCGCAAAGAATCGCCGCGATTATCGGGTACCGAGCGCGACAACAGGTAGGCGGTATTGATATATGGTGATAATTAGCCGCGTGTCTCTCGACAGAGCGCGCCGCGCAGCTTGGCGTTTCGCAGAGGTGGCGCGTAATATAGCGGTCTCATCCCCGAATGATTTGTCAAAGTTAGGTACGCCAACGTGCGCCGAACGCGAATTGATTTCTGCCTACGCGCTCCCACCGCCCGACAGCGCGCCATAATGCCGCGGCCACGCTCTTCTCCCTCGCGTATAAAATTCGCTCGCGAACGGAGAAACCGTTTAAAACTTTGCGCTCGTGTTCGCAATCAACGAGTTTCGTGCGTTCGTATTCATTACGCGCGGGGTTTCTCCGGGGGTCTGCTCATGTTTCCCAAAGCGGGAAATGAGATTTTTGTTGAGCGACGAATCGATTTCCGAATCAGTCGAGCGACTCCCCACTGAGAAGAGGTGCGTTGTGTATTACACGCGTTGAATCGGAAAAGCTTGGTTTAATGAAAGCTTGTGTGTACACTGAGAAATAAGTTCGGTTGGATCTGACTGGCAATGAAACGTCTTTTGGCTGAAGGAAACCAAAATTTCCGGCTCTCATGAAGCAAATTTCGTTCTCACACGGAGAGAAATAATTCGACTGTTACAGCGAAACCATCGTTCCTACTGCACATTCGTTGCGACAGCAATCAAATTTCGTTGGCGTAAACAGAATAACGAATTATTCGTAATTACAGCGGGAACAGTTTTGTTGCAAGAATAGAAAATATTCTGCTGAGTGAATTTGTCCTTGGGACTTTAATTTGTTGTTGGAACAAAATAGGATTTCCGTACATTTACTCGTTTGTTCTTACAGCAGAATTACTTTTCAGATCCAGCCGAATAATTTAGCAAATAGCAATTAGTATTTTTAACAAATTACTTTGCTGCTCGTATCAGTAATCGACATATTTTGTTTGCGACAACATAAAATTTGCTGCGCCAGCATTACTTTCTTCACGTATAATCAGGAATTTCGTTTCCCCCAACCAAAACGCGTTTGGATGCCAATTGTCAGGTAGATCGGACCAAATTCATCTCTCAGTGTATCTACAACGATATATGATGACGTAATGCAAGATACTTTATACGTGGATCACAGTGTAAAATGAGAGAATATCTTGCGCGTGACCCGGCGAAACGGTAACATCGCGGTAATGTAATTTCCCGCTCAACAATATAACTATATAACTATTTTACACAATATTATATTACGTTTACACCGTCGAGCTGGAAATTACAATATCGATAATATTAATATTAATCGCCAGGCGACGTCAACCGGGAAGCGATTTCCCGACGATCGTTTTCGATATCGCAGACTCCTCGGCGAGGAGCTCGCGGCGCGCTCAGCGCCGCAGCGCAATCAGCGCCGCGGTGGGGAATTTTTTTCAATATTCCGCGACACGAGAGTCCCGTTGCGAGAGTTCATCAGCGTTAAATCGCCCTTAACAATCGGGGAGATACGCCGGGTCGCGGAGCATTCAATTTGTCCACAGTACCATCACGCCGGGCTCGCTATAATTCCAGAACGCAGGGGCCGGCGAGGGCATCGAGATGCACCGCGCGAATACTCTCGCGGGAATAATTGCACGGCTCGCGTCCGAATAAAATATTCCCGGTGCGCCGCGGCCGAGTTCGCGATGCATCTTACGGGCGATCTCATCTCCGAATGATTATCGACGCGATCGCCGCGCGTACCGTAATTGCGCGCTATTACTCTCTTTCTCCCATTCTCCCTCTACACCCCCCCTTCACCGGTGTTCCTCTCCTTTCGCCTCCTCCTTCACGATCTATCCGAAGAAGCTATGCAACGCCGGCGGATCACTCGCCGAAGGAGGCGTCGAGCGGTGCACGATCCCGTGCGCTCGAAACATTGTATCGAATCGCGCGCGAATTAAACTGATTTATAGCCAATACGTATCGAATGGCGCGAGCGCGTCCTACGGTCTCAGCAGACTATCCCGCAATCAGTCAAACCGTCCTGCTACCATTGCCAAGCTGGACGTGCCATGTTTCCAGAATTCCTTTCCCCTTCCGGTCACCGATCCCCCGACGAAATTATAGTAAATCCTTTAATAACGAAAATTTCAGTGAAATCGATTAAAACCGACGGGCAGGTAAGGGCCGTTGCTAGATGTTACGCGTGACATTTTTAATCTTAGCGGATAGCGGAAGGATAAAATTGTCAGAAGTAATAATACCGATAAGCAAATAAGATGGATAGACAGATAGATAGAAAGAGAGAAAGAGAGAGAGAGAGAGAGTCGTGCATACACTTAGATTAAATTTCCACAAGGCCTGGAGTATGTTTTAAATAAGGGGAATCGAGGGATTAATTAATATGAATATTAGTGGCGTATTAAAAGGGTCGGTTTGACGTGGAAAGTGCGTTGCTAAATAGTACCACTCGTAAGTCAGGAAAGAAACATGGCGCGTGCGTAACATTATCGAACAATTTTATCCTCCCACTGAGGTGAAAAATTTCGCGCCTAGCGAAACTGTTCTTACTCGCACATCGATCTTATTCGTTCTCTAGTTACATACCATTACAGCCTTTACATATTTCGTTGTTTAAAAATTATTCTTCGATCGAGCTTTTCCTCCGGGATTCTTTAATTTACATGAAAAATTTCCTAAAATATCTGAAAAATATCTTAATAAATATTTCAATGGATATTTACGTAAATGAACCCTAAGCCGCGTATTAATCTTCCGTTAAGGTCGCTCGAGGATTACGAAAGGATAAGATTCGGTTATTTAAGTGCCGAAACAAGAAAGGAACGAACGAAAGGGCAGAGAGGATACTTCTGCACCGTGCGATGTGCGCTATTCACGATTACCTGGCGCGTTCGCACGCGTGTTCACGCGCTCCGTTGACCGGCGCGCACGAACGCACGAGTGCACGCTATCCGCTGATTTAGAACCGTCGGCTTTTGCCGTCGCCGAGCGCATTTAGGCGCTCGTGGGTAACGAACGTTGAGGGAAGTAAAAAAAAGAAGAAAAATGCGCGAGAGCGTGCGCGAAGTTCGTTTTGCGATGCATTTCTCGGATTCTCGGATCCTGGAAACGTGTATGCGCGAGAGAGAAAGGGAGGACATAGTCATAGTAGAGAGGAATAAAAGACTTGGGATTTTAATAGACCTACGTGGAATTCTGGAATAATAACGGCGGTGGAGGAGACCGGAGGGTGAATTCAGGTTTCATGCCCGAAACTCGTTTCCCAACTCACGTCGATGCGTTCCGCTAATTTTGCCGACCGTCCGCGAGGAGCAGTCACTGCGACGCGCTCCACTCACTGCGCTTTCCCCGCGACGCAAATTTGTCACATTAATCCGATTCAGCCCGATCCGGTTCGGCCGTCGTTACCACTCTCTTCTACCGGCCGCGTGCGTGGATCCTCGCTACGCGCTGCGGCTACGCACCCGTTCCTCCAGCACGCAGACACAACAGCCGGCGGAAAAAATGCGCAAACTAGTTCTCCGCGAGAGCGGCGGAGGCGGCTTCTCTCGAGCCTCTATGGGAAAGTCGTCTCTGGATCCCTGGTACCTCGGCGTGCGTGACTCGCGCGCGCGCACACGCGTGCACGCACACGCCGCAGCAGCACGCCGTCGCATTCCAACATCGCTGGAAATCCGGCCGAAGGAGGTGTTATTCGTGATCGACGAGAATTAATATAGACGTTAAGCCGACGAACGGGTACGATCGATTGAGGTATCGACGAGGCGTCGGACGTAGTGTCTTCATGTACGAACCGTCGTTTTTGCGAGGAACGCGTTCTCTGAATTCGCCTTTTTTTCTTTTCTCTTTTTCAGCGATATCTCACTGAAAACCAACGAGAATTCATTTCGAAGCGGCAGTGAACACACGGCCACTCGGAGTCCATAAGAGCGGACATGTTTCATTCAAGCTCAGAGTGGGGTTTTGACTCCGCACGAGTGAACGTTTCGATCGATCCGAGGGAATTTGCTCCCGCACGACAACGCGGCACACGTCGGATTTGCCCTGCGATCCCGAGCGAAAAACATTCATTCGGCGTTTTAGAGCGGAGTGAGCGAGAGGTCACTCGAATTCGAGCGACACGGCAGCCTCACCCAACTCGTCGGGAGAAACATTTCGAGAGCGATCCCACTCGCCGAGTACTTTCCACCAAGTCCCCGCGTGATTCCCCCGCTCGATCTAGCTTTAACACGGTGGAGAAACGACGTCCGGATCCCCGCACGGTTCCACGCCCGCATCGCCCGATTGGAACACGTCCGAGTGAATTCCCGGTGACGGAGCCTCGCCCGAGGAATCTCGATCGTCCTAAGGCAAATGCACAGGTACAGCCGTTCGTTGTTTCTGCACGCTCGAAATTGTTAGTTAGACGATAGCGACCGGACGATCCCGTATATTTATTCCGATTATTGTGAGCCCCGCGATCGGCGGGGCGAGGGACAGCCGCGATCGTCCGATCCGGGCTCTCGGATATTGGCTATTTCAGGCGCCAGAAGGAGAGATGGGCTGCCGGGTTTATCGTGCGGAAGGATCACGCGTAGACGTCGCCGTCGCGCTCGCAACGCTTTATGGATCGTAATGCTCCATTTTCCCGAGGAGGAAGAGCGAACGTTCTCGGGTATCGCTCGCGAAAATTGACGCGTCATCTTCCTCATCATCGTGCTTTGTTTCGCCTTCACGGCACTTGTGACTTGGCGACTTTTCTTCCTTCAGTTTCAACGGAAGCCATCATTGTTACGCGTTACCCCGAGCCGAAATTTGCGTCTCGCATTAAGCCTTCTTGGTTCTACGTTAAATCCTCAAGTGGAGGGGACGGAAATAACTTCCTATTCGTGGCATCAAAGGAGGCTATTAATAAAAAGGACTAATAGCGCTCCTTTGATGCAAGACGGAGTTTACAATCTTCCGGGGGAAAATGTTTCATTCCGTATTAAGTCTTCGTGCGGGGAAAACGGGAATAGCTTTCTATTTGTAGCCGTCAAAAGAGCACAATGGAAGATCCAATGAAGACTTAACGTAGAATTGAAACTCCGACTCGCGTATATGTTTTCCCTGCATTTCCGAGCGCAACGGCCTCCTCTTTGCCGTGTTCGCGTGCGTTTTTTTTTCGCACGCATGAACGAACGATAGCGTGTAAAATGCGATATAACTAATTGGGCATTTCAATATCAGCGGCGAGTCCTCGATCTCTTCGATCCGTAAAGCGAGGCGCGCGTTAAAGGAAGTTTACAGAGCCACGATATACTAATTAACTAATACGGACGCAACGTATACAGAAGGGAATATATTTCACGATCCCGAATCGAATGTTCCGAGGCTCGCGATATTGTTCGTACATTTCAGAGAGCCCCGCCAATTCGAGCTATCGAAGAGGCAGAGGGAGAACGGCATTATTATTATTATTATTATTATTATTCCCGTTGTTCGCCTCTCATTCTCCGAGCTATCCGGCTATCACCCGATTATTTACTGTCGCGAATTGCGCGCGCGTTCTGCGCTCGCTGCCTCGCGCTACGGTTGTTACGGCCTGCATATGCGTACGTTAATTACCAATTATCTTACCTTACGCAGTCGCGAGGCCAACGCGGAATCATCGGACCGCCTGCGAAATCATCGGGCCCGACACGCATACAACGCGCGCGCGAGCATTGGTCCCTGCGAGCGGGGGAAAAATTATGAACATGCGATATTGACCCGAGAGCTTAGGAGAACGCGCGAGATTCCCCTTCCCTCCCTGCGGAACTCTTTATTTCTCTTAACTCGGCCGTTTGTCAAAGACGCAGCGTCGTATCTCGTCGCGTGCGGCTACAATTAGACGCGCGGCTCTCTAGTTCTCTTTCTCTGTACCTCTCGCTCGCTCTCTCTCTCTCTCTTTTGCTCTCTCCCTTTCCATTCCTTGGAGCATTTTTGTCTTGATATTTGCACAGCCTCGATAGCTCGATAAACGTTCGCGTGCACGCGGGCGCGCACACGAGCACGAAGCGTAATTGCCAGTTCCAGAGGGACGCACGCACGTTGCACCGCGCGCACCGACGTGAACCCGACGCCCGACTTGGGCAAAAAACGAAGCTTCAAACATAGTTTGTTTGTACCTCGTTTGTATACCTGTTGGTATCGTCTTTCGTTTGCACCTGAAAGACTGAAAAAAGCGTAAGGGCTCGGGAAATAGTCAGCGACCGCGGATAGAAAGTATTCCCGAGTGCTCGTCTCCGAGGAGTTCGCGACTACGGAATTTTCCAAACTCGCCGAAATCGTGCGCGAGACCCTTCGCTAGTATTCTTATCCTTTAGATATTCTCACGCGGCTAACCACTGCTGCAAGAGCGCCCTGCAGAAAACTTCCTTTGTCCATGGATAAAAAACAATACAAATGTCACGTCCGCAACGGCAAAATTCATTGAATATTTGCACAACTCGTAACTGTCTCTTTATCGTAACCGAAATACCAGAAAAATCTTGACAGTTTTCGGGTCTGAGTCTTTTATTCACTAGAAATCGCTAATCGAGCTCCCCTCCACCAGATCGTTCCTCGTTTAGCTCTTCTCACGCCTCCCTCCCCTCTCTCTCTCTCTCTCTCGCTTCCGTGACCGCTTTTATTCTACCCAGCTTTCTTTCTTCGGCTGGTCGCGATAACGGTCTGATTTTTGCTTCGTTTACATCTTAACGATATAATACGCTCACAATCCCTCGTACCTGACCGCGACTCCTACTTCGAGCGGCGGTATCGGCGCGAAACCCGAGCGCGTTTCAGCGCCGGGCCGCTCCCGCGAGAGCTACCCACGATCGACCGGCTGTGGTATCGACTTTTCACCGAGCGAGCACTCCGCTCGGCAATACGCACCGGTACTTCGTTAACGGTCCGTTAAGTGTCCGCTATTAATTGCGACTTTATTGAAGCGCTGGCGGGCGCCAGTCGCCTCGTGGGCGGACTTCGGTCGAGGCGCGAGGCCAAATATGGATTTATACGTAACACTTACGTGCGCGCGGTCGGATTTTTCCGACGTGAATCGCGATAAGATCCTCTGCGTCGGATTACAATAGCAAGCCTAAATACGCAGTCTACGTGATGATGATGTCAGGTGTCTCCGGGGGGGGGGGGAACGCGGCTCGTGTCGCTTCATCCCCGCGCGATCCGTCCTTAGAATTTCAGCGGATAAGAGGCTGATAATGAAATGCTCGGCGAACGTAATCGAGGCTGAACGCCCGATCGACACGCTCGTCCCTTACTTATCGCGGCGTGTCTTTCCTTTAATGGGGCCTCTTTATCTCCTTCGTTAGGATCTCAGGCGTTAAGTGCTCCGCAAGGTGTACGAGCGACGTCCACGACGTCGCGTACAAAGTCATAAGTCGCGGAACCGGGAAGCATTAATGATCCGCGATGTCGCGCGGTTCAAGGCGAGGAAACGTACAACAGCCACGTCTGGAATCGGTAAGTTAATGAGGGAAAAATGTCAGGGCAACACGGCGCGCGCGCTGAACGCGTTACGGATTTTCATTTATGGAGCGCGTCGAATGATAACTCGCGCGCGCGTCGCGCGAATCCCCTCCCCTTTCCCCCGTTCCCCGTTCCCGTGAGCGTAAATTTATCGCACGCTCGTGCTATGGAAACTGGCGTACGGTGGTAGTGGCTTCCCCGTTATTAATCAAGATGCATCGAACGGCTCCGCCGCACCGTGTTTTCAGGCTTTGATAAGTTATTGCATTCAATGCAAATCCCGTCCCCGCCGATCGCGCGGCATCGCGCGAGGATTTCAAGAAAGTTTCTCTCCGCGTGCGCTCGGTACCGTCGGCTCAGCACCGCTGAGAAAGAGAGAAAGAGGGGGGGGGGGGGGGNGGGGGGGGGGGGAGAGAGAGAGGAGGGGACGCAAAAAGCGGCGCACGAGTGATCGGTTCTGCGTAAGCCGACGACAAGTACCAGAATAAGAATTGTAAATGCGTTGTCAAAGGGCCGCGTTTCCACCGCGCATTCGTTGCCGTTCGCTCGATCTCACGTCGGCATTCAGCGCGATCTCCGTATGGAAGTAAAAATCGCGGCCAGAGGTAGTCGTGTTTAGACGAGGAGATGAAGCGACTCGAACGGTCTCGACCTCCCGGTCGCTCTCGAGTACGAACGAAAATCGTTTCTCTCCGATATAAATGCCTTGCGCGTGCTTAAAGAAGGCCGTCACGAAAGGCCGCGCTCGTGAAAAGTAAAGTGGACATCGTTTCTTATAGTTTTGCGGGCGAGGAATCCGATTAGTTAATATTACGTCACATGACGTGATAACGCGTAAAAAATTGGGTTTAATTCGGGAAAATGTGTGGGGCATCGCAGTCAATCGAGAAGTCGTTACGCTATATGAATCAGTGGCACATAGCGCGATGCGTTTTGACGTGAAAAAAAATATGGAATGTCTCGTGAAAGTGCTACATTTAATAACGAAAAGCGGGCCTTTTCGTAACATCCTTCTTTGCACGGTGGGAATCGATTTGGTGTCCTGTGGGAATCGTAAAATCTACTTCGAATGATTCACCGCTCAATAAACGCCAACTAACGGTAATAACGTTATAATATATCACTCAACAATGCAAGTGCAAGTACAATATTTATTGTATACAACAATAACATTGTCGAGCGGGGAATTATAACATTGTTGCAATGTTATTATTAGTTGACGTTTGCTCGGAACAAAGCGCTAGATTCAAGTAGATAACTCCGCTACTCCTTAGCAGATTTTCACTTGGAATCATTTTTCACTCGAATCCAGCACTTTCTTCCCGCGGTGAATGCGTGTTATAATCGTGCAAATAAGTCGAATGATATATTTTTTCCAATTTCTGCCGCATAATCCCTACGTGATATTAAAGAATCGACATGAAAGAATCGGCGACATCGAGAAAGGAAGTCCTCGGCGATCGGAACGTGCAGGACGCGTGACGTATCGACGAGACACCGTCGGATCGTTCGTCCGTGGAATTTGTTATTTCCCAGCCGAGCATTAACACGCTACCGAGCGGTATTTGCGGCGTAAACGAGCGATCACGCACGTGTTCGAGGGCTCGCTCGCGTCGGACGTGCTGCGAGGCGCGCAGCGCGACCGTTGCACCTGCAATTTCGCCCGGCCCACCCCGCGCGCGGCCCCGCGTTTTCTCCGTTTTATATCGTAAATCAGCACGCGCATCCGCATCCTGCCGGCGGGTTCATTTCGGCCGCGGACACGCACCTCTCCCTTGCAAAGCGAGGTGTGACGTTAGACCCGGCTGTAAACCTCTCGCGCGCGATGTATTAACCTTTTATTGCGGCTATATTTACGCCCGGCTCTCGCCTCCGGCATCTGCCTCGCGCCCCGAGGAAACGTTGAACTGCGCGCGCCCTTCGCCTCGTGCTCGTTGCACTCGGCTGTCGATGGTAAATCTTCATTTGCGTCAATTTTCCCGCGGCTCTCCCTGATAACGGAGAAGACGTTCACGATGGAGTGCCATTTCCGCGCGTGAGAATGATCAGCAGCGCGGTACAAGCGCGCGGTCTTTGGTCTTGAATAGTAGCGAGGAACAAAAATGGAATTGAGAATAATTCGAAGATCAGAACTGTAGGAATTGAGGCGGCTCCGAACGGAAATCGGAAAGCAAAGTTTATAATAATAATAATAATGATAACATTTCCTTTATCGGACGCTAATGATTACAGAGTTTCAAAGTACCGGAGACGCTGTGTTAGTTAAAATGAGTAAGTGACGGCACGAAACGTGTAAAATTAAACGTGAACAGTAACGACGCATGAAATATGTGTTAAACAAATTATATAGATAATCAGTTTCCTAATACCGAAATGACAAATAGTAAACGGTAAACGTAAATCAGCTGTTCGATATATCTTAATGCGGCAGAACGTGAGACTTCGGAAGATAATAAGAATAATAATTGTCTCCGTTGTTTGAGAAGAGATGGATTCGTAATCAGGGAAATTTCCTCTCGACTACGGTTGATCGATACTTCGAATTGGTCTGATCGATCTCACCGCGCAGAATGTTTGAAATAATTCAAACTGTATATACATCACTCCAAACGATAGGCTTAAAACGCTCACTTTACTACTTGAAATCGGAGCCGTTCGTACCTGCGAGTGCACCTAAGGCAGCGCAGCTGAGCGTGAGGATCGCGCGGGACTGTGCGAGGAACGATCGGCGCAGGACGACGAACGATGACGTAGCGGTGAAATATTGGCGTCATGATAAGCAATTTTCCATATCACATTCGTCTGATCCGCGAGCGGCCGCGTCCCAGATGGCAACGTGAGATGATTATTACGCGCATCGCGATTCATCGTCCCGCGATACCGTAAGCAAGATGACCGTCGTGAGTACTGCTCCCAGGATAACACTCCCAGGATAACCTCGGCGCTAATTAATAATGCAATCTCGTCTAATTTATCATTAACAACTTTTCGCACGATCTGCCGTATTATTATTCAGTATTTGAAGTCGCTTCTGGGAATAGGGGGACTTGACATAATATCGGTGAAACAGACTGAAAACATGGTTGGATAACAGAAATTTACAGTGTTTCTACGTACGAACGCAATGTATACTTTAAAAAGATGAAATATAGGAATAACAAGCTTTTATAGTAATAGAGATTTTCAATATAATCGCTATTCCATATTAGACGACTTGATAAAAATTTCTCCGAACAAGCTCTTCTGCGCTTTGAATAAAATAAAATGAAAAAAATTCATTTTAATGTAATACCTATCCTGTGAAAGATTGTTTTTCATCACGCGTGTAAATAATTCCTCGAATCGTCCATTTATCCGGATTCTTTTCACGCGAGACCCGAAAAATAAGTTGTTTTCCTCAGTCCCCGACGTCGCTTACCTGTCTCTGTCCAAAACGACGGATCAGAGATCACGCGCCGGTTCAAGGCTAGCCGGCTCGTATTTGTATTGTGAATTTAGAAGCCACGCTCGTGTGTTTATCGTACGACCGTTTCCTCCAGTGAAACGGAACGTCTCCCAACTTCTCCGGCCATGTACGCTCCCGTTACATAAATGCACCGAAAATCCTAAGCGAGATCCGTTCGCTTCTCCGCTTTTTCGACGATGCAGCAAGCACTCGCTTTCGTTCATTCTCGTCTTTGAGATTCGCGTCGGTGTGTTTCCCGTCAATGAATCAGCAAGGGGGAAATTTCCGAAAATTCGCCCGGCGACGGCGGCTTCTTGACGCGCCACGTCGCGCTCATATTGATTTATTTCTCGTTAATTTAATTCCCCGGGCGCTTCTCCCGTCGGCGAGAAGATTGTTTCTGCTCCGTAACGGACGGACGGACGAACACGGACGGTCCCGCTCCCTTACTTTCCCCACTTAATTTAACTCCATTGAAGAGCACGAAACGAAGAGACGGCGGCTCGAGAATGGCCGCGGGTGAATACCGACCTTTTGTCCAAACTACTTTCTAGCGACGTATGAAGCAACGTCGGCAAGCGGCGAGACAGAGGAGGCAACATGCATCCGATCGAAGCCGTCTTTAGCCCTCAAAAGCCGACGCTGATGAATGTCGCAGCGGTAACTTGCATACTCAACACCGCTTCGTTACACATCGCTCAGCCGCGCGAACAGTTAACCAACCATTTCTCGATCAAGCTTATGCACATTGATGTTAATATATTTAACAGCCGCTGCTGTTCCGCTGAACGAAACCACCCGAAGAGTGCGGCGGATTTGAATGTTAAATTCCGTCTCTCTCGCGTAAAAATTCCACCTTCTCACGTGGGGAAGGTCGGGATGTATCTCGCCGGCATGAAAAATAAAACCTTCCGTTTCTCCCGAAACCTCCTGGGAGATTGTTCGCGAGCGAAAAACGTGGTCCTGCCGGGCGCGCGCGATCTCAAAGGAGCGAGGTCGGCGCGCACAGGAGTGGCCTCGCTGCGCTCCCGACGGTTCCACTTGCTCACGGCACTTAAACCGACCGTTTACGACGCGCTGTGATCCCTCTCTCGGTTGTTTGAGCAGGGCGAGAGGAGAGAATCCTCTGCACGCGCCTTTGAACCGGTGTTACGCGTCGAACAAAGAACCTCGTCGGAGGAGTCACCAACGCGCCACCGCAAAATTCCCTCGCTGCTATCTACGTGCCGTCGGAACAAAGGATACCACAGGGGGTGCGTTTTCCTCTATTCCCGACGTTCGGCAGCCTTCCGTTCGTCGAATAAAATCGCGGCGCATGTCTCGCAGAATGCGCACGGCGCGAAACGCTATTATCGTTATTATCGATCGGTACGGTCGAGTTCGATTTGCGAATATCGTATATTGAAAAAAGGGATTTGATGATAAATATTAAAATTTGGGTGAATATTCATCGACGAAGTTAGAAAAAATTGTTGATACTGTATTTACTGCAAGCAAATAGTTTAGTTAAGTGTTAGGTTCAAATAAATAATTACTCCGATATTCTTAAGCAAGCTTTTACTTGGATTAAATAAATAAATTTCACTTGGGCCAAGTAAGTATTTTACTTCGAATAATTTATTCGGAAAATATTCTACTTGGATCGAATAAATATTACTTGATTCAAGGAAAATCTTGTTAGAGAGTGTCGGAGCAATTATTTACTTGAATCTTGCACTTTTTTTCTCTGCGTACGAAGCGACGTCTTCCTTTCAACGTTTCGCTTCGCGAAATCTCGGCTGGCGTCGAGACGAGTCTTGCTCCCCGTTTCGTACGCGTTTATTTACCTATAATCCGCCGATCAGGCGTGTATTATTTATTCGGATTTAAGTCCGCAGGGAGCCGCACTTTCACCGCTTTCGAAATCGGAGAACCGCGAAGCGACGCACAATTTCTTCATTTTCTTTCGCTCGTGGGACGAAGCAAAAAAGCGCGAATGCCCCGCGGCCGATCCTATTAACATGCCTCGACATTCGTAGACGTGTTTAACGCGCCCCGGCCATTAGACGATAAATTAACGACGGCATTTGCTTATTCGCCCGAGCACATCGCGTGTTAAGCCCCGCTCCGCGGCGAATGCGCCAAAGAGAAAGAAAGAGAGAAAAAGAAGGAGAGGGAAAGAGCGAGAGAACGAGAAAGAGAGAGAGAGAGAGAGAAAGAGAGATATAATAGTCGCGCTCGATGGAAAAGCATGGCGATGTTGTGCTTAAGCGAATTGTATGTGTACGCTTCGTTACACTTATTTACGACGTTAAGCCAGCATAAATAATATGGATATAGGTGTACCTATTTTGTGCTCGGGTTTAGTGCATAAATCCTTGATACCGCGGGATATATTCTGACGCTGATCTCTCACATGAGAGGGATGGGAGAATTAATTTCGTAATTGGAAAAGAATTTCGCACCTAGACTCCGGCGAAAAATGTTCTCGTAGACAAAACTAAAAAACAGAGAGAAAGAGAGAGAGAGAGAGAGAGAGAAACGCCTGCTTACACGTCACAGCGGTGAACTTGAGCTGCTAATGAGGACCGTGGGCGACAATGGTTGCTCAATCCGCGCGAGGTGTAACGCGATACGTGACACCTGTCGTCAGATATATTTCATAGATAACGCGACGACAAATATTCGACAGCTGTACGTTGTATAAATAAATATTTTGATGTTTCCTCAATGCATATCGATGTATTAATAAGGATACATTATTAGAAAATGGCATGTTTTTGTGCAGGCTTCTGTGCGTCTCGATCATTATGTTCGCAACAGGTCGCACGAAATAATTCTTTTACTTCTTCAGAAGGTAAAATAATTGTTTCTATCGAATGCGCAAATCTTAATCCGAAATCATTTATATCTCTTTCCACAATTGAGATCGAAAGGAACGATGGTTTGAGAATTTCGCGTCCGTTTCCCGCGCGATGCCTGATTCTCTCGAGCCTTTATCTGCCTCGCATAATCGAGACAGCATGTAGAAGATATACGCAATGACTACTCGAACTACGCGTTTCTGCGCGCGGTAATGTATGATAGTGCCCCCCCCCCCCCNCCCCCCACCCGACTTGCGTGAGACTCGTCGAGAATACTGATTTATATCGATGGAAACACGGTGCGGTACACGTCAACGACCGTGTCGTAGATCACAGGTAGCGGCATGTCAATCGAGCTTCGAACCGTCAGTCCGTATCGTGGGCGATAGGGCTTGCTCAACTTCGCGAACAGGTGTGTTCTACAAGCCTCAAGGAGCGTGACTGAGTGATCGGAACGGGTCGAGTGAGTGACAAGCCCACATACGATTGCGTCACACAATGGGGTCAAAGAATAATCCTATTTAACGAGATGATACGTTAACAGACTTATCATCTTTATCGACGAGGGCGTTCTACGTCTCGTTTATCTTACTTAATAGGGCTGGGCGTGAAATAGCGGAGGCACCATCAAAGCAGCCATTGTCCAGGATCTCGCGAATTAGCGACAGTTGTCTTACTCGGACAACAGAAGTGTACATCGCGCTGCATCATTTCCTATTTCAATTATGGTCAGAAGCGTTTTCGCGAGAATTCGTCGTGTATCAGCCTGAGCTTCTGGGAAGACGATTGCGACGTCGAATGGCGCACGATCGCGGCGATTTCGCCATTCATACAGGAATCTCGCCGTCACGGAGTAACCGAGTCCCGGAATCCCGGCGTTTCGACTCGAGGCATGAACGTGTTGAATGAAAAGTCCGATGTGGGTTAACGACAGCTACAGTGAAACTAACGTTAATTACACACAACGTAATACCGCGGTACGGCCAATTACAACGCGGAATGCCTGCGGCTGGAACGAGCGAGATCGAATGCAAAGGTCAAAGGACCCCGTCTTATTGACAGTCGTCGCGTCGCGATAGGCGAAAGGTCAGGCGATTAATACGTATGGGGGAAACAAAAGGCGAGCTTGAACATTTTACGAAATTATTATTATACCCGATTGATAGTGGATTATACTAATAACGCTGTATGAACAGCAGAAGAAGATTGCAATCGATCTCCCGAGGAAACATCGATAAATACGGCTTCTACGGTTACGATGAAAGACTTAGATCTAACAGATATGCACAGATAATGGAAAGAAGTATATAAGTGTTTAAACACGTGCATATGTATACGTGTTTCGAGTATTACTGTAAGTAATGAACTTACATCGCTATATTTTCCGAATAAATGGTCGATAATTTTGAAATTTGCGTATAATATCTGCGTATTAGTTCTTTAATACCGTAATAGTTTTTCATTAAAATTTTAGTCGAAAAGAGATATCAAAAATAGAAAGAAAAATAGCGCGTTAATTTCAAGGAACACATAGAAAGTGTCAATTTTAGTTTAGGAATATCTCAGCTTTCTCAAATGGTCAATCTTTTTCTAATTGCACGAGCAACGAGAGTTAGATAATAATTCCATATATATATACGGCGCAAGTTTTATCGGATTCCTGTCAAACTCACATCACTTTGCAATCTCCTTTAAAGTGAAACAATTTCATATAAGCTCTGAATTATCGTCAAACTTCTGCTGTCACTTTTAAATGCGATCGAACAATTTTGCCGAACTTTTTTCATTATTTCGACTTGACGGGCAACACATCCTCAACAACCGCAATGAGGAGATCGCGAGATTCGCCGGGCGATTTTTCCGAGAACGGCCGATACCGATTTGAATCCCTCATTTCCTGGCGGAAGTTCAATTTCTGAATAACCGACGGTATCGATGAGCGTCGCGATAAACAGGCTGGTTTTCTCTGCATTCCGATCGCTTCGCCGGTATGCGAGGGAAAGCCGCCGTTGGTCCCGTGATAGCCAAGAGTGGCATAAAATCGCGATAGGTTTCTCGGAATCGCTCTTGACGGGTATATATCGCCGGGGTTCACAAGCGCGCGCGCGCGAGCGTCTGAATGAAATTGCGAGACGTATCCAGGGAAACCTGTTGGTCAGGATCAGGATCTCGAAGGGAGGAAACAACGGTCGCTCCACCGGCGCGCACGGCGAGATATATTTTACGGGCCTATATACGGACGGACAATATACGGGCGGGCGAGCGGGCTCGCCGATAAAAACGGGGTGGGGTGGGCCTTCGAATTCCGATACCATCGAGCGCGGATTATTTTCCCGGGAGAGAGAGAGAGAGAGAGAGAGAGAGAGGAGGCTTTCAAATATTTCCTTTATTATTATCTCCGGCCTCTCTCTTTTTTTCTCTCTCTCTCTCTCTCTCTCTTTCTCTTCGTTTTCAAGCTTTCTCGTGGTAGCTCGATAGTGAGACGCCACCGTGCTCTCTGCTTTCCGCGTTAATTAATCGTAATTTCGGTTGACTTTATTGCATACACACACACACACACACACGCATGTGCATTCGAGACAGTCTCTCGCATTTATGTTTTTTCTTAAACATACAAGGTGTCGCTCACGGCGATCGTGTACTTTCTCCCACATAATTGCGGACTTTTAGGACCCGCACAGTCGATTCTTCCCGAGGCGGAAGTCGATTGCATCGGGGGTGGTGGAGGGTAAGGGAAATTACGTAACGCGTGTTACGTCTTGCACACGAGCGGCGTCTAAAATTGCCGTGTGTTGGGTATTGAAAATTTCATCATAGACAAGCGACTGTTAGAATAATAAGAGAAATAAGCTGGCACGCGGATGCGCAGCAGCGCGCGACCGGCCCGAGAGAGAACGTCCCCCGAGTGTCGGGAATTCTCGCCGGCGTGTAAATTTCGCGTATGAGTGACGCGTCGATTAAGTCGGGTTATCACTTGCTGTGACGAGCGATATTATCACTACGGTTCGCCGGTTTCCAGAGCGGAGAGCCCGCCGGTCCGCGGAAATTCCAGTGTCAGGCACGCGCTAGTTAATCCGACCGCGCCGGCGGCGATGCTGCGTAAGAAGCACGCGCAGAATGGCACGAATATTACAGCACGCTCGGTGTTCTCATGCCGGTCTATGTATGTGTGTGTGTGTGTGTACGTACTATCCGGCGTCTCGAGAGCGAGCACGACGTATAAATCTCCGATGAACGAAGCCCGGTGTACTCCTGGTGTAAGCGACGCGCCAACAGGCTACGAACCGCGGTCGCCGACATTTTTATTAGCGCAAAACAGGTCGCGCGCGGAACCAGACCGCCTTTATTTTTCCTCCATTCACGGGGATACTCTGTGCGCGATAAATGATGTTACTGGATCCCCGCGCTTATAGCGCGCTTAGCGCGGGACATAATGTCGCCTTTTTTCACGATCGGTACAGCCGTTATGCGGCGTAAAGTAGCCGCTCGGGTAACATTGCGAACCGGGGGACTTTAACCCTTGCGCGTGCATCACGGAGCGATCGTAATAACTTAGCCGTGCGCCGCGTATAATACACTTAACGCGAACGCAGCTACGTGGATACCAGCTCAGCTGAGATTTCTAATTTCGTCTGTGTTCGTCACGGACGTCGCGCCCGTCGGTAGGAGCAATGAGAGAGCTTAATTGTTACTTTTAACTTTGTTACCGAGAGAAATCCCCGAGACTGAAGTGTTCGGCTAATGTATCTCGTTAAATGCATCTTATCGTTGCTTCACGCTGCTTATTTACAAATTGCACGGCTGGAGAATAGCCGTATCTTCTTCATATTTGATAGCTCTATTTTCTCTCTCTCTCTCTCTCTCTATTTTCTCAGCATATATTATATTTTACAGTAGCAAATATTATACAGCATATATTATATTTTATATTATTTATATTTATATTTTAGTGTGATATTTTTATTAGTACTTAAGTGTGCTTCTTCAGGTTTTCATTCGCTTTCGAAATTAAATTTGCGGAAAGATTTATATTTCTACTTGACTCCGTTGGTTTGATTTGATTAGGAAATAGAACGTGCCCGACCGTGGTAGTTGTAGCGATATTATTAAATTATTGTGGGAAGATATATTGTTCAGCGTGTATGACTCACGCATCGGTTACTCCTCCGGATAAACGTACGCGGTGAATCGTACCTACCACGCTGGACAAAGATCCTAAATTCTATATATTATTAAAATCCCCCTCCCCCCCATTTATTCCGCGTCGTGGAATAATCACGATATCATTTTTACCGCGTGCGAGCAGTATATCCTCTCGCGATAATTCAACGAAATCGCTGAAACATCGCTTAAACGCCCGTTCTACTTCTCTACGGTTTTCCTCGGGTCTAACAATTGTCTAAACACCATAGAGAAGGAGAGAACGGAAGAGCGTGAGAAAAGGATAAGGAATCCGAAGGACACACCGCATCGAAAATCAAAGAAACACCACGAGTGTTCCGATCACGAGATCAATTTCCCCGGCTCGTCGACTCGATTTCGCAGTCGGACGGGCTCGTTCGCACTCAACGAAGCGCACAATCGCCGAGCTTTCTGGAGGTTTCGCGAGGACCGCAGGCGCGCGCGTGAAGGAACGCAGAAGGATGCGAGGTTGCTCGAACGGATTGCTCGAACGTCGCGAAAAGGGAGGCAGGCGGGAACGTGGGTAATGTGGTCCGCTAAACAAGAAGCGCGAGCGCAGAGCGCGACACAATGGAGGACCGAGCGGAGCGGATCGCTCCGAGCTAAATTGGAAAGACGGATCCGCGCGCGGATACGTACGGCTGGCAGACGGGCTCAGTTAAAATGATACTTGATTGTGGATCACTCGGTATATAAGCGTACACAGGCTACCCGCGTGTGCGGCGAGTTGTGTGCGCACACACACTCGCACACTGCTGTCCCACTGACTCTATAACCTCGAGCAACCTGTCTTCACGCGCGTGTGTGTGCGCGCGCGCGCGCGTATCGATATACTCGCGTGGGTGGGCTGTGTACGCGATTCGAGAATGTATTCCGCACATTGGGTCGAATCATAAATAACTTCCGGCAAAGGTAGCAGATATTGCTTTTTTTCCCCCCTTCGAACGCACGGTCGCGAGAGATAGCCGGGGGTTGATCGGAAATAGGCGTGCGAAAGAAATCGAAATCGCGCTCGAAATCGTGCGTTTACGTCCGTCTGCGTGTAACGGGCGGCTGTCTGCCGCGTTTCACGGTAGCCACACCTTTCGCCCCCTATCCTCTACTCTCCGCTTCATGTGCAGTAATCTCCAGATATTCCGTTCCCATTCCTTGTACATCGTATCTCGCGCGCGTTGAACCTCTCCCGAGGAATCCTCTCGCGTAAGGTCTTCCGGTGAAATATCACGGCCGCATTCCACCGGAGTTAATATATTTGTATTTCGCCGATTAAACGGTGCGCTATCGGCAGAAAATTTAATCCACCGCCGGGCGAGCGAGAGAGAGAGAGAGAGAGAGAAGGAGAAAGAAAGAGGAGGGGAGAGGGAGAAAGACCGCAGATAGCAACATCGATCTGCCGGAATTTCTGCTCGTTCGTGTCCGAGATTATGGTCGGCCGGCGGTTTCTTGTTCGACGGTGTTGCGCGCCGCTCCTACGGCCGGCGAACGCGGAAATGAAGGGAGCCATAACTAGATTGGAAAATGATCCGATCGCCCGACATCGTGGGACGAGCGGGCCGTTTTTCGCGGCCGGGGTCCGGTATTACACTCGCTGGGTTCCGAGCTCTCGCACCGGACGTTCAATATCGTCCCCGATCGGTCCCGCCACGCGTCTTGTATCGGCGTAAATTGGACAACGTCGAGAGTTACTGGACGAGTTAAGGCGGGTAATTGCGCATCCGTCGGGTGTTCCCCGCCCGTCGTAAATAGTACTCGCGTATATAACAGCCCCGGATCTTTATATTCTTACACTTATCGCGTTTGCCGTCGATGTCTATCTCTTTTTCGTTTGCCTTTTTCTCCACCTCACGTCGCTCGTATTTCCTCGCACGTCGGCAGGATGCTAACCCCTCGGCGCAGAAACACGCGACCGAGGAGTATACTTAGAAAACTCATGTTTACCTTTCGCCTCTTCGGGAACCTCGGTCACTCATTACCACCTGTCGAACGAGACCGCCTTCGATCGCTCCAATTCCGCGAATCGAATATTCATCAGCCACGGCAAATTACGTAACAGAAATTATCCAGATATTCAGACCTGGAATTCTGAAATTCTGCCTCGAGTCGAAAATGACGAAAGAAGATCGAGTCGCTCGTTGCCCGATTCCATTGTTTACGGGTACCGATAGAAGCCTGTGAAGCATCGGCCCGATATCAGAGCGAGAGAGCCATACGTGTAACCCGAATGAAAACAATAAAAATACCTCTCATTAGGGAGCAACGGATACTCGTACCAGTTCTTTGTTCTCGCGAGGAAAAAATTGTGGCCCCGCGCGCTCACGGATCACAACGGGAATCAGATCAGCCTGTGCATATCGTTAATCCGCATCTGCATGCATGAGCCGGCGGTTGCGATTGAGAACGAGGCATTGTTCCTCGGTACAAGAGTGATCCGCGGGGAGATCGGTATCGTCGACCTTAAACAGCCCTAACGTCGGATACATACGACGAACGGACGTGCGGCCCGGGAACGAGGAGAGGGTGGCATGGGATTTACGCTTCGACTAATTTCATATAACGTGGCACGGCCTAATTAACAGCGCGCCGATGGCAGTAACCAGCCATCGGGCTAACAAGCTTGTACATTTGCCTCCGTAACCAGAAGCGACCACGTCGCGAGGGGGGAGAAGGAAGAAGCGATCTGGGCTCGGGTTCTTCTGCATGTGCAAGTGTCTCCGATCTGTAAGTGCCTCTCGGCGTACATTCGAGCGTGGCGCGCGCGTTCAAGGGCGTCGGCGTAATCCCGCACGTACAGAAGTTGCGAAGGTCTTCCTTTCCCCCCGTGAGCGAGGGATTCTTCCACATGCAGGCATCCCCGAGATGCGCGGGTATCTCGCGCATACAATATGTCTCCGGACGTTCAGCATTGATTTTAATGAGACCTCCTCGCACATTTTCAAGCGACGTGTAAATTACGATTCCCGGCAGCCGAGGAGTCCCGTCGATTTAATCGCCGGCTTCCGCGAGTAACTAACAACGACGAGAGACGGATCCCTCGCGGAGCCAAGGACCCGCGCGCTCCTCTTACCTACGTGAACACGACCGATTGCGGATTTACTGTTACGTATTGTTGCAAACCGCTCGTAATTTCTGCGTTAGAATCACCGGGGGAAACGCGAAGTTAATGACGGCGCAACCGCCAATTACCGAGCGAAGAGACGGATTCCAGTTCGGCTCGCCGCGAAAGGCGAAAGCTCAATAGGAGATTCCCGGAATACGAAGAATAAGACTTCGCTGATGTTGCACCGTCAATTTGCATTGAACCTCGTTGGGTAGTGCTGAGGAAATAAGATCGCGATATCTTATTTCATAAGCGTTTGATAGAAATATATATACCGTAGTGAAAACAAATCATCTGACTGGCGTGCGTTAAAGTTAATATTAAGCAGCCGGCTGGAAATACGAAGAGTACTAAAAATTGAACCGCTATTTATAATGGTTACTAATCCTCGATGTCGTTATACTGATATTAATTATATTAAAAAATTCATTTATTGTATCGAAAAAAATAACAAATTTCCGTTTTGTCCCTTGGGAGTCCTCTAAGGAAGAATAGAACTCGTGAAGCGTCAATTCTTACAAACTGTGTTAGAGAACTGCTCGAGAAAGAAACTCGGAAACTAAAAATGCATTTAATGGGCCCTGATGGTATATTGAGGAATAAATATATCGGTTTAAAACGTTTATTCGCATCGATGGAAGATACTATTGCGAAAATTCGACAAAGATCTCTCGCTTGCCAAGCACGAGCTGCGCGAATATGAAAAAGCGTTGAAATAATGTCGTCAAATAACTAAGGGGTGGAAGTATATTTCCGGCTTATTATTGCAACAGCCACGGAACATTTCCCCAGCTATTGCGCCGTTATTCCTCGATGTCTTCTTTGTCTGTGAGTGAGTTTTTGCACCCGATGTTTCGCGAAGCGTAAGATCGCATCTCACAGCGATGCCTCTTTCCAATAATACGAATGCCACTTTCGACGTTTGTATGAACAAGCGGCCTCTTTCAATTGCTTGGGTTATTCAATCTGTCAGTCTGTACATCGAGAAAGGTGCATAATACAGAATAACGCAGCGTCATGCAGAGTGCAAATCAAATACTTCTTGGCACTTCGTTTTCTTTTCTCTCTTACGGTGGTTACCGAGCGCTATCAGATAATAATACAGTGCCGTACATAATCTGATCCGAGTAGCAAGAAAGTAATACCTCGCTGACCGAGAAATTATACGTCTATGGATCGCCGGGTTAAACAATTCAGGTATGGGGTCTCTCTCATGTGTATGATCCTCAGATGATCAGCAAACTTAACAGAGAAAAATATTTCGTCTATGATAATGTACATTATCGTTCCTAAGATCCACAGAATGATCTTCAGAATATATATTTTACCAATTTATATGTCATGTATATTTCTAAATTAACCAAATGGAAAAATGGTAATTAGTTTTGCCACAGAATGCTACTACTACTCAAGATAATTGTACCACTTCACGATTGCGCAGGCGAAAGTAACGTAAAAACAGAGGAAAACCTTAACGTCGAAACGTGAAAACTTGACGTGCCTGAGTCGCAAAATTTGGCGTGCCCGAGTCAAATTGAAAAATATACTTATAAAATATACATATTACGAGTGAAGAGTATATTCTAAAGGTTAATAACGAAAGTCAATACATTTGAAAGCCCGTATATATTCCAAGGCGACTCGATCTGTTTACTTCCGCGCTAACGACTGTTATGATGGCTTCGATAAACGCTCGTGATAACCGAGTTCAAAGTAAAGTGCGATCTATGCGCTGAACAGATGGTAATGAGATAACAGCCTTTCTTAAGATATTTAATATAGGAAATCAGCAAAGAGAGAAAGAGAGAGAGAAAGTGGACTACGTTCATTCTGTTTCTTACGCGATGTAAATCCCGGCCCGAATTCCAGTTTCGAGTGGCATCTCCCTTTTCGGCATCTCCATCGTGAACCTCAATTATAACGAATCGAACGCCGTGTCGATTATACGCGTCTCTCTCTCTCTCTCTCTCTTTCTCACACGCTATTTAGTTCTAAAGCAGCAATTAATCGCTATATCGTCGTCCGTGACCATTAATCATGCCCGAGCTATTCCACGTGGAAAGGATTTCGCCGTTTTCAATTGGCGCGACCGCGATGAACGGAGTCGACGTGAAAAGTCCGCGTTATTGCAATCGGCCATGCGCATCTCAGCATCTTGGCGTTCGTGATCCTCACGGAATTTCACCGATGGTGATGCACGGTGCGATGTAACTCGCCGTAATGTAAGTCATATTCGGATTCAGCTGTTGAACTCGTAAAGCAGGCGCGCGAGCAACGGTCCCTGGCGAGGAGTCTGGTCGCGATGCCGCCCCGTTCGTCGCCGCCTCGGGCACTCGCCTCTCTCGCGCGGTCTCCACGGTAGACTGGTCGAGCTGGCTATTATCGTTCAAGCCGAGACTTCCGGCCGGGTCACTCGGTCACCGACGAATCTCGCGGGGAATTGGCGCGCGGGCGAACGATGCGCGCGAGAAGCATCTTCCCCGAGGCGACTTTCCTGCGATGCAACGCTCCGGCTAGATGAACTTTCCCTTCGATGTTATTAATGACACTTTCCGATCCCTCCGGATGAACGATGAGTACCGACAGACGCAAAATTGCTTTCTCCCCGTTTCATTGATAAATGATGTCGACAGACACTAATTGAGAATGATTCGCATCTTTTGCCTCGCGCCGGTGGGAATCGCATAAATCACCGGCGCTGATTTAATTACGGCTTATAAAACCGCGACGCGATCGCAGAAAAGCTTCACGATGATCTGCTCGTCGATCGGTGTTCCCGTTTGTTTCATGCGCGCGGCATTTCCTCTCTCTCTCTCTCTCTCTCTTTGTATCCTTTTGCTCTGCGAAGTCAATTATCGCGCGGAAAATATTCGGCGAGTTCTCGACGTGATGATTGATCTTCCTCTTTCAGACAACGTAACTACGAAACCAACCACTTTTTATGCTTGCATAATTCAGCCGATCCACATTTCCGTTCTTCCAGATTACTGGTTCGAAGATCGTCCTGCCGGGGGATTTGACAGTACGCAGAGTGTGTGCGTGTTTCGGATTCTAAGTAAATCAACCGTTAGTTTCTGTTCGATCGCACGAGCTTCTGTTCTAGCGTGTACATTTCCGCTCGCGATCCTCTGGGATCGGCACGGTTTCAGCGTCGCGAGTGAAAGGTGCGCGGAATTTTTCTCGCGTGACCCGCCTTTTCGAAGCGATCGGACGGGCAAGAAACAGAGCGAAATGCACGGTGACGGCGGTTCTGTATCGTAGCGTGTATCTAATTGAATCAGATCGGCCAATTAAAATTTTTTTTTCGCGGAAATGTCGGGAGAGCGAAGTCGAGAGCGATCGGTAGCGCGCGAGGTTTCGCTTTCGGGCTCGCACTCGGCATCACCCAAGTCTCTTTCCCCTCTCCTCTCTTCCTCCGTTTTTTTCTTCCTCTTCCTGTTTATTTTTCCTGTTGGATCTTGCGTTCGCCCGTGCACGCTCAGCAGCCCGAGTATTCCCCGAGGCTGGAACGAGAGAAGCGCGGGTATCAGCCGCGCGGGACTTTATAAATTGTAGGCGGTGGCTGCACGATCTTATCCGCATCTCAATCGCAGCTGCCGATTCCCCGGGTTGGCGGGACAGCTCTCAAAGCGCTCAACCGTATTATAATGAGCAATAAATAATCAGAGATGTCTCTTCCACTCGACCAAGCCCGCCACCGTACCGCCATTCAACCGGATGACGTATCCCGGTATCAAGGAATCTCGATGAAGCAGTCGACGGTTTCCCAAGCATGTCGAGGAAAACGGAATATTTATCTACGGTCGAGAAGAAGAAACACGACAGGCCGATAATGTGAACGAGATTCCTGCGGTATTGACATTGGCACTTCGCGCGAGAGATGCATATTTCTAAAAGTGATCGTTACGCTGTTGGTACACAACGCACGAGATACTAAAAAGACGAACTGTGTGTTGCGATTGGCGAGAACAGTCGACTCTGCTACTTTCATAAACTTGCAAATGTAAACTTCAGCATCGGATCAGCGAGAAGGTTCAGTTGGATTTATCAGCGAAATTTAACGCTACCTTATTCGATGGAAACAAATTACTCATCTCAGATAATCGTTGTCGTTGTCTATAATTTTTTGCCAACCACGTTCCAACAGCATTCGTATATTCTTGGCGTAGAAATTTGCCCGTTTACTGTCAAAATAAGAAGACCGTGAAATCGAATTTTCTCTCGGGAAACAAATATTGGACAGAAAGAACGATGTCTTCAAACTGATACGATTCTTGGTTCTTTTTATCTAATATCTTTTTCTCTCAATTCACAAAAATTATTCTTGCAACGAGAGTAGGATATTTTTAGCGAAATTACATAAAATTTCTTCACGTATGCAAGTTTTATCTTCATATAAGATTATATATTCTCGCTTATATATGAAAA
Source organism: Dinoponera quadriceps (assembly GCF_001313825.1). NCBI lineage: Eukaryota > Metazoa > Arthropoda > Insecta > Hymenoptera > Formicidae > Dinoponera > Dinoponera quadriceps. The sequence goes on from NW_014554764.1 coordinate 160,025, forward strand.
CATAAATCTTAATTGATTCTAATTTCTTTCCGTGTATAGTTGCGAGATTCAGAATTATTAGATTGAAAAATTCGGTGAATCCGCGAAACCGTTTGCAGTCAATCTTTGTTACTGAGGAGGATCGGAAGCTTAAAATTGCGTTCGATCGCATCGACCTTCTAATAATTTTTCACCTCGCAACTGCTTACCAACGCCGGTTCATATTGGCATCTTTCAATTAACCAACATAAAAACGATGTTATCTCAAACAAGTTTTCGAAAGGCGAGCGATCCGTGCCGCGATATCCCACTTGGAATTTATCCGTTACGCGGCAATCGATAGAAAATTCTTCATCGTGGAAGAAAATACCTCAACAAACAATATACATATCCCATTATGTTCGCGAATAATCACCGTATTTCGAGTGCTCCGAGAGCAGCGCGGTATCTTTTCAATTAATTGCATTACGGCACGCGTAAGCCGGTCATTATCTCACCGTGGACGTAGGGGCGCTCAAGAACGCGCGATAGGAAATAAAGAAGGAAATCCTCGCGCGCGAGATGCCGCGGCGTGTCTTCAACGAGCGTAGTTTATTAACTTCGCCACTTTTATTAGCGGCACAAAGCGATGCGTCTCGGCGAGCGGGCATGCACGTTAGGTACGACATTTGTGCGCAATAATCCACGTCGGACCATAAGTGCAGGCTGCCTCGTTCCCTCTGCCGGGGACATCGTTTTAATTCAGAAATACCGCGCCCCCGGCTTGTACATCGCGCGACCGCTCGGCGATCGTTCTTTACAACCGGGGGATTAACAATGAAAAATGCCGCTTTCCTACCCAATGAGAGCGAAAACGGCGTATATTTCATTTTTGCCTCCCCCATGCCCGGCGCGAGAGACACGTCGTTTTCGTTTCTGCGAATCGTTACGGGAAACCGGTTGAGGTCTGTTTTCTCGTGTGTGTTATTGTACGATACATATAATATCCGGAATATCTTTCCACCGCGATGTTTCTCGTAAGAAAGAAAGAAAGAAGAAGAAACGTGGCTGGCTGTTTCTATGTCGGATACTGGCAACGTGCACACCTCCGTGCCGCGTGAACCAAAAGTTCAGCTGACACTTGGATGTAATAAACTTGGAAATGAGAATGTTGACGTTGCGAAAGAAATTTCACACACTGTTACACATACATCGGTGTTTTGCTAATTGTTAAATTAGCCGCAGTCGCGAACAATCGAATGAATGACGGCGAAAGGACGACGTAAGCGCGGCATTATTTATTTCCATTAACATGTTGAACGAACGAAAAAGAGCGGATTGAATAACCGGCCTCGCTACCATAAAGGTTCCGGTTAATTTCGTTGTTCCCACTTTGTTTTGCTCTCAATCCCTGCTCGAAGCGACGCATACGAAACGGAAGGGGGACAGCGCGGAGGCTCGGCGGCCAGCCGACGTCGAAGGGCAGGTGCATCCTGACGCTACGGCGTAACTGACTCACGTACGCATCCTGCACACCCGGTTAGGGCGATACGTTACACCGGGTCTAATATCCGTAAAGTCGGAGCACGGCGAACCGACCGCGTTGCTTTGTGCGGTCGGGCCGGCGGTGTAATGACTGTCTCGTAAAACGAGTAACGCATTGCGCTCACAACGCGCAACACAATGTTGCATAATTATCGACGACCGTTGACTGGCTCGGCGCCGACCGATAAATGGTCGTGAGTCTATTGAAAGATTATGCGCGACAATATTCATACTGGTTTCGATGATAATTTTATCCGCCGCGCAACCTCCGATGTATTTTCGCATATTTTTCCAAGTTGAATACGTTGAATACAAATCGTCCGATGAATATGAATTTAGAGAAATTCATATTCTCCTAAAGGGAAATGTATGTCGAAGCAAAATGTTTTGCATCTATCATTGTGAAGGATACACTGAAAAATGAGTTTGATCGGATATAACTGACGATGGACCATCAAATGCGTTTTGATTGGAGGAAACCAAATTGTTTGTTCTTGAGCCGATTTGGTTTTTATAACCAAAACATCCGTTTCCTTCGACCAAAACGCATTGTTGTTTCCCATCATTCCCATCGTCAAGTGGAGATCCAACCAAACTCATTTTTCCGCGTAATATATTTGTATATTAAAGAAAAAACTGCTACATTCAAGTAAATATTTGTTAAGGAGCATTAGAGTAATTATTACTTGGAATAACTAAATATTACTTGAATGTAGCACCTTTTTCTTTTAGTGTGCTGCATTCAATTAATATTTACTTAGTCCAAGTAAAATAGTTATTTATATCATTACTCCTTAAAATAACAAGTATTTATTTGAATATAGCATTTTTCTCTTTCAGTGTATCTGATGACTTCCTCATGATGCATTCAAACGGCTCTCTTTTTTTGCCCATCGACTCGAACTCTGTTGACAAACACTATTATTCTTCGTTACATTTTGTCATGTTGCATTTATACGTACATACAATGTCGAGACATTCGACACCTCGAGACCGACCACCGGTGTTTCACAATGTCCTACCGTGAGCGCAGATTTACTTCCGACTTAGATAGCGCCAGACTGAGGCACGACCATACTTTCGCGATTAATAAAGCAGATAGTGGAAAGTGAAGTAATTCAGTCGTTGTGGAAATACGTGAGGGGTAAGCGTCAGCGTGTAGTTCCTGATTTGTACCCGCTCGGCCAACGTGTTTCCGGGAACATTATTATCTCCGATCATTGACAGACATTTGTTACGCCGTTTAGCGTCAGACGTAAAGTTGCGAGCAATGTAAATGAATCGTCGTTCTAATTTATGTAATTTCTAGCGCACGATAGAGTTTGCGGGGAATCGCCCTTCTTATCGGCGCCTTCGAGGATAAATTTGGCAGAAATATAATTTATGATTTACAATCTGAACGAACGATGTAATTTCGCAAGTGAAACACGGAATTTGACAGACGCGGGTTTAAGGAGATATGAGTACTTTCGTATATCGCTCGTATACAAGATTGAAGTCTATGTTTTAGTTCTTTGAGTCACTGTGTCAAAAAGGAAAAATCAAGTAGGCGGCCAAACATGACGAATATACGACTCGCGGTGATGCTTATTATTTGAGCAATTACATAACGTTACGCTCGTGTCGTTGCATTTAAATGGTAACTCAGTAATAATGCCTCGCGGAGGGCATATCGTAATTAATGTGCGGCTTAATGGAAATTAATGTCGCGTCGGATACGGGCGTAGTCCGATCTCGATGTATTTCGGTCCGATACGGCCAAGTTTCTCACATGGAAAAGTAAATGTTGAGGCAGTAAGAGTCTTGTCTCGTTGGAAAGCTTTCCTGGCGGTCCTCGCGTGACTTACTTCGAAGAGATCACGCTCGGCTTCAGACTTTACAGCAGATAAGCGCGAAGGCTAATGACACGGTTCCACTTCTGGTTTCTCGCTGGAAAGTGTTTCTTCCCTCGCGATTTTTCCGCTCGCCGGAAGCCCGACGCAAGAATTATTTGCATATTTACTCACACACATGACCGTTTTACCGTTACGTTTTGAAATCTTCTCCGACCAACTACTACATATGCCTGGCATCGATCGCGTGTGCAGTTATCACGGGCTTTCGCTGTTCATGTCAGACTAATGATATCTGCTTGTGGCAATCTTGCTACGTTTAGCCAATCCAGCACAGCCTTTCAGCCTTTCAGTCATTTATCTCGAATACGTCCCTTATGGCGTAATATGTAGCAGACAGCGCAAGATATCCTCAAGATGGTATCCTGAATATATCCGACATAACCTCGGCCATATATAGGATATCATAAAGTTCCAGGAAGTTCGAAGGAAATTCTAAAAGGAAGCCCCCTTGACCCGAACATCACTCGGATGTTTTCTGGATGTCTTGACATCTGCTTGGTATACAGAATATCCACGGGATATCCGCTTGTATTCCTTGTATTTCTTCGATCGCGCCCCAGCGCGATAATTCCGCTCGGGCGGAGAGTCGATAAATTCGGAAAGCACGGCGATAATTGATACGCAGCCGCGCACCGGCCGCTTCGTGAGATATTTTCAACGCCACTTAGGCATCGGTAAATCATGAGAAAGTGAATGCGCCCGGTTATCTCCTCTCGTTCATCAATGCGTTACGGCTTCCGCCGCGACGTTAATTATCTAATTCGCGAGAATTACGCTGGACCCCGATGAAATTTCCCTCCTAGGACGGGCGATCGCTCGGGCGTAACGCCGCAACGTGACGCTGTCGAACGAGCGCGCAGGAGCGTCCCGAAGACGGAGGGTCGAAGCGCCAAATTATCGAACGTGGAAGCGGCCACTCCGGCCGGTAAACTCCGCTGTAAAGCGCTGTAACTCGAACGCGCGCGCGTTTGCTCTCCTACTTATCCCGCGCGGTGAATGGAGTTGCTCTGCTCGTTACATCAATTACGGCATCCTCTTTGACTTTCGCAGACGGCCGCTCTCGAGGCCGTCTCTCGTCGTTGCGCGTTCGTAAATGCGTTTCGAAAGGAAACCACGCGAGAAAAACTTTGGTGAATAGTCTTCCGCGACGTACATCTATGTACCGGGTCGGCGGGCACTGTTCCTCCGTGGTATTCGCAGGATAGCCTTTCTTGTGCAGCCCGTATGCTCCGCCAACGTTTCTACAGGACGGTCCAGAAGTAACGCTCGGCTCTTATTCGTGTTTATATCTCTATTTCTCGCGATCGAGTCGCAAATAAGTGTGCCGCTTGTTTACCCTTGAATTAATTTTCCTACGAAATATCATCGTAAGTCTGATCTGATAATACATTTGCATATCCGTCATTATCAGCAGTGACTTGCGTTTACTGCGCCGGCAGGCGGTTTATCGGCACTGTCCGCGAGTGCAATTTATTGACTTGACTCGACGTTTCTACGACGTTTTTCGCCCCGGAAACTCGCGGCCAGATAAAAGCCGCGGAACAACGACCTGGCGCGAGCGAAAAGCGCGAATGCGTGATCACGTTACCGTAGGGAGGTGTCTCTTGCACATGCGAGACGGTTGCACGAACAACGCTCTAGCCGATAGCCTAATTTGAGCGCGAGGTGACCGCACGAGCCGGAGAGGGAGGCCGGTCCGCGCACACGCGAGATCCTCGCCATAAGGAACTCTACGCTCGTACGATCCTCTCTATCTCTGTTTACGATTTTTCTCCATTACGCTACGTGAAATCATAGACACGTACGTTATCTGCTGCAAACGTGAGCGCGTTATCGTTCCCGGTCACGTTACGAGGTAGCCAACGAATGCTCCAACAAAGTGGAATTGGAATATCTCGTAAAATACGGACCGTTACTAATGCTCAGGCCTCCTTACATTTACACGAAATACACTTCAAATAATTTAGACAAGGGGATACATTGTATAAATTGAGTAATCGCTTTTCTCAGCAGTAGAATGATATTTTTCTTTACGTGAAACGAGAGGTCGGGGTCAAACCCACGGAGGACCGCGGCACCAAACCCGAAAGCTAAACTTAACCCTTCTCCAGCATCAGCGGAGCTTGAAATATCGCAAAAAGGGTTGTCGATAAAAATTCCCAAGATCGGAGGCTGCGGCGCGTAACAGCCTCGAACGGTGGATCGCTCGGGGATTCCCGTAACGAACGATCCGGCATTGCGGATCTTTACGCGTCCGGGCGGCGCGTCTCTCTTCCGCGCGGAAGGGCGCGCGGGTCCGAGGGGAGGGAGGAGGCATTGTACTTTACGCGCGCTGATGAGAACGCGTGTTCAGGTGAGAAACGCCGGCGGCCGGGCGAGCGCGGAACGCCGGTCCGAGAGCGGCGCGGCCCGAGATCACGCGACGCCGATAACATTGTTTCCCTTCGTTCGGCATTTCATTCGCGCTGGCGAGCACAGCCTTATTACACACGGTGCATCGATGCACCGCATTAGCATAAGACCTCACAGAGCCGGCCGCGCTATCGATCCTGCGCGCTCTCCTCGCTCTCCTCGAGATCCTCCGGACGTCCTCCGGATCCTCCGCACACGCGAGGGAGAAAGAGGGAGAGTGGATGCGCCCCCGTTAAGCTTCTGGCCGCGTCCTGTGTCTGCGTTATCCCCTTAAGCTTCAGAGCCGTATTCCTCGGCGTGCTATCCGAGCGATAATCGCCACCAAATTTACCATCGGGATTTGCATAAACGCTTCACGTTACCGAGCGTCGAGTTCGAACTTTCGCAGGTATCCCGTCTCTCGCTTCAGAAATGCGTCATTAGCCCTCCCCCCCTCCCTTTAGGCCTCATAGTCTTCATATGCGTGTAAAAACAAGTTAATTTCAATCGTCTCAATTAGAGCATATATTTCATTGACTGATCGATCGCTTATTTATCTGTGCTGACGGACTCGAAATCGCATCACCGATTCTTCTTAGCGCTCGATCGAGACGATAAAATTGAAAGCTTTCTAAACGCTTTCTACGACATACGGATCACACTCGTCGAAGCGAGCCAAGTTGGCTGAGATATTTTTAGAATCGGACAGAGAGTTCGCAGGAAGGGGCTGCCAGGCCGGATCCTATAATCCGCCAACCTACACAACCTAGACCTCTGCCCCAGGGAGCACGCACTACCGCTCGCCTGCGGACAATCCTCGCAGCATAGCCCCACATGAGTCTCATAGTTATCGTTCGCCAGCGAGCAAACAAGGAAGTCAATGGTGTCCGCGTCCCTTGAGGCGCCCACTGTTACATCACCGCCGGGAGGACTCGTGACAGGAAATGCCCGGGGCCGAGCAGCCACCTTTATATTTTCATTGTTGATTTATTGCGAGAATAAAGCGAGGATTCATTGTTAACGCCTCGTATGTTCGTCTTACCTCTCCGTGCGAATCGCGACTGCGTCGGCCCCGATAAATTGCGCCCGGAATCACGATCCGATTCTATCGCGTATTATAATAAGAGAATATATACTAACGATATGATTATGCTTCGCCGAACGAGAATACCGAAAGAATCAGTTGACCTACTCTACTTGGTGATTTATATGATTTTGCAGAAAAAGATGAGAAAATCTGAGAAGAATTCTTGAGATGGAACGAAGAGATTTCTTTCGTCTTGATTTTCTCGAAGTCACTCGCAATTAGAAGCTCGCCAATGTCGAGAGAGAAAGAGAGAGAGAGAGAGAGAGAGAGGGAGACTAGATGTGAGAAGAAACGTTGGTTTTAACCGAAGCATGCCTCCTACACTGCACGTTTAGTCAGCGAATTATGGGACACTCGTTTCGAGAAAGACGGGACCATCTGTCATCACTTGTGCGCGCCTAGTCGGGTCGTGTAATACGCGATGATACGTGCTGAACTTAGCGCGAATTTGTGGAAAGTGCGCGGTGTGCCTCGCAAATGGTTCAGCGAAGTGCCTGCTACTTTAAACCACTAAGCATCGCCGTGAGTGATGGCGGTTAGGAGCGTAGCTTATGAATAGGATGTTCGCTCTGGCGGATGGAACTCGCCAGGCGCGACTGATTGCGCGCGAGGCTCCTCGTGGTCTCGTAATTTGTAATTTAACTCGTAATCTGCGGTTTTCTCGTCCGGCTGTGCGCGCGCGTTGTAATTGCTGTATCGACGGAGATCGCGATTAATTTGGTGCTTTCTCTTTGCAGGCAAGAACAACGATTTACTGCTTCTGGTGCTTGCTGTGCTTAATTTTACATCTACGGGGCGCCTACTCGAAAGTCGGTGAGTAATTCGGCGATCGGTCGCCGCGTTTTACCTCTAATAGCCCGATTTTCAGCAGTAATAATAAGGTCGAACTATAGCTAATGAGATTTAGCTGCTATTACTAAGTCATCTCTCCGTGTATACCAGCATTATACACGCGTGACACATTATGTATATAAAATACTCAATTTGACGATTTAATACATTTGATTTGTGCACAAATGCAAGTATGAACTGTACGAAGCTGCTGAAAAATACAGTTTGGATTATAGCGAGGGACTTTCGATTTAAGCGCAGCGGCGAACGTATTAATTGTATTTTATAAGTAGCTTTACGCGTGAAAGAGACGCAGTGGCATCATAATGCTGGTCCGCGGCGTTGAACGCGTTAAGAAGATCATCCCTTCGAGGTCGGCGTCGCGGAAACGGTTCTCTCGACGAAGGCAACGAAACGCTGCGCGGCCCGTGCGGTTTCCCACACGCGTAAATCTATCGCGGCTGATTGCCAATTACTTACGTCACGGCCGATGGGTAGTGTTTTATCGTTGTCGTCGGACATAAACGCGCGGATTAACGGCACGCGCGGAGGTGAGAGCCTCTCCCCCGGTGGCTTTTACTGCCGAAACACGAACCGTTGCGCATTGTACGCCGCCGCCGTATGATACGTGGCGCACGTTAGAAGCACGCTGTTACTCACGCTTCACCACCGCGTCTGATTTACCACCGTTACGTAATTCAATTTCAAGCGTACCCGCGCCCGACAATGCTCGACGAATTCTCGTTTCTTGCCCACGGGAAATGATCTTCCGTCGTTGTACCGGCGTAACGCGAGGAGAGGAGACTTCGTTAATTAACTTGTGTGCGTGCGTGTGTGGCTGGCCGGGTTGCAGCCTGGTGCAACATTGTTGAGCATTGAAGCGTGCGAAAGGTAAGAGACAGCGAGAGGGAGAGAGAGGCAGATAGATGAAGCGTTTGTTGACTTTCTGGAGTGAACGGTTTGATACGATAATAATATTATAATATTGCGTTATATCGCAATGAAGATATTAGTGAAAGAGGGAAAAATTAAAGTAGAAATATTTCATCTTATAAGATAGTAAGTTAGATTTGATTGGACTATCAATTTGTAGTCGGCCGGTCGCGCAGTCGAGAGAAGAGTCTGCTTCTAAGGCCGGTTATTCATAGTCAGATCCTATGTTTAAGTTCATCTTCAGATGCTGTACGGCTCATTTCATTGGCTAAGCACCTGAAGATGGACTTAAGACGGTCTTAAATATAAGATCCGACTATGAATAGCGTCTTAGAAGTAATTAAAGGATCAGTATTTGTAACTTCTGCTGGTGGTGAGTCCCGGAGATTTATCTGAGAGAGGAAGAATGAATAAGAACGGCTAGGTTAGTCAATTAATTGCGAAATTACGACATCTCGGCGAGCGTCTTCTATGCGAAACGCACGAGTATCTCCCGTTTGTGATTTTAAACGAAACGCGCGAGTTAACGGATTCCCATCCTTTCGGCCGCGCTTTTCACGCTGTTTCCGCTGGTGAAACGCGACGTACGGAACGATGGAACGCGTCTCGTATTTCCATCTATTATCTATACCGCGTCTCTCTCCCCCATAGATTCAGGCATCGACGTCTCCCGGAGATTCACTCCGCGAGGAATCGATAAGGCCGGGCGTAAGCCGTGGCGGACGCAACGAACGACCACGCGCGAGACAGGAAGGGGGTGTATTCGTGAACGAGAGAGAGAGAGAGAGAGAGAGAGAGAATGCGGCGTATAGATGGCTTGGCGAGTCGGATAAAACGTGTATTCCGACGCGATAATTCGCGCGCCTAGGCGGGAGATATAGGCGCGGTTCTCTCGCGGTGTTTTCAGGGTTTAAACGGAGAAACGTGATTCAACGCCGGCCGGGGACCGAGGGCTTTACGCGCGCGTTAGCGCGCGGTAAAAGGCGAAAAACCGCGCGATACTAAACGGCGCGGAACGATTATTACCAGCGAGCACTTTTCGCCGGGTAATCTCCGCCTCCGCGGTCCGCCGCGTCAATGATAGATTTCTTCTTTCCGCGAGCGCACTTCTTGCGAATACCTCTCGCGCGAAATCGCGAAACCGGTGCCGCCCTCCTCTTCCCCCCCCCCCCC
>NW_014554764.1:169876-385920 GCF_001313825.1 Dinoponera quadriceps
TTCGCGATCTTTCACCGGACAGGCGCAGAGGGACGCGTTATGAACTTTCGCTTCGCGCTGCACAGATCGCTCCCCTCCTTCGTGAGAGATGATGCACGCGCGGCTTTGCTGAAAATCCCGGTGGTGCGAAACTTTCCCCGATACCGCGGTGTGTAAACACCGTGAACGGGGCGACACGGAATTTGATCGATAATGGATTTCGTGCTGAAAAGTTTCACCGGCAGCGCCGCCTGTTGCGACTCACAGCATCGATTCCCACGACACCGATCGCGATATTCTCGATCGTGTGCGCATGCACAGCCGGCCACTGACTCGTAGTCCACTGAAAGCCATTAACGGCACGCTGTCAGATTCCCGTCGCTTTACCCGCGTGTTACATGTGTTACATTTCGCAACGTATTGTTTCCTCCGTTCCTTCGAATCTCACAGAGAGCCCGCGTAGCGCACTTTCGCGCGCGCGCGATCCAACGATGTGTGGACGAAAGGAAAGGTCGACAAATCGCACCACGGGCGACCACGAGACGCCGGATATTCCCGTCCGTCGGCGATCAGGAGGCGATCACAGCGGGTCGCCACGCAGCTCAAAGGCGAAACAACAGGCTCGTTTTCACAGCTCGAAACTCGCGCGGATACACGTGGCTCGTGTGAGCGCGGATGCGAAATATGGGTCGCGATCGGCACGACGACGAGCCGTTTCTGCAATATGCACTTTCTAACGCCGTGACTACTTTCTATGCGGGAAGAAATGAGTGGAGTTCAGCTTGGTATTAGTGCTGTGCTATCTCTCTCTCTCTCTCTCTCTCTTTCTTGAGAGAGAGATTTACACAAAGGGTTTTACGAGAGACCGAAAGCAACGTTGCGCTCGGTCGGACTATGACGAATGTTCGCGCGATTTCGCAACACGACGATACGCGGAACACGCGACATTGACTGAGGGGATCGTGCGAACTGGATTACTTGAGAACCTGAGATCCCAAATTACTCCCCGACTAATTGCAGCCGGTTGACGGAGCACCGCGCTACAGATGCGCGTGAGCGTCGGGAGCGAAACAAAAGCTTGGGGAGAATCTGCCTCATGCACGACACCAGGCAGCTTCACGTGTGCGTGAAGATTCTGATTAATTAAGCAGTTATTCAATCGGTTAATTAATTATTGTTGTTCGCTGTTTCTCACACTTCGCGCTCTTATATAAAGCGTGTTATTAATGAAAGTTAATAGTATGATATTATAATGTTATAATATTTTATATCGCAAATTCTTCATATTATGTTATATACGAAAATGAAGCATTGTGGTTTTTTTTTTTTATTAATAATATCATCATATAAAAAAAATTATATATAAATATTATATTATCGCATAAATATATCGATGAAGAATGCCTCCTTCCCGAGACGATATAGAGTCGTCACTTTTTTTCGTTAAACGTTTACTTTATCGCGAGATTCATTTCCCGCGAGTGTTCTCGTCTCTCCTCTCCTCGAATCCGCGCGACGAAAGTCACGTACGAACCGCGGCGTTCGCCGCGAAGTAGGTAAGGCGTACAGCCGGGAGGCAAATGTCGCGTAGCCGTTGTACGATCGGCTGGCTTCTTTCCGTGGCGCATCTCCCCGCGACCATTAGCGTACGACGTTAACCTTTCGCGGAAAGATCGCCGCCAACAGGCACGCGCGCGCACCTTCCCTCGCGAGCGTCGCACCTTTTGTCTTCTCGCGGCGAGACCCTGCGCGCGACCCCGACGTCAGGTGAGAACACAGAGCGAGCGCCGCGGAGATGCGCCGCGGCCTCCCGGTGAATTATTAAGGAAGCTTTCCCCACGATAAAATAAACACGGCGAAATCCCCAGCGTCAGCCGTGAAAACGCGAATCCCCGGCACTTCCTCGCGGTCTCTCGTTGTCATTACCGAGGAAAGTGCGCTCGTTGACCGAGTTCTGACTAGATGAATCTCGCGCGAGATTGTAACGATACGGAATGAATAATGCAGCGAATTTGCGCGGAAACGTGCGAGCTCGCTTTCGTCCAACTCGATCATTTAGCCGCCGTAACAGGGATATTAAACCGGTAAAAATACGGAGGAGGAGTGGAAGGACGAGTGGCGTTCAAAGCGCGGAATAAATATCGCGTTACGCTATAAATCATCCGGCGATGTAACGCGTCCATGTGCGCCGCGTGTAATAGCCGCGTCAGTAATTAGGCCCGCGTGTTCGTTAAGCGTGCAATCCGATTAATTCGTCCGGTTGCCAAGACGCGACAAAAATCAACCGGTCTCTCCCGTAACAGCTGGCGCATGTCGGGATGCGCTCACGATGCCGTAATCTCCTTCCCTCAACTCCCCCCTTCCGCCTAACGCGAGCGTTCTGCGCGTCACGTTTCTGCCCGAGCGGATTTCTCGCACCTGTCTGCGAGAGCGCGGGCGGGTGTGTGTTGGCCGGCTTTGAAAATAGATGAAACGCGGAAGTCGCGCGTCAGGTGCACGCTGATCCTTCACGGGACGTCGCGTGAGATCGCAAGCGCGAATCTCCGTCCCTTTATGTTCCTCGGCGAATTCAGCACGAAGTTTCTTGTATGCTTCCAGGCTTGTGCGAGGTGGAATCGGGACACTCGAACATCATCCTCGATATCGAGGAGAGCAGGGGAAATGGTAAGTGGATACGCGGACTGTCGAAGACAGTCAATTACATCCGATAACATCATTGAAACTACCGAATTGAACGTTACATTGTCACGTTAATTACTTCAACAATACGTAACACAGTAGTTTTAGCGATATTTGCCACCGAGCCCCAAAAATTTACTCCACTCGCGCTGCTGTTGGAAATTTTACTGATTCAGCAGATTTTTCCCCCGTATAATAAAGCACACCGGCTCTCATATTTCACAACGAAGCTGTTGGAAATTCTATCGATTCAACGGTCACACAGACCAACGTCGAATCACTTTCTCGACAATATACTCGCTGTCGCTCCCAACCCATTGTCACTGTGATACTACCATTTATATCGTTACCGTGATTATGTTTCTTACGGCAGCCCCGGCGTGTGCTCCGGAACATAACGGAAAAACGTCCATTTGTCGTGGGAGAATTTTGCTTGCCTGTTAACTCTTAAATTTGTATTGCAGCGCCTATTATTAAGCCCGTTATTTCTTTCCACGTCGCGAGTCACGCTGCTACGGGACGTCCGATCCGCCGACATTGTATTATCGGCACACCGTATCGGTCGCGTAAGCTGATAAGACACGTCGTTACGTATTCGCGCATAGATTCGATTTCGAGAACGTGTATGTGTGTCACAACTCCGGCGTTCCATTATGCGGAAGTTACGGCGCGTTTAGCGGTCGTGGGAGCTGACCGATGACTATCGAAATCGAGCGAGTCACGCTGCTCGCGCGCCGACTCCCGATATCCCTGCGGAATCGTCTTGTACCCCGCGGATCTGAACAACCTATCTCGCTCAGCCTCTCTTCGTCTGGCGCATGCATAATGCACGACGTCTTTGTTGGCGGGCGATTCTCAAGGCGGCACTATTTTCACGAGGAAATAGCTTCGTTATTGTATCCTGCGAGAGTGAATGGTAATAAATTCCCGTATAACACATTGAAATACGAATAACGCTTTGAAGTATATAAAGACTGTTATTCCGAGTGGACTAGAGAGGAAATAAAAGTGGATTAAATTGAATCTTCGAGTATCCCTCGGGTTTGTTACTCGATAAAATGGAATCAGCGTATTATCGTTGAAAAACAGTAGAATCAGTCATAAATGCAGTATTGCAATCGGTAAAAACTCGCTATAAGAGCTTAGTTATATAATTATATATATACAATAATAATAGCCAATGGAACACCGCAGATTTTGCGGTAAAATCCTACTTTTATCAGCCAAAATCAATAAAGCGTAAGACTAAGTGGAAGTATTTCTTCACTCGAAGTCCGTATTCATTGATACCGGTGAAATATATCTCGCTGATGTGATTAGAAACATATCACTGATTCGCTTTAAGAGAATAATGCCAGCAGAGAGCTATCGAACATAAAGCGGATAGCTCCATATCTAATAAACATCGAATATCTCTGACGAGATTTTTCGAACGGAATACGCGCTAAATTTTTATATTTCATACGATACAAATACCCGATACATTCTATTTTCCCATCCAATTATGTCCTGACATTTCTACGCGACGATATTATCGCGTGTCCGCGCGTGGCAATTGTACATACAAACGCGTGTTATGACAAGAGTACATGAGACGTCGATAAATATGCATTACGTGAAATTCCGAGGAGAATGCCGTTTGTTTCGTGTTCGTACGTCGATTTTTCGCAAAGTTACGAACCTTTTTTTTCGAAAGCGGAGATCCTTTGCTGCCGGCCGGCGGCGCTCGCGTAACACATTGTGTTACGTTCACGCGGCCGCGGACTTGACACCTCTTCCGTCGAGGCGGCGCGCTCGGTTAAAAAAGCGAGCAGCGTGCAACATTGTTGACTGACCGCGGTCTCCATCAAACGATTCGCCGCCCGTTGATAATTCCTCGTAGAAAAGTCGTAGCGACGTGAAACAAATTGCGTTCAAAAGCTGAGACTGTACCGCTTCCGACGAAAGGACGGTCCTTTTTTTCTGTTGTCAATTAATTTATCGGTGTATTGAAAAGCCGACCGATTATTCCCTTTCAAACTGAAAACTATAATGACTCACAATTGGATGGCATATTCTCGATATTTCTATCAATGTTTGACAATCGTAGGTCGGCCAAGCGTTGGCTCTGATCGTAACGTCTGACCGTCTTACACGAATTGTTACGTCAAACACACGAAGAGAAATAATTGCAGGGTAGAGATCCCACTGAGGAAAATCGGTAGAGGGTGATATCGGAAAAATAGAACAACGAACACGTTGCGATTAAACTGTACCGACTTTCCCTAATGAGATATTGCCCGAGATCGGCGTCAATCCACCAGCTATTATACAAGAAGACATAGATATTCGCCCGAGGAAATTGTGTTATATAAATAATAAAGCAGTTCTATTGAAATCATTATTCGCATATTTTAGTCTTGTAACTCTCTTTCTGGCATATTAATAACTTCCCACATATATTTCGTAGAGATAACGACATGCAGTTTTAACGAACGCGTTAACTCGTTCGCTTGTACCTAATCTATTTTTAGCAGGGGGATTTAACGACCCGTGACTTTTCATTATAAAGCACGCGATATCGTACACACTCAGACGATACGTCATCGTTCGTTCGACTTAAAATAAACGACCGATGATGTATCGTCGATTCGGAGAATTTATTTGAAATACCTTCAGTTTATTGAAAATTCCACGAAAGTGGATCTTTCATCGGTACCGCGAGCCACCCTTGCGCCATCTCTGATATGAAACCAATCGACGTTCTTTCTCTCCTATTCCAGCGATCGATCAGAAGACCGTGCCGGAAGAGCTTCCGGTGTCCGGCGATCCATATAACGAGACGATGCTGGAGCTGATCTTCATGGGAAAACCGTCCATCTTTAAACTGAACGGCAAGAAACTGCAGCTTCTGCAGCCGCTGGACAGGGACGATAAAAACCTCTCGCATATAATTTTTCAGGTAAGAGACTTCAATCTCGCAGGATTGCTGAGCACGTCCGCCGGTGATTTAAAATTAATATCGGCTTAAAAAGGATTTAATAAGATATTATACGAGAGCTAATATTGTACAATCGTCCAATTTTTCCAACGGAGTCTGAACATTGAAAATCACAGTTCGCGCTATTTCAAACCGGTGGCACTGCCGGTGGCGCAACTTGCGCGCCAATACTGTTCGCCGTATGTTTCCCACCCGCGAAATAGCTTTCCGCTTTTGTACATTAAGAGAGAAAAATTACCAGCAGATCCTTGAAAAAAAGAAAAGACAAAAATTGTACGCATTATTTCAACGGTGCCAGCCGGCGTATCTCGCGCGCCAACTGCGGCGATTACCGCGGCGCTAATTAAGAAATTATTGCTCGTAAGTAATAGATAAAAAAATAGAAAGCATCACTCTCATGAATACGGGAGCCGTCGTCCAGATGGCTGGAACCAGGTGGTTTATAACACGCAGATGACTACGTGATTATCAATCGGCGCACACGTGTGCTTTACTACGCATCCGCCTGAGAAAGTTTACGACGCGGCGTCGGTCGCGACTTCACTCGCGCTCCACTCGCGAATCATAAAATATCGCCTGGCTGCTTTCTACGATAAAGTCGCCGAGGGACCACCGCGACACAGATTGCCACGTTGAAAATCACTGCCGGCGACGGGAATCTGGGTAATCAATAATGAGCACGTGCCGCGAATGCGCGCGCAACGAGAGAGAGAGAGAGAGAGAGAAACTCCCTGGAAAATCTCCGCGCGTCTCGACTCGCGCGCGATTCCCGATTGTTACACCACGCCGACAACTTACGCGGCTGGCTTTTGTCTTCTCCCTCTTTCGCTTCGACTTTTCATTGCCCGCCTTAGAGAATCGACACGTCCACGATCGCGAGAGAATTTAGCAAAGGAAATATCCCGAGGCAAAATTCAGGATGATCTGCGCCTTATTAGGTAGCTTATAGGCCAGTAAAAACATTTAACGATATTGATGCTCTTATTAACTCTGGCAGTAACATGTTAGGCTTACGAGGCCTACACGCGTTTTCTTTCGCTTATCCTTCTTCCCCCTTTCATGTTTTGCGCAGGACGCTATTACTCCACTCCTATTTTTCTGTTACTCGGAAAAAGTTCGGTCTATGACCATTGTTATTATCAGCCTGATCCAATGAGATAAATGGTTTCCTGGCAGCAATCACCAGTCTACCAAGACAATAAGTAAAAATGACTAATAAACTTAATAATTTGCAGAAGATCGAAAAGATGCAAGAAACCATGATTTTTGCCATTTTTTTCGTGATGTAGGTTTATGATGTAACTTCAGTATCAAGATTGCAGATGTTATCTTCAGAGTGAATTTTTCTCCTAAATCTTCAATTCTCACAGATTAATTGTAATGCTACCTCGAATAGCCTGTTTTGACGCTAAAACCAGCGAAAATGGCAATTTAAGACACCGTCAAGGTTAAAGCTGGAATAAATTATGTTATCAGAATTGAAATTGAACCTACTTTGCTACGCTTATATCTTAGTTCCTACTGTATTATAGAAATAAAGGTTGAACGTAGGGCCAAAATTTCGATTCGGGATTTCTGTTGTCCGTGCTTTTAGACGAAGATGTTGGGGAATGCACAACGAGGAGGCGTACCGTCGTCGTCCCTTTCGACTATAAACACCGGAAGATAAACGAGTAATAGTTTTCAATGTCACAGTGCCAATATTTCTTCAATTATAAGCCCCACAGTCGCGAACAAAACGTAGAGATGCTCGGTGTCTTGAGAGGTTCTCTTTTTTCTAACGGCCATTAAACGTGATCATTAAATGTCTGAATCCGCCTTACAAGTATCGGTCGCGCTTTTAAAACGATACCGTTATTTTATCGCCGCAAGAAACTTCCTCCGCTTCTCGGAAGGGAATCCTGCCGCTTGCCTACAGGATACTTTATTATTATCTTCGCCCGTAACGAGCTGCAAACTCACTGCGAAAGCGGAAGCCAGCAACCTGTCGGCGAAACACTCGCGGGAAGTTGTAAAATCCAAAACGATCTCTTATTGCGTATCGATTGCTAATTGTTACGATATAAGCGTTCATATGATCTGATCCTTTCCTACTTAGACAAAATTTATATCGGTCAAGAGAAAGAGCTCATCTTTAGGAGAATTTCAATAAATTGTCGCGAGTATTCTTTCTCAGGCAATTAATGACGTGTCGTGTTCGAGGATACGTTTCTACTCGCTTCAACAGCAGAAACAGAACTTAGCTTTAATTACGCGTCAGATCAGCATTTTAGAATGTACTTTTGAATCTCTTGTAATTAGCACATTCCTTATCACGCGAGATTCGCATGTTCACGCTCATTGTAGCTCACGATTTGAAGACACCGTTCTCTTCGACCACGTTCGACATCTGCGAACGCACACACACACACACACACATATTCACACGTGCGCTCTGCATGCCTTATGACACTATCACGCGAGGAATGTGAAAGGTCTAGAGCACCGCATCGAACGCTTCAACAGCTCGTACGGCTAAAACGAGCGGATAAGATCTAATGAGATCGAGAAATGCAAATTGAAATAGAGGTGAAATTCACCCGTATTGGGAACGCAGAACGCGCATTTCGATCGGTTCAGGAAAATCTACGCGGCGAACAGCTTGGCTCGGAATAAATTAATCCGACGAGCGGAGCTAATTAATTATTGCCCCGCTCGGTCGAAAAGCGCATAACGCCGGCGAGTCGCGAGTCCGCGCAACGGAATTGGTTGTGAACCAGTTACGCTGATTTTACGCATCTTTGTGACGCAACGATGCACGGAGAAAAATAATTTCGCTGTTGTAGCGAAATCATCGTTGCTACTGTATATTTATTACAGCAGTGATCGCGGTAAAATTTCGTTGGCACAATCAAATTAGCGAAATTGTTCGTAATTACAGCGGTTTCGTTGCCAGAATCGACAAGTTCCAAGTAAATTTGTCCTTAGAACGCACTTATCTACTGTTAGAACAAAATCGTGTTTTTCCACATTTACGAATTCGTTCTTGCGGCAAAATAATTTGTGGACTCAGCGAGATAATTCAACAAATGACAATTAGTACTATCAACAGGTCGTCTGGCTGCCGACAGAGTAACCGACAGATTTCGCTGCGACGGCGTGAAATTTGCTGTGCCGGCAAATTATTTTCCTCCCTGTGATTTCCACACTCCCAGCTCACCGGCCGGACGTGCGAATGTGCTGAGCGCAGGTGTACGGGTTTTCACTCGTGCGGCATCAAATTCTCTTTTAGCGAGATTCAAGTGTCGTTTGGCGTTGCATGCTCCGCGAGCGAGCGGCCGAACTTTTCACGTCTTTTCACTTCTCGTCCCACCCTTTCTCCTTTTTCAGCTCAGCTGCACGGTCAAGTCCACCAACAAGAAGCGCACGATTCCGGTGATCGTGAGGGTGTCCGACATCAACGACAATGCGCCGAAATTCATCAACACGCCGTACGAGACCACCGTGCCGGAGGTAAGCGTACCACACGATAGCTTCCTTGTGAAAGAAACCGGTCATTTTCACTTGGTATGATCGGATATCGTGACTAATCGGTCAACGCGAGATACCGCTCGATCATCCTGCGCGCAGACGTGCCGCTCGTTCGGAAACAACCACGGTAGTTTTCAATCGACGCTTTCCCCGCCGATATCACCCCGCCCCGTGCGTGCGCGCGCGTCCGCAATAAAACGGACGATACCGTGGCGGAAAATGCGTTCCCCACTAGGAAAACGTTCGGACGTAGAGCGTGAAAATGCGGACATAATGCGCTGATTCACGACGCACGGCGCGCAGGTGTGCGAATCTATATCCTGTAATGAGTCGCGGATATGTACGGTATGCACGCGCGGCTGGAAATCCGCACTTATAATGGGTTACGTGTTATAATTACACGTCTCAATATGATGGACGGATAAGAGATTCGAGTTTAACGAAGCGAAAGCTCGATAATTGCTGTCCGCCATCGGCCCTGAGAGACTACGGGAGATAAATAAATAAAACAGGGACGTGCCGCACGCGAGAGAGAGAGAGAGAGAGAGGGAGTAACGTTTGTAATTGGAAAGTCACGAAGGAAGTAGCGTGAGAAATAGCAGAAACGTCCTAATTGGAGAGTCTCAAAAATGCAGCGTGACACGCACGCGATAAAGCCGACTCGCGGTATCAACGGCATTTTCGCATGCATCGCGCGGCGTCCGGGACTTTCTTCGCGCTTCCGGACGCTTTCCACGCGTGACGGAATTTTCACGGATATTCAAAGTGTGTCGAATGCGAATCATCGAGCGAGCGAGCACGGAGCGGGCTCTATTATTCCGTTCTGATCGCCGAGTCAGCCGCGCGTCTTCGATGAAAGTAGACTCGTCACATCGCTAAATCGACGTGAGCTGTTCCGAGACGGGAATATGCGGGAATATCGGCGGGCGATCGCATCGGCCGGTCGATCGGCGCCACGCATACCGTGGATTCTTTCGCCTTCGTATATTCGTGGCCCGTTATGTCGGAAATGACGCGTGTCTCGGTACCGGACAATTTAGCCGGGGGCGATGCGAAACCCACGCGCGCGCTCCAGCCGAACGCGAGTCGCGCGACTCTACGTTGCAAATCATTTGCGACGCGCGTTATTCATCACGCGATTTATCGCGAAATCGTCCCTCGCAGCGGAAGCCTTAACAGCGCGCTCCGGAGTTTAATCGGATTCGATATAATCCTAATGAGCTCGCGATAGTTTCCGAGTTACGTGCGCGAGCATAGTTGGCTCGGCGACGTCGCGGATATATTTTGCGCATGGAATCTGTAATCGAGCGTTATTTTTGCGGAGTCTACGACGATCCCCGTGAAATTCATTCCCGCGATCTTCCCGCGAATTCAAGGGTGTATTGCGCATTATTACTGTATTTACAATGGCGCATCTAGGGGACTGTTCGTAAATTTAATATTCATCGAGCAACACTTATTCCCTATCTAAACAGTACATATTAATTTGAATATTAATTTGAATTGAGGTTAAACGTATATATACGCAATATTACAAATACGGAAATGTTATTATTCTTTATTCTTCGTATTAATTAGTTGACCTAATTATCAGTGTTCAGTTAGACACATTTCAGCTCAAGCTTGAGGCCAATACTTTTCTAATTGCATGAATAACGAGTTAGATGACATTTCGATGTGTACGCAAGCTTTTCATTATTTTGACTTATAGGCAATGCATTCGTAATTAAACGAGGAGTTTGTATTTTTCGATACGCGCTCCAGGAAACGTAGTATCAATCTGTCGTCAGCGAAACTGTGTCGGTGAATGGAAACTGCAACGGTGATACGGTGATAAGAAATAAATTGCAATCTACAACGGCTGCAACGTGAAGTCGTTAAGTGCAATGGAAAACTAGAGATTGAAATTGTCGAGTCATTTTCAGTCTCAACTTCGTTACCGCAGTCTCTTTTCGCTCTACCATTATATTTCCGCCGTGGCTTAATAAAGTGTAAATCCCCATTTAAAACCGGCGCACATCGTGCGCCGCGAGCGTTTCAGAGCACAGCGAGGAAGGAAACGATATTCGCGGAGATAGCCTCGGTGGCTCCAGATTATCGTCTAATTAAGGGCGCCTTTGCATCCACTCTTACCGTGAAAACTCGGCGAAATAGGACCCCGCCGTCCTCGCGAGAGCGTAACCTTTGCTCCACCTGCCGTGCATAATTGCGGAATCGCGGGAGTTCCCGAGATCGGGATCGCGGAACGTCGGGCTCGCACATGATCCCCGTTTGAGCTAATTAATCCATAATGAGCTCAGGCAACCGGTTCCGGGGACACGCGGGACTCATCGCCGTGATAATCGCTCCGTCGGAGC
The DNA here is from genome assembly GCF_001313825.1 of Dinoponera quadriceps. Taxonomy (NCBI): domain Eukaryota; kingdom Metazoa; phylum Arthropoda; class Insecta; order Hymenoptera; family Formicidae; genus Dinoponera; species Dinoponera quadriceps. The sequence continues at coordinate 181,382 of NW_014554764.1, forward strand.
TGTAAAACGACCGCGAACGTCCGTCGGGAACGCTTCATCTTCGTTTCGTTTACTTTCGTTTATCCAACACTCTTGAAGAAACTCCCGGTAATTAACGATACAGTGTTGCGGCGAAATGAGCGATGAGTATTTTCCGGTCGCCTCTCGAATTAGAAAGTCGAGCCTCGGTACAGTCAGCACTCGGTACACGTGGATCTGCACGATTCCGTGTAACTGAATTTTCTGTTGCCTCGGGAGCGGACGAAAGTGTTCGGTTGTAGGAACAGAAATATTTCTGTGGAAGGTTTCCATTCAGTCAGTTGCTCCCAGTGGTCTTAGGCGGGTCTTAATGCAGCCGAATGTTCGCACGAATCTTCTCAGTCGTGGTAACAGAGATATCATTTTATCTCACCGAAATTTCATCCGTTCTTTATTCAGTCGCAGCGATCGAGATGTTTTCCGTGTGATATATACACGGGAAAAACAATTCCGTTGATGTAATTGAATGTTCAGTCGCCTGGATATCGTTCCTTGTCACCGAGTTTCCATTTTCCGTCGGTAAATCTTCATCTGGCTCCTATTCAGTTGGAGCAGGAACTGAGATTCTTTCCACATAGATTTTGTCTTACGTAGAACTTGTCTTGTGGAACCGTCCCACGTAAATCGAGGGTTGGCTACAGCCTCGGTGGCTTCGCCATTTCCGCCTGAGGATCTCCGCTTTTCCCCGTGTTAGTCGTGCAAGTTAATCCGGTCTTGAGAAATCTCCCGTAAGAGGCGATGAGACACCTCGCGTACACGCCGGGGAGCCGCTGTATCCGTCCGAGAAGTCCGAGGGAGCAGCTCCAATTCCGTTAGATAAGCGCAAATGTGATGAACAAGCGCGTATCGACACGCTTGGGGCACCAACAACGTAACCGAGGAGCCAATCGCACGCCGGCTACGAGAATATACATTCCGGCCGCGCCGCACGGTAGTCCGACTTATCTCTCCGGATTAATCGGAAACGCGCGCGGCTTTCGCCGGTGCAAAAAGCCGCTGAATTATTTTCGCGTAATCCCCAACGAGGTCTCGCCCCTACCCCATAGATCCTCTCGCACGCACGCTCGCGGCGTCTTCGCGAGCAACCTGCTCGGCCTGTTCCGAGGCCGCGCACGGTCGAATTATTAATCCCGACGGCCGGGGTCGTTTGACCCTACCGGCCTTCAATTAACCAGCATCCCTTGAAATCGCGTCTACGCGCCGCATAAATTTCATCCCGCTCGATTCCGCAAGAACCGGCGGAATATATCGTCCCGCGATTTCTCATCGCAGCTGGAAGCACGGAAAGCCGTGACTTCCACCGCGTATCTCGCGATGCTTCCTCCCGGTGACGCGGATAAATTATATTGAAAATAATTTTCTCGTTATTCGCCGTGCGCAGCTCACCCCGGTCGGCTCGACGATCTTCAAGAACGTGGAAGCGGTCGACGCCGACGCCGGCGTCAACGGCATCGTCGAGTACTCGATCGCGCCCGGCGACAGCAGCAAGATCGGTGTCAACGAGGGCGTCGGACGCGACAGGATCACCACCGCCGACGGCTACGGTTACTTCAGCATCAATCTGCCGCACCAGGGCCAGGTTACGGTCAACCGCACGTTGGACTACGAGAGGACTCAGCGTTATCTCGTCACCATCTTGGCTTCGGTGAGTCTTAATCCCTTGTCTTGTCACTGTCGGACTTTTCACTGCGACGAGATAGGTAGCGATATTGATACACAGAAGAAAAAGCGCTAGATTCAAGCAAATAGTCAATAATAAATTAATATTAAAATAATAAATACTAAATAATAATTTAGCATTAAAATAATTTATTATATATATATATATATATATCCGTGCTTCAGCTCCTGATGACTTCATATAATTTGCCTTTAAAATAATTAGAAAAATTAATAATTGTAGGACGAAGAGAGAAAGATACTCGCATAGGGATAATAAGATAATTTACCGAGGACAAATAAATGCTTTGGTGTTTGTGCAAGGAATAAAGATTTGTCCTCGAGATGTTTTCTCTGATTCTGCAACATTTAATCATCACTTAGCGCAGTCGACGAGTTTGCTTGCATCGTAAACCGTTTGCCGTGTATTTCCTAATGTCCGTACCGTTGCGGCATGCATATTATCCGTCGAGCATGATAATCGGGAGTAATGAGTATCGGTCAGAGATACGTTGCGCCGCACGAGACTGAAGTGAAAACCTGCGCGACAACCGTGGAAATCTTTACACGAATAACGAGGAAATAACGGTGGTCACTTATTGGCAGGCATTTATCGCGAATTGCAGCGTCGTATTTTTAAATAGACCGCATCCGGCCCGAAGAAAACTTCGACGGTAGAATTACATAGTAATTTCGGTGCAGTTGAAATATGCAGATATATGCGGAAGAAGACAATCTTACCCGTTTCTCTACTGTGAAACCCGTTTCAGGAGCAAAACGATTCGTTTTCACTGTTATGAAAATTTCATCGATTTGACAAGGGAGCTTCTATCTCGCAATGTTCGAAGGATCCATGCAGAATTGCCCGGAGCGCTCGTACGGTTCTGTATGCCTGCATTCACTACGCTCGCAACCACGTTAGGCATCGACGTATGTCGGCATTTTTACTACGGGGATATCGATTGCAAATTAATCTATGCACGGACAGAGTTCCCTGGCATTCTTCGCGGACGCTCCTCATAACGGATACGTTTCACGCATTATCAGCGCGGTATTCGCGATTGCATAACCATTCATCCACCCGTTACGAACGAATCCCGACGTTGCCTTCATTCAGCCGTTATAACGTAACGAGTGCATAACGCAGCGACCGGCATAATAAGCATTGTGTCACGTAAGTCTCGAGTATATTCTTAGCGCAGTCGATGCGTCTCGACGGGAATGCTGCATCGATTTTCCCGTCTCGTTTATCACCGCGTCGCGTAGTGGCAGCGGGAGAATCGTTTACAAACGCGCGTGTTTCCTTAATTTAATACGCCACGGAAACGGGCGGGAGGATGTGGGCTGGTGAACGGTCAGTCCGTGTGGGCCGAAGGAAGAGGACAGCGCTGGAGGGCGATGAGTCACTACGACTAGCATCCGACCTCGGAAAAGCATATTTGCGTTAGGCGCTTCTCTCACTATGCTTTCTCGTCCCCTTGATTGCTATTAGGCTACCCCACTCGACGCAAAAAACATGCCTCGTCCTCCGTGACGCTCCTCGGCGGCTTCTTCTTTATTTCGATCTCTCCCCTCGCAATCCGAGTTCGTCTCGAGCGGATTTCACGAGGTGACTTCAGGATTAATTTTAGGATTACAAGCGTGTCCTTTGATCGGCGAACCTCCTTCTGCAATATTTCGTTACGAGTCTGTCTCTCGCTCGGTGTGCTTGGTTTTCACTGAAACATATCGATGGCTGGCTTTCGGATTATGAATCTGATCGAGTGAGATTCGCCAGTAATTAAGCATGGAGTACCGGGACTGAGGGAACTTACGGGGATTACGTTATCGGAGAGTGGGCACTCTATTGACGCTCGCGAGACCGCATTCGATATGTGCGATGCAATATTCGCTGCTTTAGCCGGGCTTCTCCCGAGAACTAGAGTCTATGAATGGGATGTATGCGACGTAACGTCCATTAGCGCGGTATTCCTGAATTCGTTCGTCCGTACGTATTATTTATAGAGGAGCATCTCTTGGCGTAATTCACAAGTGCGGCTGTAGCGCGATAATTTTCGAGGGAGGACTCGAACCGTTCGCGCGCTCTCGCGCGTAATTATATGCGAGGCGCGACGAATGTGCATGCTTCGTTACGTGCATACGATCCTCTCGAAGCATGTCCTGCGTGCTCTGTGTTGCAGATTAGAAACTGATATACGTACAAGCTCGCAGGCGCGCGCATTCACTAAACGGTATTACAACCCGACGGCAACGAACGGCTCCGGCTTTAGCCAGGCGGACGCGTGTTCCCTCTTTTCTCACATCTAATGATTTTAATGGCACTAATCGATTCTGCGCTTCTCCGCGCAAGTATGCAAACAGCGCGCGACGAGCAGGCCGTTAATTACAGTTACGCGCGTCCCGTTTAAATCATCTGCGATTAAATAATGAATTGCGCGTATCAATCGCGTATCTAGAAAGCGTGTCTCGCGTGGAAGCGTTTTACAACGCGTGCTTAAAGTGCGCGAATATCGCGGATGATCGAGGAAGATACACAGTTTACGAGACTGCGAATCGGTTTCCGCAGATTTCTTCACCGATCATTTCCCGAATCTACAGATTCTTCATCCGAGTTGATCGAGCAGATCGCAATTTGAGGAAATTATGGAAAACACGGCAGGCTTCTTGCGTCTCATACGATAACCATTTAATAGATGTGTTGGGATTCAATCTGACCCCGGCGAAAATAGCCGGAGGTAACGACTGCAGAGCGATGGTACCGATTCCGATGCAAAGTTCCCTCGCAATTTCGCGATCGCAGCCAATTCAGCGAGAGTGCACCGGCACGAAATAACGAAAGGATCGTGTGTAACGGTAACACTGCTGCGGAACAACAATCTTTCCATTTGATACGCATGGTAACGTATCGCTCGCGGTACCGTAAGGCATTAACCGTTCGGCACACTCAGCCAGATTAGAGGCCACCGATTGCAAGTCGTACTTGAAGCTATTTGCATATCGCCTCTGCCGAACCCGACATTGTTCGGCCCGCGCAGATACGGTCACTAGCGCGGATTAGGATTCGCAAATTGCCCCGTTCGCGTCCAGGACGATCGCGCGACATTCACATCGGCCGCTTTTTGCCGGCGGACAGGTTGAGGTGTACCCGCACATCACGATGCTCATCCGCGGCCTTTCACTAAACCGTGATGTTTGATAGAAGAAAACAGTATTACATGTATTTCGAGGGAATAATATTTCATTTTCAATAAAAGAGAAAAAAACGAATTTATTTCATTGTATAATAAATATCGTTCCAGAGAAAAGAAGCTCTTGAATATTTCTCGAACACAGTGTCGCTTCTTGCTAATAATTCATCGCTTATGACGACGGTTGCAATGTTTGGATACAAATTCGAAAGAAACATGTTATTCGACGTAAAGATATTTATTGCTCGAGGGACCGAACGAGATCCTGTTTGTTGTCGGATCAAACGTTCGTGCGCTCTGCTCTATTCCAAAAGGCAAATTCGCCTGGATGAAGGAAATTTCACCGAATCCGAAGGAATTTTTGCCTCCGCTGTGCGAACGCTTCGCCATCGACGCGACCTGGTAAGCAAAGGCGAAGCATGCGGTCGCGACGCATTAATAAAGATCCGGGCGCGATGGCACGTCTCACGCGAGTGAAAGTGAGATGCTCATTAGCGAATATCGCGGTACTCGCGAGCCTCCTCCCACGCGATCGCCTCGCGAGACTGTTCGATCGGCGTGACGAATCGTCATAGCGCGAGTATCGCGCAACGTTACGCGTAACGCGCTACCTACGTGATGCGCGTGTTTGCCACGATAATATAATCAGGAAGCGCTATAAAATGTCAAATCTCTCTCTACCCTGGGCAGCACGCGCAGCACACGACAACGGAACAATACTTTACAACTGTACAATAAGCACCGTCTATTTACTCCCATGACGGCACTTACCCGTCGCGGTTATTGTCACGCTCGGTGGTCGCGATTGTGCGCGTTCGCATTAAGAATGATCCCCTACGCGAGCATTTACGCACGTAAGAGCGGCCCTGTGAAATACAGCCGGCTGAGCGCGGATAAGCGCGGATAAGTTACACCTCCGATACGCGCCGGCAAAAGCTCGCCGGCGATCAGATAGGAACACGAGAGTGCGTCGACCGCAGCGCGTGGCATTTTCCCCGTGAGCTTTCATTCGCGTCCGGCCGCGTATATTGACACGTCGTATCAGTCCGCACGATTGAGAGAGCTACGATCGGTGCCCGATACGGATGTTTCCACTCGAGAACTCGGCAATACCAATCACCGAGCCGATCGATCGCGATGTATTTCAAAATTGAAATACGAGAAATGCCCGAGGGAGAGATTTCCGCGGAAATTTATAAACGTTCGAACCGAGCGGACGGCAATAATTTCGCAGCGCGGTCGACGAGCAGCGAAACCGCGGGGAATAAGCGGTCACTCGGTAATGATCGATCGGTTTTGATTAAACGCCTATCTGCGTCGATAAGGAGCGACTTGCCAGTGTGAGTCGGGAGGAAAGATAAGTCGGTATTTCTACTTCCACGGCAATCTAGAAGCGTCCTTCGCGTCACGACCACATGTTAATGTCTTCTCCGGCTATCCTCGATCGCCTTTAATCTTATCTGCGAGCGTGGCACAGTTTCGCGTAAACGTGGGCCCGGCGGACAAAGAAAATTACGCGCCGCCAGGTATCCGCATGCAGGACAACGCAAGGTGGGTAGTGGATACGGCCGGACTTATATGCAGCGGTGCATGCCGCACGTGAGGTACACGAGGTAGGAGAGCCGACTTGTCGAGTATTAGTCACCGTTCGGACTGCGCGACGCACAAGTGCGGAATTTCGATTTCCCCGAGCGGTGCCGACGTGGCCGATTCCGCGCGTGTAACGCGCGCGGCGAATCCTTCCGTCGCGGGTGATCGCCAAACGGCAAACACGATCCTGCCGGCCGATCCGCCTCTCCGATACGTGGAGGACAGTGAAATGTCAGTGGTGTGTCCGTTTTCGATGCTCGGTGCGTGCGTATCTCGATCGTCGTGTCAGTGTGTGATGCGATAAAACCGTCCGCTCGTAAAAGACGAAACGATTTTTCCCCGTCTCTCTCTCTCTCTCTCTCTCTATTTTCCTCGAGTATCGCGACACGGATACTGCTGTGCTCTCGCGCGAGAAAATCCGAGAATCGGAATTGGCACGTTCGTTACGACACCGGGGACGTGTCGTCATCATCGGCGACGACGTATCACTCCGCGAAGGAGGCTCTCTTTCGTAATCGTCCGAGCGATCGGAGCGGAATTCTCTCGTAACCGTAATGAAAATTAAAATAAGACGCGATCAAAGGAATACGCTTAATTAATACAGTCGAGGCGACGCCGCCCGGGGTATTACGCCATCGGGGAGATGTCTTTTTAATGGAGCCCCCGGCTCTTTCTGCAAGAGCGCGCTGAAAGAGTAAAACGCTCTCCGCTCTCCCGCATAGTCGTACCCGGGGACACACATGCGCGCATAACGGGTTCGCACGTTCGCGCGCGCGAATTCTTCCATTTGCGTCGCGTCTAGAGCGGGAGATTAATGAGACGCGTTACGGAGGAATCCGCGGGCGTTTGTCAGACGAACGGCATTAAAACGCGGCTGCGAGGAAGAGTTTTCGCGCCGAGCGCGCCGGCATTAGCATAGGTAAAAAAAGGGCTTCCACGATGAGCTTCCGAGCGGTCGAGCGAGTGAACGCGGGGATTAGGGGAATCGATATTTCAATTTCATTCGCTCATTGTTCGTATTCACACCCTTCGTCGCGTTTATCGCAATCCACTTCTTTCCGTTCGCACGCGCTTTTTTACTCCTCGGCGCGATAACGAGCGGTCCGACGCGCTCTCCGGCCCCGGCACGTTGCGATGGAAAATTACGGGGGGGGGGGGGGGTTTTAACCGTGCGGAAAATCAGTCTCACATATCGTCGAGATCGTCTCCGTTTTACCTGCACGCAGATGGATGCATATTACGTTCAAGTAAATGTTACTTGTGTTCAAATGTTCCGTAAATTTATATATTCGCAGTCACAAGTTCATTGTTAAGTATCCAACCATCGTCGTCGAATTTATTCAAAATATATTCTGAATCCTAATAAGTTTAGTACTTCGCAATCAAGAATGCAAAATTAAAAACAAACTTCCGTTCGCTTATTCAAATTAACCGCATAATTTAACCTTCCTCCGATAAAATGTAAAAATAATATTCTCCAAAAATGGAGAAAATCTTCCTATTGAGCGATAATGAACTTTTCCAGAATTTATGATAACTATTTTAAGACTGATCATCGAGAAAATATTCCTCGTTTGAAGATAACCACTTCTTATAAGAGAATGGAAGTGAACTGAGCAATCTCTCCTCTTACCAGTAGAGGGTAGTACTTTTCCCTATGTTCATTCGAAGAAAGATCCGTTGAAAAATACCAAATAATATGGCGGAGCAAGAATCAAACGGCGCACTGTGCAGCGAGCAGCGTGACGGGAACACTCGCGATCTCGAGCATGTGCGGCAGGATAAATAGGACATTACGTACGCTGAAACGTAACAGACGCGGGCTCGCGCGAGAGGAAGCGAGCGACTTCCTGAACAGCTTGTAACACGGAGTCCCTCGCGACGACGGAGAGCACGCGTCGCGAAACGTTGATTACAGATCGGTCGCTTCCGCCTTCGGCGACGGCGAATATCGGCTGGATATCGGTGTGACTCGATGTCCCAATGGGACATCGGACCCGAAGGATACAACATCCCGCGGCTTCGCTTTGCGTGAAATTTTACACGGTAATCTCGCCGACGATCCGCGATTTTATCGGCGTCTGTGCATGCGTGTATGCGTGCGGATCGCGGCAAGTGCAGTCGGAAGGTTTCCGGAAAGCCCGCGGGGGCCTCTATTTCGCGGCCGTTGGTCGATCCGCACGCATGATCGGGCGCGAGGGATGCGTTTCGCAGATTGTAGACGGACGAAACGCCGATGCATCGACCGTTCCGAACGTGACGGAATATTCCGCGCGCCGTCGGGCCGCGATACCGATGTAAATGATCTAAACGTTACGTAAAGCAATCCCTCGGCCACACGATGACGTGGACGGTTGCCGCACCGGGCAATCACGGAACAACTCGATCTCGCGCTGATAGATCGCTCGTAACGTTGCAGATTTGCCCTCTCCTTGGTTCATCGCTCGATAATGCGCTTTTAAAGTGTGACTCGTCGCTCCGACTCGTTCGCTCTCCTCTTCGGAGCGGAGAGCTCTCGATAATGAACGATGCGCCGCGTCAGCCCGACAATAACGGGATAACGGGGGAGATATAACGAGGAAATGAAAATATTGGCGGGCGTATGAAGCATCGACGCCTTTACCAATAACCCGAAGATCGTAACGAGGTGAGCATGCGTGTGCGCGCTATGCGGGAAAAATTCGCGACCTTCGATACGTACGTACGTCTGAGAAGCCCATCTGGTTGAGTCAAGTAAAATTCTTGTTCGGATACGGGGAAGCAAATGTTTCGGTTATAAGAACCAAGACTTGGTTCTCTGAAAGGAGAATGAAGAGGGTCCGGTTCAAAGAAACGAACCTTGATTCTTATAATTGATACATTAGTTTGCCCACATTCAAAATAGAATTTTACTTGACTCAACTAAATAGGTTTCTCAATGTATCGCGCGATAATATTGTGATAAAAATTTTCCAGTGCTAAACTATATTGGAATTATGACTGAGGATTATGTACGTTGTAATCTTCAGTGACTTTTAGTGCTCGATTTTTTTCGCGTTCAACGCAATAAATTACTAAAAATTACAACACATATAATTTCCATTATAATCCCGGTATGGTCCGGCATGGCGAAATATCGTGTCGATCTTTACTGCAATATTTTCACCGGGCGCGTTTGATTTTATCGTCCGGCCGAATATGCACTGGTGCGTCTCGTGCCGGGGAATCACCGTGGCTTAATATCGGGAGTGATTAGCGGCGCGCCGTTAAAAACATCGCTTAATCGCTAATTCCACGGTATACGGCGTTCGCGCTCTTAACGTAACTCATACGTTGGTCCGAGGCACGTGAACGAGTTGAGAACGTATTTCGTCCTGGCCGATCAAAGGAGGCATGATTTATACGGCCCCATAGGAATGTCGTAACTTAACGAGCGCAGTTAACGGCCCGCGCGCTAAGGATGCATACGCGGCTCGACGATCGACGCAGGAATTGCCGGTTGCATGTGGGACGATAGCGAGGGACACGCCTATCGTCGCTGCACTTTATTACGTGCTAATTCCCGAGATTCCTGCGGGACGTGGACCCTGCCATCTGTTTCCCTTTTTTTCACTTTTCTCGCCCGTGTCGTTGCCGAAAAGACCCCGTCGGAGAGCTCTGATCCATTTCTTGACGCGTCGCGCTTCCGAGCGAGAATGCGGGGACGCGAATGGAGCCGGATTCGAGACGCATCATCGACAGAAACTCGCAGAACGTGACTCGTGAGAGGCGGACAATGGGGCTCCTTGGTCCGCTAAAAGCGTTTCTGGTTGTCGCTTTAATATGCATTAGTCCGAGCGTCGGCGACGGCATCGGCGATGACATTGCTGATTTGTCAACGGTGAGTGAATGATTCCGCGCGACGTAAGTACAAACGATCGAGTCTACTTTCGCTGAAATCTGGACCGCGCGGATAAATAACCGGAGATAAGCCGGTAGGTAGGTAGGTAACGCGTCGTGGCGTTTTGTTTTCGACCCGCGATGAATGGAGACTCCGTGTCCGTCGGAGGTGTGTTGATTTTACCGCGCGCGATCGATCGTTCGGCCGAAGCCGCGCGATGCATCGCGGACGTCAATCTCGGAGGCGGAGAGCGCGGTAATTCGAGTTTCTCAGACTTGAGAGTCTTGAGTATTTTTCAAGGAAAACTTATCGCTCCTCTCGTGCACAGAAATAAGTGCTAGATTCAAATAAGTAATTACTCCAATATTCCTTAGCGATTTTTTTCTTACTTGGATCGAATAATGTTTTACTTGATCGAAGTAAAATATTTTCCAAGTAAATTATCCAATTAAAACACTTACTCGATCCGAGTAAAAATTGGTTGAGAAGCGTTGGAGTAATTATTTATTTGTGTCCAACACTTTCTTCCTGTGTACGCACACAGAGTTCAATTTTCTCACCTTTCGTTGTATTCGCAAATGTTACAGTTTATGTTACAGTTTTCGCCGCGCAAATGAATCGAAGTTTTCTCTCGGTCACTTTCTTTTTATCACGTCTTCAGATCCCAATAGAATAGTAATAATAATTTTAACGCGGCGTTTTTCCCAATTTAAAATTGGTAATTGACTCGATTTAGTTGTATTCTCAAGACCTCATTCGACACACCGATCGTAGCTGGAAGCAGCTCTACCGTAGGGCGTACGCTGAACGGACGCTTAAGTTATCCTCGCCATCCTCGGTGCAAGGACCTCGCTGGATCGCAATAAATATTTTCCTTAGGCTAGAACTATAGGAGCAAGCATTTCTTTTCCAGAAGATGCATGCGTAAGGGCCCGACGCTAGACCACAATAGATGCTTTCCATCTTGGAATCTCGTTAGTTTTAGAGCCGCCTCCGGTCACGGCTTCTTGTAAGCGATCATTTAGCCGTCACTTTGAACGACTGCTTCGCGGGATCGATTCTATTACGTCATTACACTGCTACAATCACCGTGCTATATTACACTGTACTATTATACAGGCTCATGCGATGTTATTCCACCCTAATTTAATTATATCCCGCCAGAAAGAGGGTAGTTGAATAGAGGATAACATCAAATTATACAACATTCTGGAATCGTATCTGCGTCTACTTTCTCTCTCGAGAAACGCAAAATTCAACGAAATCGTGGCGCAATTATTATTAACGGATCAGCCGCATCCCTGACGTGACTTTACTCGCTGCTCCCGCCATTTGTTCAGATCCTATTTAGGCGATTACCTCGTATAATTATGCGCCCTCTCGGTTTACCACCGCCGCGAGGATTTTCGCTGAAACCTAATCCAAGGCGGCGCCTTGCATTTACCGGGAAACATTATCCAAGATCAACGAACTTACGCGGGTCAGAGCTTGGTCGTAGCGGTACGACGGGACGGATTACGTCGGTGCATCACCGCCTCGCGATCCTCACGAGCGCGTCCAAGAAGCGTATCCATCGCGCTGCCGCCTTCGTCGTCGGCCTCCTCTTCTTCGCGGTCGCCTGCAATTTCGTGCAATGTTCGAAATTGCGCGAGCACACGCGTACGTAATCGCCGTCGGGGGAAAAATGCAATTGAATCGGGACGTTCTGCGCCGGCAACGATGTCATTAAACGATCCCCCCGACCGACCGGTGCCGATTCCCGTGAGCGAGACGAAATGAAAAAGGCAAATGGGCCGGCGGATGCACCGACGCCCATTATTACTATTGGCATACGGGATATAGCCTCGGCGCGCACCGTGGTCAAGGGTAATAGTTACATCCCGCCACCGCCGCGGAGAAGATCTCTCTCTCTCTCTCTCTCTCTCGTTCTCCCTCTTTCTATCTATATATCTATCCGACTATCTCTCTGTCTCTCACACTCTCTCATTCTCAGGCTGGAGCCATGAGATAAATCGGGCACGGTCTCGCATAATCGCGGCGAATCTCCCCGTCGAGGACGCGATCGATCTCTCGATTCGGATTAAGTCGGCGAGCGCGCAGGTGCGGCTCATTTGAATATTATGTGGAACAAATGACCGACTTCTGGCTCGGGCACTGCTCCTTTTAGCGAGGCCGCCACGAGGGATAACGTTCCGCGTCGATGCGCTTCTGGTGTATGGACCTGGCGTGCGTATGACTCACGCGTAATACTTCTCACCTGGGGTTTCGCGCGATGCGCGGGAAACGTTGTGGTCTCGCGATGACGAAGTGATAGATTCCGCGTCATTGTGCCCGTTCACTTCGCTTTCGCCTCCTTCGCGCGGAAAAACTCAATCGCGAAGAGACCTCGAGGTGAGAGATGTCTTAACGATCTCGCGTCGTGCGTGCGCGGCCGCGATGCGCGGTTTTATTGAAAGACCGAATCTGTGCGAAGTTATCCGAGCCTTCGCGAGCTGAAAAAGATGAAACTTACGTTATCATCGCGCTTAATTGCGCCGTAATTTGTGCTTCTTGAGTGCTTCCCTTGAGAAGCGAGGGAATCTAAAATTTAAAAAGACTCCTCGGTCCCGCACAATCTTACTTAGCATGGACAAAGTTACGGTAATGGGCGTTACTTCTGTTTAAAACGTTCTGCAGGCAGCTCGGGCCCGTTAGTGCATAAATAGGGTCACAGAAAAGAGCGGGAGACGAGAGAGAAAGGGACGCACAGTTCTCTCCCGAGGCGATGCCAGAACTGGTACAGAGTCCCGTGGCGTGAGGTCGGGGAAAAAAGAACCGGCGTTTATTCCTTTTCGTGCACGTGGCGACTATTGAAAATGTCAATATGATCGTGACGCATCGAAATCGCAAAGATTAATGGCACGTTATCGCCGTCCGTTTTTTCCACGTCACCCGAGCTTTTATTTATGAGCTGTAAAAAAATGAATGGGGATATTTTTGCCGATATTTTCTCGCGAGCTTTTTCCCGCGAGCGACGAGGAGATACGAGACATGTAGCAACAAAACGATACTATAATCTTGAAGCTGACAGTTCAGAGAGAATCTCGAAGATGTTCTCACGATTACGATGAAATAACAAGTCATATGATAAAATGATGATAAAATGGCAAGTAATAATAAAGGAATTGCGCCCTGCAGAGCGTAAAGGTGCGGAATATAATCGTTGTTGGAATACCCCGAAGTTCTTTGGAGCGTCAATTTGCATTTGCAACTCGGACCTCGCTCTAGGTGGTAAATTGTTTGCTTGCAGGATCGGGCGAGGAACGTCAGCGAAAGATTCACATCCACGACCACGTTGACGGTCAACATCCGGGACGATGACGACCAGGATCCGTCCTTTATTTATCAAGGCTGTATGCTTTTGGATGGCGCCTGCATTAATCCGGAATATTCGGCGTCGGTATGTAGATCGCATCAAAGAGCGACGCAGAGCGCGTATACGCGGCGGGAATGAATTTCATCGAGCATTCCTACCCTCACGTTCGTATCGAGAATATAGAATCGGGAAATTCAAGTGCGTAACCGCGAACACGTATCTTTAATCAGCCGTCGATATCTCGCTGGCTCAAATTCACATAGCCTGCCAATAAATCGTACAACCGGTTCTGCTAGCGCGATGTTCTTTTTTTCTCCCCGTCAGGTATCGAGCGGAGTTCTATCCGGCATTCTCAATATCTCGCCCGAGAAAATACAGGCGGTCGACATGGACAGCATAAACGCGCCGATCCATTATTCCTTCCTCAGCGGAAATCCGCCGAATTACCGTGATTTCTTCGAGATCAACCCCAATACCGGAGCGGTGAGGCAGATCAAAGCTGTCGATACGACGGTGACGAAGAAGTTCGACACGATCATCAAGGTAAATGTCGGCGCTACCCTCGCTTGATATTAAAGAGGAAACGTTGATGCAACTTGCGAGTATTCCCTGCAAAATGAACACCGTGCCGAGCTGCGCAACGGTAAATTTTTATTTTTCGCGCGGAGTTGCGAGTAAATCATTCTCAACGATGAAACAAGCTGTCGCTTTTCGTCGTAATACGAAGGTGCGGAATACGTGCTTTCGGACACGCGAATGTTCGCTCCGTACGTCTTTTCAAGCTCGGGTCTCGTATAATAGATTTGTTTCTCCTCGCTCGCTTAAAGGCGGTCGAGGTGTCGGAGGCGAAACGATCGGCCACTGCCAAATTAACGATCACCGTCAAGCCGGTCGACAGCAATCCACCCGTTATAACGGCATCAAGTATCGAGGGTTACGTCGACGAGAACGCTCCGATCGGCACAAAGGTCATCGATAAAAACAGGAATCCCATTGTGCTCAACGTGTCGGATGCTGATTTGGTGAGTCTCTCTCTTTCTCTCTCTGACCCCGTAGATTTGATCGGTTTCCACTTAACGAAGCGTGACCGAGGTGTGAATGGACCGTTTAATTTCCACCATTGTTCACAGATAAGGTCCGCCGTGTCGGCGGAATGGTCACGGACCGGCCAACGGTCGCTCGTAGCTTTCCTCCTTTATTTAATTCGTAACATTTTCGCGCTCTTCCTTTCTTTTTTATTTAGGGACCGGACGACCCGAAGCCGGCGTACACTTTCGAGGTGACCACAAACTTCTTCGCGATCGATCCCGCCGGCGTGCTCGTCGTGAACGAGGAGGATCTGGACCGAGACCCTCCGAGTCCCGGCCGTTTCCGCTTCCAGGTGGTCGCCCGCGAGAAAACGGGTGTGGCCGCGTCGTCGCCTTTGTCGTTCGTCGTGACATTGAACGACGTTAACGATAATGCGCCCCAACTACCTATGATGCCACCCATCACCGTTCAAGCGGGAGAAACGAAGAGACAAGTAACAAAGGTGGCTTCCTCATTCCATATCTTGATGAAGTAATAGCGGCTATCTGCCGCGCAGCATGGAGGGATAATGAGCGAGCCGTAGTAATCCGCAGTCCGGAGTGAATTTGAATTTTTCCGCGCTCGTCGATCCTCTCTGCGCGATACTTCCCTCTCGTCTCGAATTCCACGCTCGATCGATCGTCGCTCGTCGTCGCGACGCTTCTTTCTCTCTCTCTCTCTCTCTCTCGCGTTCGATGCAAGCTTCGCGGGATGTCAGGCGGAGGAGACGAATTCATTTCGGCTCTCTCGCAGGTGGAAGCGACGGACAACGACGAGGGGGAGAATGCGGAGATAACGTACAGTATCTATCACGTGTCGAACAACGGCCTGCAGAAGTTCAAGATCGATCCGAAGACCGGGCTGATCGAGACCATGGGGAAACTGAACGCCGGCGAGCAGTACAGCATCACCGTGCAGGCCACCGACAAGGGCGGCAAGTACTCGCAGACGATCGTCGAAGTGAACGTCATTCCCGGGCCGAACACCAGAAGCCCCGTGTTCCAGCAGCCGGTGTACGAGGTGCAAGTCAGCGAGGGGGCCTCTATCAATTCCACGGTCGCTACTATCACCGTGAGTATGTCAGTCGATGATGTCCGTCCCGTCGGAGATTTACTTCGAGCTCTAACTGCTCCACCCGGCGGGCCCTGCTCGTCCGACTGTATCTTATCGCTTTTGCCATCGGTCTTTCTGACACCTTGACGAAACGTCGCATCCGGTGTTTCCAATTCTTCTTGCTCTCTCTCTCTCTCTCTCTCTCTCTTTTCTATTGCTCGTTGCAATTAATTTGCTTAATGACAAAATTCGATCAAGCGCTGAAAACTTGCCAGTCACGGCTGCACGATTGCATGACGACTTAAGATTAGAATTATGCAATCTCGATTATATCAGTATATAATGAAAAATTTTGTGTCAGATTTAATACATTTCACCTGTCAATGTTAAACGGTTAACGTCGGGATTTCATTTTCGCGAAAAGATGAAAAGATTTTCCAATTTTTCGTCTATCTCTCGATCTCATATTTTATACAATTTTCCTCGTACGTTTTAAAGTAAATTTTAGTTGTTTGTTCGATTAATGTTTTCAATTTAAATTTATTCAATGAAAGGAATTAAGTGTAGCTTTATGTTTTATTTTAAATCAAGGTTTATTTAAAGCCGCAGATATCTAAATGTTTATAACAGTATCTATGATAACGTATTGCTACTCGATTTTACAGGCCATCGACCCAGAAAACGATCCGGTATCGTATTCGATAGTGTCGGGAAATGACTTGCGCCAGTTCGCGATCGGCGACAAATCAGGCGTTATTACCGTTATAAGGAAGCTAGATAGGGAGGACCTGACCCGATATCAGTTGGTAAGTCGATATCGTCAACTATTCGAACGTTGTATAGCATAAACTTCCTATACCTTTTGCTACGAACCAACACGTTCTACTACGCTTCACGCTGTTCTCTATTGGCAGCTTTTAATCTAGAAAATATCGACGTACCTGTTTTCCTACCGATGAACAAGTAGAACGTTTTTAACTTCAATTACAATCAGCGTTTATTTTACGTGTATTTTGAAAATATTTCTCTATAATCTGTATAAAAAAAAATAAATTATATATTTCGTTAATTAATTTTAATTTTACGAAAGCTTGCGTAACGGGACGCTGTGGCTCTCGTTGTATATATTTGAAATATTTTTTTTCCTAATGGTCGTGTGTACTTCAATATCTAAGACACTCTATAGTCGTGCAAATTTTGAGACGGAAAAATTACAAGCATATCGTAAATTGCATTATCAATTCGTGTAGTTGATAAAGGCCGAGGACAGCGGTGGTCTATACAGCACTGCGACGGTGAATATCATGGTCACCGACATCAACGACAAGAATCCCGAGTTCGTGGGTCTCCCTTACGAATTTTCGGTCAAGGAGGGCGAAGCGCGTAAAATAATCGGTCGCGTACACGCCGAAGACGCCGACGAGGGCGTCAACGCCGAGATCACTTACTTCGCACCCGATGACATTCCCTTCACCGTCGATCCCGAAACCGGCGATGTTCTGACGAAGATAGTACTGGACTACGAACAGAAAGACGTGAGTAACAGCTTACTACGTATCGCGATTCTCAATATTTTCATTTTATTTATTATTTACGTTTATCATTTATTAACGAGTTAGTATTCTTTTATATATAAAAAGAAAACAAAAATGTATAAAATAATATAGGATATATAAAAATATATAAAATAAAACATTTTTTAAAAATAAATATATAAAATGCATTTAAAATGCATTTAAAATATAAATTAAAACAACTTTAAGATCCTAATTTAATAAGAAGGCTGTGCCTGAATAAACTTGCAGAATTATGAAACAACTCAGTAGGCCCGGAGCATTTGTTAGATAAAATACATATTCGATTAATTGATTAGTTAATGCAGTTATATTTTCCGTGTGTGGAATCCGAAATTCTACATAGAAGACATCGAAAGAACGGATAATATATAGGCTAAAGGCTTTATATTTTTAAAATGTTTTATATTTCTGATACGAAAAGATCGGGAGTGATTTTTTTCACAAATTCTTCGTAAATCTCATGTAAGAAAATTAACGAAGAAGATTAATCTCTGCTTCGCAGAGATTACGTCTCGTAATAGTAAACTCTTCTACGTGAAGAAATAACGTCGAGATATTTCAATGCAGTGGAAGCTTACAGATTTTTAATTTAGTTCAATCTTTTTCAGAGTTCTGTTTCGAGGTCTTAATAGCTTTTCGCATTTCGCTTATATTCGTAAAAGACTACGTTAACGGCATAGTGCTTATACCGCTTATTAAATCCATTTATTACGGATGCAATTATGCGGCACAATCTCGGATCTTCCGGGAATGCTCTGCCGTTTCGCGCAAGTTACAGAACGCGATCACAATTCAAGAATATCGCGCGACAGAAAGACATTAGTTTATATGAATTGTGAGAGGACGTTGTTTACAGCTGAATCATAATTATGCCATTGTGCGCACCGAGACAAAGGGAGCTTGTAAAGTATGCGCGCGAATTAAAGTTCGCGCGACTTTGTTTCGCGGAAATGTCACATGTTATGAGATACCGACGTAATTCCACGTAACATGTATAATGTGATAAAGACACAATGAACCTCCCGTTCCTTGCCTCTAAAGTATTCTAAATTACAAATGCACCAGGTTTTAGCCGTTAAAATCACCTTCCTTGTGTCTTGATATCGTGTTCGTACATTAAAAAAAAGAATTTGGTATACCAAAACTATTATTATAAGTACTAAAATTTGGTGATATTTGCCGACCAAATGTTTGATTACTAACAATCAAATCATTTAGTTTCATACACTGTAAACACTGTAGTTCCGTATATTGTATACTTAATACACGGAACTAAATTATTTACTCGCAAGAATCAAATATCTGCTCGGCAAATATTTACTCAATTTCAGTACTTATTATCAAAACCCTATTTCAACGTAGGCGTGCCACCAAAATCACACATATTGTTTCCATCGTTTGCTTTATAACGTTAAATCGGGAAATTGAAATGCACGACGTTTCTCTGTAATTCCCACGTTGACTGTGCACGTTAAAATCGCGGGCTTTCACGTTAATTACATAGGAATACAAATTCGTGGTGACTGCGAGGGATGGAGCCCCCGATTACCGTTTGGCGACGGCGACGGTTACAGTGAAAGTCATAGACGTCGAGGACGAGGTTCCGGTCTTTCACCAGAGCAGTTACGAGGCGCGTGTCAAGGAAAACGTGCCCGATTACAATGTGATTCAAGTCACGGTGAGTCGCGTGTCAAGTTAAAGCGTCGCATAAAGCGCGATTGAGCAATAAACGCGATGCGCCCAGCAATAAAGACGATCGATTGTACGTCTGTACTTCAATTTCAACGGGCTTAGATTTAACGGAAGTCGAAAGTCGCCCGGCTAAGGTTCACGGTTTAACACGAGTCGTTTGCGCGCACGCGGGGGGGGGTTTCGCCTCGAGATGAAGAGCCGCTATATAGCTCGCTACTCCCCCGTGTACAGATCCAGATCCAGTAACAGATCTAGTGTGAAATTAGTTCCGAAGTGGATCATAATAACATAAGGTGTAATTCCATTGGAGACGCGCCCGAAGACGGGATTCACGCTCTCGGCGTGTGTCTCGAAAGTTTATCGGATAAACAAGAATCCGCTCACTCTCCCGGCTCGACTTTCAGACCCGGCAGATTCAGTCGCGTCGACGATTCCCGTCTCTCATTTTCCATCGGGCGGAAAGGACAGCGGGTCCTGGCGAGATGGCCGTCTTACTCGACTTTAAAGCTAACGCGATCATTTCTAGGCCGATGATCCGGACACAAAGAAGCAAATTACATACATGATCAAGCAAGGGGATACCGAACTCTTCAGCATAGACCCGAAGACCGGACTCATAAAAACTGTCCGCGGTCTCGATTACGAGAAGGATAACCAACACGTCCTCATAATAGGCACCGTTGAGAACACCAGCGATTTACCTGGCTCCACCACTCGCGTTGTTGTTAATGTTCAGGTATTTTTTCACGATTAAAACCGAGTCTCTCTTTTGTCGCGATTACGCCGACATCCCGTCGCCGGCTATTCGTTTATCGCGTCGGTTACTTTAATCCAACATCACGCTGCGTATCGCGCTTAATTACACTCTTAATCAAGTACGGGGAAAAAAAAAACACTTTTAAACGGATACTCTTTTATTAATAATTCCGAGGATTTTCCCCCTGAATATATTCGAGCAACGACGGATATTTCCGATAATCACGCAATTCTTCCGAATTATTGCCTCGCACAGGGACGTCGTAGAGCCAGTACTTTGGCTGGAAATATTCAAACGGGTATCAGTTTGTATATATTCGTCTTAATCCTAGAAATTAATTCGCGGAATGGCTTGGCGAAACCGGTTCACGCCGGCAGAGTGCATCAACATCATAATCGGCGTTAATACGAGTGTTACGGCCGACCGTTTGTCGCGCTTCGTTTCGCGTCCGGTTGTTTTTAATTCAGTTGTATCTTCTTATGGGGCAATTAATAACGTCTCGAACGCGTCGTCACAGGACGTTAACGACATTCCACCGGTATTCACGTCGGTGCCACGTCCCATTACTCTGGACGACGATGCCCCTATAGGCACGAACGTGACTAATCTCGTCGCGGAGGATTCCGACGGCACCGCACCGGGAAATCAGGTAGGTGTATCACTTGGACCATATTTCCCACCCTCTCTCTCTCTCTCCCTCTTTTCCTTACGAATCGCGGCCCGAATCAAGTCTTCACGTGAGATCGCAAACCGCAGGTTCGATACGAGATCATCGGCCGCGGTATCGCCAGCAAATACTTCGCGATCGATGCCGACACAGGCGTCCTCCGGATACGGGACGACTTGCGCAAGGAGACCGACTCCGAATATCAGGTATCATTTGATTCTTCGCACCAGCTTGATCGGCCACAATTCGCTCATCTGCACGAGACAATTTCTTTTTCTCACGATAGATCGATGTACGTGCTTACGACATGGGAGAGCCGCCGTTGTCCTCCGTGACGAGCGTGCCGGTGTTCGTTCGTCACGTGGCGACGGTGCCGCCTGAGATCGGTTTGGGCTTCGCAGAGAACTCGTACAACGTCGATGTGCCTGAGGACGCAGGCGACAACACGCTAATAAAGATAATCACCATCATCAACAGTCACACGCACGACACCACGCCGCTCAGGTGCGAGATTTACAGCGGCAATGAGGCCGGTCTATTCGAGGCGAACATTACGGAGGAACGGAATTGCGCGCTGAGGCTGAAGAAGGGCGCCTTGGATTATGAGACGACGGAATCCTACCAGATCAAGATTAAGCTGGAGTCGCTATCGGGCCTCTTAAACTCGGGCAGAAACACGACAATGGTAAGACACGACAGATCCTCGAATTTAAGAGCCCATGGATAGCGTCGCTTTTGCTTGGCTACCCGATGCATGAATCTTTGTACAAGTCGAATGCATTCGCGTAGACGAGCGAAAAATACGTGCAAAGAAAGATACCGACATAGTGAGGCTTAAGACAGTCGGTCCGTCAAACCATTTTTTTTTCAAGAATTCTTTAAAATGTCAACTGCATATTGATAAAAATGTTATCTACAGAGTAAAAAAGGAATTTATATTATAAACGGTCCACTTATTCGTGTTATTTTAAATGGGGAATGCATTAAACATGCACAAATGTTAACATATTCATCATGTTAAAATAACACATATATTTGGGCCGTTTGTAACACAAATTTTTTTACTATTTGCACGTCTGTAAAGTTAGAAAAGTTGGAAAACGATTGACTATTCGAAAGCTGAGATATGTGAAACCGAATATAGTATTTTTATACGTGTTCTTTCAGGTTAATGTTCTATTTTTAACTTCTCCTAAACCAACGTTTCAAGTTTTAACGAAAAACTACTGTGATATTAAGGCCTAATATAGAAACATTATACAAAAATTTCAGAATTATTGACCATTTTGCTTTGAAAATACAATCATAGGAAATTTATAATTTAAAGTAACACCCGCAATATATGTACATGTACACATATTTAAATATTTATATACTGTTTTCTACGTGTGCATCTCCGTCCATTAGCTCAGCTGACGTATAAATAAAGCATTAACAAGAAAATTAAATAATATCTCTGTGTTTGTAATATCGTGTATATGTCTTAATTCTCTTAAGATTAATACTTATTACGTAGATAGTTAAATAAATTCTAGAAATGTACTTTTTTGTAAATAGTAGACTTATGAAAAAGGTTAATATCGCCATTGAAAATCCGGTACTACGACCAATTAGCTTAACTTATTGCGAGACGAGATCATCGACTCGTCTTTGATCAGGTCCGTTAATGGGAACGCGTTCGATCGTTACTTTGCAGGTGAAGATCCAGGTGCTCGACGTGAACGACAACAAGCCGGAATTTATCTTCCGGGAGACTAGCCAGGGACTTACAAGGGGACGTTATTTCGCGGCAATTCCGCGCACCGCGCAATTTGCGTCCACCGTTGTGCAGGTGAAGGCCCACGACAAGGACAACGGGAAATACGGCAAGCTAGAGTACAGGATCTTGGAAGGACGCGGCTCCAATTACTTCGGCATCGATAGCTCTACCGGCATTATCAGAACCACGGCAACGTTCGATAATGTGGATTCGTCCGAGCTGCCGTTTAAGTTCGACGTCCGCGTGCGCGACAATCCCAACTCGACCGATAATTACAACTCGATCGTCGCCCCGGTGATCGTCAATCTCATCGGCGAGGAGAACCTGATGATCTTGGTGGTGCAGGACGCGGCGCCGGACGCGCTGCAGAAGGAGGCTGGCAAAATAGTGAATTTAATAGAGGAGAAGAGCGGCCTATTGATCGGCATCGACAGGGTCGTGGTGAGGAAGATCCTCACGAAGAACGGCACCATCGAGGTAATCCCGCAGGACTCCGACGTGTGGTTCTATGCGGTCGACCCGGACACCGAGGCCATACTCAACAGAAACAGCTCCAAAGTGCAAAGGTATGTCTTCGAACGTGTGACAATTTTGCTGACGCAACTCGAATTCGAATGACATTTAAAAATTAGCGGCTTACAAATTGTTAGATACTTTTTAGAGACCATAGTAGCATTGAATCGGCCGAAAAGAGTTTGATTCGATTCGTCAAACTTGAATTTGTTGCATTCAATGGAAATATATTTTTCGTTGTATAATCCTTTGCCAAATTCTGATTTAAGATGAGGTCAATGTTTAACACATAGATGCGAAAAGAGGGATCAATTAATTAAATTGTGCTATTTAACTGATTGCGAGAGTCGTAAAAACACTGAATACCCGACAGATCGATCATGGACAAACAGGCTATGTCGAACATCACCTTTGATGTGTCCACGCTGATACGGGCAAACGCTATTAACATTCACGCACCCGTAATACCACCTGAGCCGATGCGAACGCAAACGGCAGTCGCATTCAGCGGTGAGGTGTTCCCGTATGCGCTGATTATAATCGCTTGCGTGATCCTGATTCTCGGTATCGCCGGTATAATCTACATATGCGTCTCTTGGTCCAAGTAAGTGCTCAAGCCTTAATTAAACTCTGCGTTCATATCGTGATGACACTCCCTTGTAATTCTGACACGAGTAATGGGACCTTTCACTCATTTCTTTTTCACTGTCTCTCTAATATAAACAACCGTAATGAATGGATCGACAAACGAACCGAGTGTTCGTTGAATGCAATTGTGAAGTATCTGAAACACAAAATGGAAGGGTATGATAATTATAACTCATTAAAAAATCAAGAATTAAAATTAAACTTTGATAAAGGTAGAAGGTAACCCTAATATGAGATAGGTGGTTAAAGATAGAAATAATTTGCGAAGGAGATCGCGTACATTGATATATACAATTAGCCCCGGGAAAAATAATATTTTATGAGAATTCCGTGAATAATGACTGTTACTGGTTAAGTGGAATTTATCCGGGTTCTAAATTTCTATCGCACGCCTTCCGTATGTTTGTGTGAAAAACATAAAGATCGCGTTAGCGCGCCAGTATTAATTACGGCGGGTGCGCATAGGCCGAGCGATGATCTCGACTATTATTATGGTCGCATGGGAGAGTCGCTTCGCGAGTATCGGTGTGAATATTCATCCGACTCGTTGAGAGAGTGAGCGCGATGCAAATTCATACCGCTTTTTATTACCTCCATTAGCTTTAATTGTGGTTTCCGCTCCGGGTATCTCCGCAAACACTTATTACATCGACGCGACTCGACGTCGCGCTCGCTGTAATACAGCCCTCTTACATCGGTCTGTCCGCGCGACGCGAAATGCGTCGTAGCCCTTCGTGCAGATCTTCACGAGGCAAATGTGTGTGCGACGTAGGTACAAGGCGTACAAGGAGCGAATGCAACGCATGTACGTGGTGCCGCGATACGACCCTGTTTACGTGGAACCGAATCTGAAGGAGTACGAGACCCAGGTACTGCAGATGAGCGTGCCGGTCGACGATAACGACAGTTACAACGACTTACAGCTGGACTTCAGCAACAAGAATCACGCGTTCAGCCTCGACAACGTCAGTTACATCACCAAAGATCACGGAGACAGCACCGGTAATTCGAGATAGATCTCACGAGAAATCATCGTCTTATTTATCACAGCGACAACGAACGAGTATATTAAATTTCACCCCGGCGCAGAATATCCCGTTTAAAAATACATCTCTGAAAATACGAGAGTTACTTATAACTCCGAGCCGATGTGCAAAAAATGCCGAGGTGTAAAAATAACGAAATGAAAACCCACCAGTTTCTTCCGTGAACCTCCCGTCGTTGTCCCTCCACCCCGCCTCCCGTAGTAAAAAGACTCCCACGGGGACGAACGCTTCGGTTTACATTCGATTAAGAAATACAGGGTATGCTTATGTGTCATATCTTAGGTCAACAAAGTCCCGTTAGCTCCGAGGCGGCGACCACGGCGCGCGCGTCCAGCATCGTCGGCAACCACGGCGACACCAACATCCACTCCCTGCGAAGATCCACATTGGGCCGAAAGAATCACAGTGCGAGCAACACGAACACCCTGAACAATCGCGACGCGACACCGGTCCTTAATCCCCTGTACAATCACGGCGCAGACCTGCTGAGTCCTAGTCCGTCCAACGACAACGTCACCTTCAGAGAGCGGAAGGATTACTCTCATCTCGGCTTCACGTATCTGGGCGAGCAGAGCCCCGTCGAGACGACGACGGAGTTGTAAGTTTCGACGATGCGCGAACCGTATCGATCACCTCTCGAAAGACTGTCGCGGAATCGCACGCGTACTCTCCTCGGGCTTCTCCGGCGGGGAGCGAGCCGCGATTTCCCGAGATGATTCCCGAAGTGTATCTTCACTCGCGATATCGCGCACGCGACGAACAACAGCTGTGATGAGCGCGATACCCCGGGCGGAGTTTCGTTGATCCTAAAGATCTCGAGCGTTCGATCCGACTCATTCCGCGCACGGGATTCCCGCCGCTGACCGCGCGTTGCTTCCGGCGGAAGCTGGCGCGGTACTTCCTTCAGCTTCGTGAGAACAACGTCGCTGGAACAACAACACGTGCGGCGTGACGACACGGAATGTGATCGATAGCCGCGCGACCGGTTCTTCCTTCAATACGTCGACAAACCCCCAAAGCGCCATACGAAGAGAGCAATGCGTGAAAGCTTCTAGAGATAGTCGAAGAACCTCCTATATACCCGTACATATTCCCCCCTCCCCCCCCCCCCCCCCCCCCCCNCCTTCTCCTACCCTTTCATATGTCATCTTCTGAATATGTAGCGGTGCTTGCGCGCCGATTCAGAGCGTCAGACGCGTCTCGCGCGGAGAATTCCCGGCGGTATACATTCTGAACGAGATACTTCGTATATGTGATATTCATAAAAGAGGGAAGTAATATAGCGCTCAAACATACGCACACACACACACACACACACACAGAATGGCGAAACGAGGCCGCGAAAGTATCGGCCGGCCGAGAGAAAGAATGAGCGCGAGTGAAAAGGCGCCGCTGGGACGTCCTGAGTTCTTAAGCCAGCCGATATCCTGCACGACTTATGTCCCGTCCTGCATCGCGAATTGCCGCGCGATTCTCTTTTTTTCTTCTTTTTATTTAAGCTACTTTAAGCTCGCGAGACGTTACGCCAATAAACTGCGACGTCGCGCGCAATCGCCATTGTTGACGTCGCGACGTCCGCTTGTTGTAAGTTATTACACATCGCGTATTCGTGGATTTTGTACAAGCGTCCGATTTAATCGCGTGTTCCCCGACAGGGCGACGTCGACGATAATTCTCCTCACGGGGAGGACGCGCTCGTCGAACGGATTATTTCCCGTCCGCGATGCGTTTTAACGTGCGTTTTCAAACCGAGTTTCAGTCGCGGAGCGGCGAAGATGCGCCCACTGCGCCCGTGCAATCGTCCAACGTAGACTTAGGGATTTTTCCGATGAAGTTATGTCTTCTTTTTTTTTTTTCTTTTATTTACACGAACGACGTATGTATTTGTGAGTGTGTGCCTGCATGAATCTCATCGGTCTGCGAACCCGCGAATGATCCCGAAACCCTGTTGTACTATAATACTTGTTTATTTATACGACTGCGTTTGCTCACGTCACTTCACCTTATTGTAATCACAATTAACCGACGACGATACCGTCCAGAGGTCGATCGTCTCGCGTATACGTAATCGCGACCGACACCGTAGGGAGTTTTACGGCGGCGTTCGCTTCCATCCAACGCGACTCCTTCTCGCTCTTGTTCACACGATCGCGTTAATTAGCGGCCGCCGCGCGAAAACGGCAGTAAACGGCGCGTCATCGACACGCGTGTTTGAGCGGTGAAGCGTGCGACTTTTTAAGGCCGATTCCCACTATACTACGGCGAAAGATCGGTCAAAGCACGGCCAGATCGCAGTCAAGTCGCGGTCATGAACTTTCCACGCCATTAACACCTTTCGATCCTCTAACGACCTCCCGTCGGTCAGTTTTGCGGCGCCAACCGTGTCGATAAATTGCTTTAAAATGCTTCCCAAATATTCGCTTATCCTAAAATCGGCTCAATTTTGGACGACGAGAACAGATCGTAGAAACGTTTAAAAAGAGAAAATACGTGTTTGAGCACATCAGATAGTAAGGAAATAGAAAGAAGGAGAATTCACGATTACATCCAGAAATTGTAAAACAATTCTGACAAGACGAAATTTTTGCAACTATTCGTAAATATATATATTTATAAATCTATATTATTTTATAAATATTTCTCGTCTACCCAGACGAGGAAGATGAGTTCCCCTTCATAATTGACCGTCTACCGACCGTCTGCTGATTGTCTTTTGACCGTTTCGCATTCTCACTTGAAGACTACTGTGATCAGCCCGCGGTCTAGATTCCTTCCGAAGGATCGTCGCGCTCCCGTGACCGTCGTTTGACTTGACCGTGACCGACCAGCGTGAATGGAAACTTGAAAAAGCACTGAATTCAATGGAGACGACATTTGACCGGGTTGCGAGCTGACCGTGATCTGATCGTGACCCGACCGATATTGTGAATCGAGCATTAAACGGACACGCTTATGTATGTGTTCGTGTTCTCTCCCGAGTTTCGAACGGCGTTGCTCGACTCTCGTACGCGGAATTCCGATGGACGCGCGAGGATGACCCGCCGGCGTGACGACACGGCGTTGAGAGGAATTCATTACGATACGACTTGATTAAATATATATCTCTAGTCGTATATATCGAATGTGTGTCCACTGCCGTACAATTCGTAAGTTGCGTTTCATTTACTATAAAAAGGAAAACCTTTGTATGCGTTACAAGTGTTCTTCGGTCTATAGCGCGTTGAGAGAGATCTTTACTCGTAGCTGTACAATATTTCAGCGTGAAACCTGTAAAAAATTGTTAATATCTAATAATAAATTTATTATATTTACATAACGACGGGACTTTTTTGATGCGTTCGATACCAAGCACGCACTTACGCGCGAAGCAACGCGAGTCGCCGCGTTATTAAATGTTAGTTAACTTCGGGAAGGGTTAATTCAATTTCGCTCGAGTTTCCGCGCGTTTTAATTACACGCAGCTCCGTTCAATTCCCACGTAAGATCTCGCGCATTCGTTTCACACGCGCGAGCTACGCGTAGTAGTCGTGGCAATGAGCGCAAGATACAATAGTGAGCTTTGCCCTCGCGGACGTAATCCCCGTAACTTTGTCGCCCTAATGGTACTTCCGATGTGCAATTCCGGATGATTCAGTTCTTAACAGCGACATTACGCCACAGACAACTACTTGAGAGGAAATCCACGAAATATCTTCTATCTCTTTCTAACTTTTTTTTCTACCCGTCCTTGATATCGCACGAATTCTTCCTTTCCTTCCAGCTCGTCTATTCTTATCCCTCTTATTTTTTCCCCCGCGCATCCTAACCCGCTTATACGTCTCCTTTGTCGTCCCCAATTTCCTCCGCACGGACAAATTCACCCTCTTCCAATTCACCCTCACCGAGTATCCTCCCTGCTCCGACAATTACGAGAGATTCTCACCGTCTCTATCTCCCGATCCTTCCTGTTATACCATCAGCGATATCATCAGCCTTTGTCGACACTGATTATCAGTCGCATACATTAAACTTTACCCGGGTTTAATCGATTTACTATACGTGCGCGTGTATATGTGCGTACGTGTGTGCGTACGTTGTAAATCGATGAAAAGCAGCTAAAGGTTAATAGGGACTAACAGGCAGCTTATCGATTCGTTCCGCAAATGTTCGGGAAAAAATAGACATTTCTCATCACCTCGGAAATGATATTCGCGAGCTCAGCCGCGCGAGACTTTAAACGAGAACGAATTATTATATCCGGTGCGTGTTGCTGCACAATGAGTACCTTCACACCCTTAAAGAGCGGGCTCGTAGGCGAGCCCGTCGACGGGATCGTCCTCGATTGCGGGCGGGGATCAACTATGCTCGGCGATAGAGCGTCGGCGCCGCGACGGCGGGATCACGCAGACGCGTCTGGACCTGCGTCGAATGTCGGCGGACGCGAAACGGGAGGCGAAATCCGGAAGGCAGACGTTCCAGCATCGCGCAGATGGCTCTCGGACTGTCCGTGGTGACGGCGCACTAGTCCTCTCGCGATCGACGCGTAAAACCCCGCGGGATAAGGCGCAACGAAACAGCGTCGGCGTTTACGCACGTGAGTGTCGAGGTTTCCATCGATCCCACGGTATCGACGAGTAACAGGCGGGTCCGTCCACCCTGTAGGTTCTCTCTCCCGCTACGTTCGCGAACGCGGCGTCGCGACGCCCTGTGACGACACATCCCGAGCGCGAACCGGAGCACCAGGAGCCCAGGCCGCAATGACGTATCGTTCGAAGATCGCGAACCACCTGTGAATCGAGACGCGGGAGTACCTCTGGGATTATGAGCGTGCGTCTGAGTTTGTGATTCCACTCGGTGTAATTGTGCGCCGAGCGATCGGTGAAACGTATTACAGTGTGTGACAGTTACGGAGCAGCCCGGTAAGATATCGTAGCGGGTGACGGACGTTGCTCTCGAGTAGGCTAAATTCACTCGTTACTGACAGGTGATGTCTACTGGGTGACTCGACTCGACAAGTCCGTGTAGTGTTTCAATGGATTTATAAAACCCTGTCTGTAATATTTGTAGAAATTCTCTCCACTGCAGCTGATACTACAGTTTGTTCGATAAGGGGACGAAAGCCAATTGGTTGCAGATAAAGCCTGCTCGTAAATATATCCCTCCTCCCCTTCTAATTATAGTTAAATTTTATAGATTTCTAGAGAGGGAAAGTAACATTGTCTATTGTGCTTTTGCTAATGTTTAGATTTAACAGCCAGCATTATTCTCCAAAGCTTCACCCTCGTTCAATACCGTCCTGTGAGAAGGATCGAAAATAATAAGAATAATTTTTCTAGAAAGATTCTGTAAAAAATTGTTCATATATGTGATAGAATATCCAACTGTTCAATTATTTAAAAGATTATACCTGGCAAATGTTATTACAAACGAAGGAAAAAGGTTTGGGATTATTTAAAACAACGTTTTCAGAGAACATACGTAACTCGCGTAAAATTCAAGTGAAGTGTACTTCAACATAATTATCACCAATATTTCACGGATAATATGCTCATCTACTTAAAGTATTGGAGCTAAAAATGCGTTAAAACGACAGAGGTGTAAATCCATATATTATACGCACATATTAAAGTTAAAAAAGGATCCTTTTATATATACATTATTTACATAATCCGTCCAATAAGAGTTGATATCACATATTGAAGCTTAAAAACTGGACAATGTTATATTTGCAGATTGATGACTAGTTGGAAGATCAAGGATAACAAACATGAAATACTTGAAAGTCGCGTTATTCACGTTCAATCTAATGATATGGGTAAATAAAAAGCTTTCTCTCACCCCCTTTCTTTCTTTCCCTGCGCGTCATGAAATTATAAAAATTACCGTTTGCGCATTAATTCCACACTTTTCTGAGAAAAACGTCCGCCTCTTTCGCACTTCCGCGCGATCTTTAGAGGAAATTAAAAATTCAATTAGACGTAGCTCAACTTGATTCAATGTCCATTTAGCTTTTTAAGAAAACGGTTCTTTCTCCGACAACCTACCTTTCTCCACAAATCTACGAACAGCCAGACGTAACAGTGTCGTGTGGTTTCTTTGACAGTTGGCCGGCTGTACGGTACTCGTTCTAGGCGCGTGGTTACTCCTGGAGCCCAGTAAGGGAGACATCCTCAACCTGTTCGTACCTAACGCCCAGCCGCACGAGACTATTAATTTGCTGGCTTACAGCCTCCTCGGGCTCGGCTTCACCGTGCTCACGGTCGGCTTCTTCGGCTGTCGCGCCGCGCTACGCGGAAATCAATGCATCATCGCCACCGTGAGTAAAAGGACACTTTTATCGTCCCCGACGTTCCGTTATAAATCTTGGGCCAAGGTCGGTGATGTTTTTGTTGTCGTCGTTCCCCAGTACATGAGCATGTTGGTCGCGCTCATCGTCACAGAACTGGTGACAGCCGCCATCGGCGGGCTGATGACTTTCCAAATCTTGTCCGACCTCGAGGGGAGGCTCACCAGCAAGCTGACGGCCGACTACGGTCACGATTCGACCAGCGACATACCCTTCAGCCAGAGCCTGGACTTCGCGCAATATAAGGTGTCCCGTTGATCGACGATCGTTCATCGCCCTCGGGATTTCTTTTTCTCGCGTGACGTCTTTGCTGATCGCTTCTTCCTCTCATATATTTTTACCCGAATCTTCACGGGAAAAGAATAATTTTGCTGTTGCAGCGAAACCATCGTTGCTACTGCATATTCGTTTCGACAGCGATAGAATTTAATCGACGCACAACCGGATTAGTTGGCATAACGAATTATTCGTAATTGGAGCAGCTTCGTTGCCAGAAAATATTCTGCTAATTGAATTTGTCCTTAGGACACGTTAACTTGCTGTCGTAATAAAATAATGTTTTCCTACATTTACTGATTTGCTTTCACAGCAAAATAATTCAGCGAATGGCAATTAGTATTTTTAACAAATCATTTTTCTGTCCATACAGTAACTCAGATTTTGCTGCGACAGCATAAAATTTACTGTGTCAGCAAATTAGGTTTCTCCGTATTCCTTTGTGACGCTCCTGATTTTATTTTAACGCGAATTCTTCCGAATACACGTGTTCTTTATAACTTTGCATGATTTCAGACGTTAATTCCGAGTTATCCCGAGAACACACATTGCAATTAACTTTCTGTGCATCACATTGCAGCGAAAAGCGAATTTACATACATATGCGAAATATATTTTTTTATTCGACATTATTATGTGTGTTTAAAAATGTTTCGTCTCGGCGTTTTTTGTTCCGCGGCACACATTATGCGCTCATAAGTTGCGTTTCGCGCATGAGCGGGTCGCGCACAACGCTTTGTCAGAAATCGTATGCTCGGCGAGGCATCCTGCGATGCTTCGGGGAGCATATAGATAATTGCGTTGCAGTTTAATTGTTGCGGAATTTACGGCGACGAGGATTATAATGGCACGGCCTGGTGGAGGGATGCGCAAATCTCGGGGAACAAGAGACAGGTTCCTCTAACGTGTTGCGTGCTCAAACAAACCGAGGTACCTCTCGTTCGGGACTTATAATATTTTGCCAATTAATAATACCAGCGCGTGATTTAATTCTTATTGCTTGATATCTCATTAATTCATCACGAATTGCGAATAAAAGCGAGAACTCTTGCAGAATAAAAATACGGGCAGCCCGATGAGCGTCGTCTCCAGGGTTTTTCACAAAAATGTGAGTAGAAAACAGCGACAAAGCGAAATGCGTCAACTTTGTATGAGTAATCTTTTGTCGCTGGCAGAACGAAAAACCATGGCTGCATCCGCAGCCGAAGGATGAGGCCGCGTGTCAAGTAGGAGACAGAGAGGGTCACGACGGATATAGACACAAAGAAGTACGCTTCGTACCGTAAAATATCCGCCGCTTTAGATCGCATCGCCGTGTACATTTCCAATGACATGATGTGTTTTGCAGGGCTGTCTCGGAAAAGTCACTACCTGGCTGCAGTGCGAGAGTTTCACGCTGGTGTTTCTCGGAATGGCGATGGCAGGGATACAGGTGAATCTTCTTGATGTACAATATTATTTATTTCCTATAAAGAACAAGATAGAATGCTGCCGAAACGACATGACTTGGCATTCAAAGGTTTATGAGATTCCATTTAAGGGATTTCCTTTGAGATTCTATTTCGAGATGAGCTTTTAAAGAGAGAGAGAGAGAGAGAGAGACTTCGCCAAATGTATTTGCAGAATTCACGTGTAATCTAGTGCGCAGATCGTAGAGCTCCGTCTGAGATATTTTCAAACAATAAATTTGTCGATTAATTTCTCTTGAAAATACGATTTCGGTGTACCTTTCACGAGGAAGAGAAGTAACGATGTAAATGTATTTTAGACATTCGGAATAATAACGTCCGCCTTCCTCTGCCGCACGATAAGGGATATGCAGGATGAATGATCCATCATTCGCGACCTCAGTGAAGTGAAAAGAATGTCGCGGCATTGACAACACTGAGGCGAAGAGAACAGGAGAAGAAACATATTCATTTTGTATTTTCGTGTATCGAAACTTCGACAACATTTTTGAGCTTTGTTTCGGTCTTGTGGGGAGTCGGGACAATGACGGGACTCGCCGAATCGCGATCGAAAAATCTCGCGGAACGAAAGTAATCCGAATTTTTGTTCCATTCCGCGAAGTGTATGACCGTAGTGAACTTTTAACGTAAGACATAACGATAAGTGCTACGCTTGATCGATACCTTTAGATTACTCTCACTTGTGCGCACGTTTGCCGCGCGACGTTCTCGAGTCAGCGAGAATGTGACCAATACCACTCCGCTGTATATACATGTGTCAATATACGGTTTTTAGAATCGGAGCAGTGTCGGCCCAGTACTGGCGTAATATCTAAATGAATAAGGGGTCTGTTCTTCGTTGCTGATCTAGTGCGCACTTTCCAAATTAAAAAAGAAACAGATATATAGCTGCGACTTCGTGTATAAAGAAGGGAGAAATAGAACTAGTGCAAGCTCGTGCAGCCAGTTCAGTTACAAAGAACATGCCTAAGGTCGGGCCAACGTACCAGTGTCGATGCGACACTGGTCATCGACATCAGCCCGACGTTGTGTTGCGAGCAAGAGTTGGCCAACCTTTCTCGAGCTGATGTTGCGCCGCGATCGGATATCGGCTTTTTGCGAGCGGCATCTCCGGTCCGCCCAATGCCGCTGGCCAAGTTTGAAGGCAACGTGTTGCTTCGTCGGTGGTACTTCCGGTGCCCACGTAAGAATCGACTACCTTGTCTGGACCGACAACGCGATCGAATAATAACAGTCGGTTTGGCGTGATAACGCCGACATCGATCCGAGAATCGGATATCAGGCGAGAGTCGGCAAATCGTTACCGCATCTTTGTCGTGTTCAATTCAAGTACTGGCAAGTCGCGATATTACGACAATATCTCCGTAATCTCGCGAAGATCACCGGCAAGGCTCGGCCGAATTGTTAGCCGTGAAGTTTTCACCATGTTGTAAATACATATATAACGGTGCCAAGATGTCAAGCGACTGAATACATGCGATGCGTACGTGAGAACTTTTGGTCCTTTTTCCTTTTTTCTGGGAAATTTACCTAATTCGAGACGCGAGATCATTTTTAACGTTATACATGCATTTTTGGAAAGATATGTTTTTTTAATAAATACCGTTTATATGAGTGTATGTAGAGGAGTTTGAGGCTTAGTGGGACAAGTAAATATATAGTCAAAATGACACCCAGGAGAATTTTTCTAGATACAGCGTTAGTATGTTAAAATAATATTGTCTCCTGTAATTGTACGCGTTGAATTATTTAATTGTTTAACCAGCCGAGTTTTTTAGCTATAGATATGCGCGGCTGGAAAGATCAGGAAAAACAAAATTTCTTTTGTTTGGGAACATGTTATTAAGTTCTCATTTCCCAGTAAACACCAAATAATACAATATCGATGTTTAGTGTCCGACATGTAAATAATGTAACTGTTACATAATACACTGTGTAATATCGATGTTATGTTATTGATACTTGGTGTTTACTAGGCTGTCTATGTTTAATTAATCTAATATAATTGAAGTTTATAATAATGCCGAAATAATCTTTCTCCAAGTCTTTTGGCAATTAGAAGTAAGAAGAAAGTTTAAAAGAAAAATACACGCCCCTTCTCTCTCCCCAATCAGCCACATTCTTCTCTAATATAATCGTGTGTACGTGTGTATTAGATTCTTATAGATATTTATCGTCCATTTTATCTGAATGGATGAGATGCACATATATATATATATATATATTCTGTAATCAAGGAAACGCTTTCCTCTCCAAAACTAATTTTTGAAGAATGTATTATGATAACTTATGCCAAAGGAATTTATTGTATAATGAGTGATACAAATTTTAATATATTTTTATTTTATCAAGACGGCTGGCAAGAGAGAGAATTATTCCGAGTGTTTATAGAACGCGTCATAATGATAATAAAGATGTTCTCTGTGCAAAATGGTATTTCCACTCATTTCACATTCTTCACAATATAATTCACCACAATATATTATATGAAAAATACATTAGTTAATATTATATTATTACTATACTAAATTATTAATATTACGCGAATTTTGTTTAAATTCGAGATTGCGTATTTTAGGTAGAATTTACAGATATTACTACAATTAATATGTAGATAAAAGGAAATAACGTTTACGTACGCGGTACACCATGTACAATTTTAAAAAAGCAAACACCAATATATTACGATTTGCTCTCTTCGTAGAAATAAATATCACGTTCGTTCAGCGGTTGAACCGGCCGACAATTTAGAAGTAACGGACCATCTACTGAGCAGATTTTTCGGAATCTCTCCACCTACGATATAAGATTATGTACATCGTGAATTATCAAATTGATAGCAAGCAAGTATCTTAGCAGCTTCAACGTGTAGCTCTACCTGCAACGCAGATATAACGATCGGTTCTTTTTGGATAATCCATGTGACGATTTCGCTGCAAGGAGGTTGACTGAGCGAACCGTTGTATGTATAGTAATCTCTGTCGAAAGGTGCAAAAATCCATTCCAACGGGAAAGGTGGTATATTGACCTTTGAATTCGGTTTGATAATTCTCCACAAATTACTCACGATATGATCCAGATAAGGATTATCCATAGCGCTTACCTATGATATTATCGAGCATAATACAATTAAATGCGATTACGATAAATCACATCGTTCACGTGTGATATATCTAAATTGGTACAATCGGAGAGTGTATTCATTGGCCTTTCGATAAAATTACGTTATGAAGCATTCACTAATAGAAAAAAATCGTACTTGGAGG
The DNA here is from genome assembly GCF_001313825.1 of Dinoponera quadriceps. NCBI lineage: Eukaryota > Metazoa > Arthropoda > Insecta > Hymenoptera > Formicidae > Dinoponera > Dinoponera quadriceps. Next base: position 217,167 of record NW_014554764.1, read on the forward strand.
AAAAATGAAACAATCACTATTCCGTCTCTAGCTCCGAGAATAATCGCGTCTTTTGGCGACTTAATTCCGTGCTTTATGTGGATAACTTGTAGCTCCATGGGAAAACGTATGTAATCTAAAGTGTGTTCGCTGCCTTCTTGGTTACAAGGACCCCAGTGGAAGAGAATATTGAAAACATCATATTTATTAGACAAAGGTCCTCCATGAAGCTGAGGCCAGGAGGTCTCTGTCCAGATTCCTCGAAGTGTTACTATAAATTAATATAAATGATTAAACATATATAACAGGAAGAGCATGTTATATAATTTTAATGAGCACTTTGTATAATTCTAAAGAGCATGTTATATCATTATATAATTCTAATTAATCTATTTCATTTAATCATGTTGTAAATTCACAGGCAGTACATAATGAAAAATTTAATGGGAATTTCTGGGAAAATTATGGAGAAAAATTCCCCATAATTTAGTAAAAATTTATTGCATAATTTTATATGTAAATCGAATCATAGGCAACATTTGTTTTTTCTCCGTACAAATGTTTCAGGTGAAATAGAAGCAGGGTCTAATTAATACTTGTCATATTGATTAATATTAGTCAGTATGTATCGATAATGATCTATCATTATTTAACTTAATAATCTATTATTTGTTAATAATAAATTATATATCCAGTTATTACAATAAGCGGCTAATGGACTTTTCCTGTAAATGCTTGGGACAAATCAATATTTGCTATTTGCGCTGCGAAATTATTTGTGATTCGTAAAATATTAAAAAAGTTTGTAAAATATTTTACCAGTGTGCCCGTCATTTGAGAGGGACATTGACAGAGGGCTGCTGTTATAACTGCTCCATCGAAGCGGCTCGGATGGTTGTACTACTATTGCATATCTGGTAGAGATATTGATAGGTGATTGATTGTTACCGGCGCTTTCAGGATATAGGTCTTTCCAAGTATGTGGGCCATTCTTGTGAGCGTATCCGAACGAAAAAGTCGGAAGAATATTCTCGTCATTTTCCGGCCATGTGAATACTTCTATCCAATCCACGATTTCGAATAGTAGAAACACTACAGCGAAAGAAAATTTACCGTGACATCATCAAGATCTTTGGAATAACACGAATAAAATTTAAATATTCTAAATATCACAAAAATATGGACTGGTAATTATTTAGACATGTAAAACTATCATTATAATAATAATCCAGATTTTAAACACCGCTATTATTTTACTTTATATTATTTTATGTAACTTCTCCAATTTTGACAAAAAAAATTCTCAATATTCGGAGGTTACGATGTATATTATCTGTATAATTTTTCTTAACTGTAAAATGAACTATTCATAATTTAATCATCACATCTTATTTTCTTGTGATACGCACCTAAAAGAAGAGTGCAGCAACCCGCAATCAGACTTTCCGTTAACGAGCTGTCTAACATTTTTATAATAATATTTTATGGGACATTCGAGTCATACAACTTCGAACTCGTTATTAAAACCACGCGTTGCGTATGATTGTATGCAGGTAAACGGTTTACTTCAAAATTTCTCCGGCATTTCGTGCCGTAATAACTTCTGTCAAGGATACTTTCACAAAAATATAAAATGACATGGAACGTCAAATGACGGTTTACTTAATCTCGAAAATCGATGAAACACACTTCAACCTGCAAGGACAGCATGAAGGGAGCGCGAAGATGGTTGCAATATCCAATCAAAAGTAACATGTCCCATTTGAAAGCAATAGATTTTTAATTTTATCTTATCATTTGCGTGCGAAACTCCGAAATTGCAATTGTAATATACAAATGACTTCCAAATCCAAAAGCGTACGATCACGTAAGAAAATAATCATGTATGCTCGACACGTACATTTCTCTTAACAGTTATAACGATTTTATTACAAATACTTATTTTATATACATTTACTTCCAAGTACATACGTTTCACGTGTTTATCTCATAAAATAAATATAATTTCATGTTGTACATAAGGAGAAAAATTACAAACGACATCATCTTCGGGTTTACCGAAATGGCGGCAATCACCAATTGACATCAGTCCAGTCGCCGTGTGGACGAAAAAATTTCCACCCTTACTTTTGACTAATTATTGGTCGAACGATGGCACAGCGATACTCACAAATACTGGCAAAACAGGTTATTTCATTTTATTTTTGATAAAGTTTGGAGATCACTGTGCTGCATATTTATACACGTTTTAATAATTTCTAGTTAGTATTGAACTGATGGACAGAAAAATGCCGATAATGCGTGGCGGTCCTTTGAAAAATGATGAATTTCAATTTATCAATGTACAATTCCGATGGAGCTCCTACAACTCTCGTGGCGCGGAACATTCAATCGACAACGTTTGGTTAGAGAAATTAATTTAATGTCTTAATTAATAGGAGTTAAAAAACAACGTGCGCAAAGCACTGAGAAAATACATTCATCGCATATTTAATTTAGATTTCGTTTAATTAAAATCTCACACATTCCCACAATCTCACAAACTGCATGAATATCGTTCTTTTTCGAGTTTTTTTGTGAGGTCAATATAATTTTTAAATGGTATGTGAATTCTTTCTCAAAAAGGTATTCGATGGAGGCGCAAGTTATGCATTGGAATATGCGTTATGGTTCAATCGACAAATGCTATGACAAGCCTGATGGGATTGCAATACTCTCCTATCTCATGCAGGTATAATAGTAAAGAAAAATTAAATGAAAATTTGGCTGAAAAGGCATACCAGGAATTATACAATTTTCCAATAAATCGAACATTTCTGCGTAAGCCATTATATTCTAGACCATTGTTATCATTCATAATAGATATATATTTTTTATGTAAAGGTCGTTGGCTGCCCTGGAATTTCAGATAATCCTGCGCTCGCTCCGATCACTGACAAGCTGTCGGAAATAAAATACATGAATAGCACTGTGAATATTAAGCCGGGTAATCCTAAAATGCGAGGCAGTTTTAACGAACGAAATAAATATATATTAGTATCTGCTGAAAAATAGATCGCTTTTTCTGCGGAGCTTTCCATCTTTTTCTTTTCATTACTTTCAATTACCAGCAAAAATAATAACTTTCAACAAATTAAAAATTTTATATAACATATTTTTGTTCTTATAAAAAAAAAATTAGAGATACCTGAAAATTTTATTAAAATTTCCTATTTAACGCGATTTTTAATAAAAACATTAGATCGGAAAGTTTTATCAATGAAATATCAATATTAATATCTGTTAATTAATTATATAATTATATTTCGCAGATTGTTTACGTTGGATGACGCATGCACTTATGTGCTCTACATATTATACTTATTCAGGTTCGCTTACCTTTCCCCCTTATAACGAATGCGTTACTTGGATAATTTTGCCGAATGCGATAAGAATATCTCTCTGTCAGGTATTTAAGAAAAACATTAATCGGATTAAAAAAATTATGCAATTAATAACGCTACTTATCTATTATCATTTGCATCCTGTAACAGATAGAAGCTTTCAGAAGTCTTTATGATTACAAATCTAATCATATAGTGAGAAACTATAGATCGCAGCATTTTCTTCATGGAAGAAGAATTTTTTTCGCCACAGATGATGCAATAAATTATGATCAATCAGAAACTTAATTACATTAATACTATTATTCTTCAACATCTTGTATATATATTGGCCAACTTCAAGGATCAATAATTTGATGAAACCAATAAAACTTGACAATAACGGGATAATTTCAGATCGTCGTCACGTCATACAAAATTTTATAGGTGTTATCTTTTTGGTAAATTATTTTTAATTAATGAAATAAAATGACAAGTTACGTAGACGACACTGGTAAGTAAGTAGTAAAAACAATCATATTGTACTGATGAGTTATCAGGTCATATATATTGAGTATGTATTAGTTAGTATGTTATTTTTATTTTATATTACACACAGTAAAATATTAATCCAAGCTTCAGAACAATGTGGTCAGTCACCGATCGATCTAATTGACAAAATTGTGCGTCCTATGAGATTTCCACCGTTAATTATAAACGGGCATTGGCTAAAAGATGGAAATGCAACTTTGTTTAATGACGGCGTAACAGGTGATTTAGTTCATTATAATAACTGTAATATATATAAATCTGTTTTTTTTTGCTGAACTGGCTACACTAGCTTGCATTAATTCTTCTTCTTTTCTCTTTTTTTTTTTCACTAAGTCTTAAGTGTATATCTATCTTTTTTTAGTTATATAAGTGTACACTAATTCAGCAAAACAAAACAGATTTAACGTAGCTTTTGCAATCGATTGGGCTTGATAAATATCTTCCTTCGTCGTATCAGCGCGAGTTTCTCTCAGTGGTGATCGAATCCCATCGACAATATCCGGTGGACCGCTTATGAATGATGAATACGAATTTTACGATGCGCATTTTCATTGGGGCGAGGAAAATTGCAGAGGTGCTGAACATACGATCAATGGCACTTGGTAAGAAAATATTATCTCGCGAGAAGGCATATATGTATTAGATACATTTAGCTACTGCCTCTTTGGATCGACTATATTCTTCTTTCGAGAGAAATAATCGTCAAATTTATTCTGGAATTATATGTCTAAAAATATCATAGGTTTTCTATGGAATGTCACATGGTACATTGGAATCGGAAATATTTAACTTCAGACGAATGTCTAAAACGTAGGGACGGTTTTTGCGTTTTAGCCTATCTATTTCTGGTTTGTATTTTTTATAATGTATTAAAATTTATATTCGTTTTTATAAATGAATTTGTCTTGTAGGTGCAACCAGGATCTTGTCAGTGGAATAATATCAAATTTGAAAGGATCTCGGAAAATTTAAAATACATTCAGAGCGCTGGCTCAGAGACGAAAATTCCACCAAGTGAATGTTCAGAAAATAGAGATTCATCTAATATGATATTTTAGATCAAATGACACTTCCATAATTTCAGATTCTCTATCTTGGATGCGAATAGCAACAGATTGTCTGCATTATTATACGTATCATGGATCCTATAATTTAGATAATAATCGCTCTGATAATCCCGAATGCGCCCAATGGATTGTGTTTCCAACCATTATTCCGCTACAACTGTGTCAAGTGAATTATTTCTGCATATTATACGACTACAATTAATCAACTAGAAAATTACGATGATTACTGTATGACGGGAATCTCTATCAATTCAAAATTATTATGAATGCTTATAAACTTTCTTCTAAGAATACATAATGTAATATATATATAAATATATTAATAAAAATTTCAGATTAACGAATTTCGGAAGTTAAAGGACAAAAATGGTGAATTCATAAAATCAAATCGAAGGGATATTCAGCTTTTACGAGGGAGAAAAATATTTTTAGTAGTCTCTTAATAAAAATACTTGTATATTTTACTTTAATTTCTATAATCTACTGCACATATATCTTTAATATTTCTCACTTTTTGTAATATATTCTCCTATAACTCAATTAAAATATAAAATATAAGTATAATGTTTTAATTTTCATAAACAGTTAATTTTTTAAATTCTACTAAATCTTTTATTCTCTGCATTTGACGTAGTGACTTTCATATTCTTTCCGTCTTTTCGATTCGTAAGCGTTACACATATACGCATATTTATTTCATTTTAAATTTTTACAAAATGAAAAAATCACACGATGTTTTCAAATATACTACTTCGCGCAAACAGAAATGATTGAATATTGTGTTTACAGCAGTTACATGAATCCATCAGTCAGTAGCGCATATCGCGGTGACACGTTGCATCGACATGAGCTCGTTGACAGGTGCAATATATATAATTTAATATTGCACTGTTCATAAAAAACTATATAATGAAAACATCGATTTTTTAATTAGATAATTATGAGCGCAATAAAGAAAATGTTCAATTGATACAAGAATTGGCTAGCATCGAGGGTAAATTGGAATCGCCGATCGATTTGAATATCGGCTATATGAGAGTCATAGAACTGAATCCTTTGCAGTGGTGCAATTACAACGTCATGCCGAAGAAATTAAAACTTACCAACACCGGATATACTGGTAAAAAAAAGACAAAAATTCGTATTCAATAAAATATTATATATATCATTGTGACCAATATTAATATGATTAATTGTGCACGCAGAATGAATAAACTATTATTTATGTAAAATGATTTACATGTAAAAATGATTGTACTTACTGCTCATAGTGATTCTTAGTGCGAAATGGGAAACAGAACGGCCATGTCTGCGTGACGGTCCTTTCGCAAGCAGTTATACTTTCTCGCAAATCCATTTCCACTGGGGCGAGACTAATATGGACGGAAGCGAACATCGAGTTGACGGTGAAAGGTTTCGTTTTGCTTCCTTAATGAATTTACTATCTATGCTTGTAACGTACATTTATCCGTACCCTTAATATAAATGCATTCATGCAAAGTATGCCAATGGAACTGCACGCGGTGCACTTTAAGAGTGATTATGAGACCCAAGAAGCGGCTCTTCGTAGAGACGACGGCGTTACAATTTTAGTGTATTTATTTCAGGTATAAAAAAAGAATTATATAAAGAAAAATAATTTAATTCTCATAAATAAATAATTATCATAAATAAAAACATAAATAAATCATTAAAATTAAGAATTTTAATGGTATAATTTTATGAAAAATAATTTCTAAATTAGATTACTTTTCTCTGTATAATTATTTCACAGAGGAAAATATGTGTTTTTAATATGTTTCAAACCAAGTGCTTTGAAAGGAGAACGGCAATATCCTGCGCTTAAACGTTAAGAAAACAATATGCGTACGTTGAATAATATTGTTTTATAGTTACAGGCAAATGCTAATCCACTTCTGGATAATATCTTGAGGACACTGCCTTTTGTCCAAGCAGCTCATTCTTCTGTCCGTTTAACGCCCTTCCTCGTAACGAACATTATGCGATGCTTTCAACGCGATTACTTCGTATACTGGGGATCCGTGAAGATGATAAGTTACAGGAACAGTGTACTTTGGGTAATAAGCAGAAAGCCGGTTGGAATATCCATGGAGCAAGTAAGTCACGTCGCAGTGAAGAATTTACCGTTAAGCGGTTTAGCGATTATTAGATGAGCTAGTTTGTCGTATGCACTAATGGATAACTAATGGATGGAGCCATAAATAAGTGTCGTCTCTTTCCTTTCCTATCTCTCCGCAAATATTTAGAAAAAATAAACGTTCGCTGTTTTCGTCGAAAATTTTTTTATAATCCGCCTCATGATAATTCACTTTGAAGTAAAACCCGATTTCGTTCTTCGAGGTTGCACAGTTCCGCACACTGTACGACGAGCGCAAAATGCCACTTTTGAAAAATTGTCGGCCGCTGCAAAATAGAAGCAATAGGAACGTCTTTCATGTATGTCCTAGTGGAACTACACACGCAACGCTTCTGCCCATTCCACGTCATTACAGTGACACATGTATCCAGGGACATGTTGCTGACAATGACAAGAATATAACGTGATATATTGATTAAATTACATATTTATAATAATCATAGAATGTAGATTACGATTATTAGTGGATCCACTAAGTTGCTGTCATTGTTACTGACAAATATAAATCATATGCGAAAGTGCTCGTTTATAATCGCTTCTTCCATCTATACCTTATTTTCCTTAAAAAATATTATTTTGAAGGTTCGGAAAAATTCGATTCTTTTTTTATTTTTCTGCGGATTTTTTTCGGTTTCTTTCCAAAAGGTAAAAAAATTCATTTAGAAAAGTTCACGTGTGTTCGATTCAAACTTGCCATATTTTTTCTAAACAAATTTTCTTATCCTTGGGAAAGAAACCAAAAATATCGACGAAAAATGGAAAAAACTCGATTTTTTAAAACTATATTAAGAAAATATCATTATTATTTCCTCTTCCTGCGTCGTCTTTTAATCCGCTCCTTCTCAAGATTACACCCGGGATAGAAGGAGGCGCAATCGATTCCGCCCAAGCCGAGAATGGATGCTTTCACAGAGTCCAACATTGCCGACCACGGAGTCCTGCTCAACACTCTGCCCGACAGCCAACTCATACCCAGGCTGAAAAAGTCGGTCTCGACGTTAACGATTTCAAGGTGTGTTCAACTCCAAACTGCCGACCATTGATACTTCGTCGACCAGTCCCCAGGAGCATAGTGATATCCTGAGAATCTCACGCCGAGACAGTTGCCGTTAAATTGCAACCTGGATTACCTCCAAACGGGAATCCAGATCCTACGCCCGTCGTTAGTCTCCCTGGAGTATCGATTATTCTCACACAGCATCCTGCGCAGACAATTGCCGGCGTCCGTTTCGGCGATCATAGACGCCTCTATGGACCTCAAGACGCGATATGATAATTCGTTCAGGTCATCGTTACTGATCGACGACAAGGGAACGGGAATTGCGTGCCGTTTGACACGTTGCCTGCCGGTAGTCATCATCATGGGCGGATTGTTGTTGTTCTAAAATATAAGAAATATCCTTCAATTTCATCGCATTGCAGTGCATCAGAAAATCTATGTACAGCTCCGCGTTGCAAAAGACCTTCGCTGAGATGAGACGGTATTTCCAGAAAATAATTGGTTGTTGTTTTTAGATGAGGCGGAATTTGAATACCGCGTTCATTAGTAGCTGAATGAGGAAGAGTCCGAACGCCAAGAAGGCAAGAGCGGTGAGCGCAATTTCGAAGAAATCTTTGACCGAGAGATCGCCCTTTCCCTTGGAATAAGAAGGCCTGTGATCCTCTTCCTCCTGATCATGATGATGTGCTGGCGGTGCGTAATAGTACTCCTCATGGATGGACGGGAAGAAGTCACCGTGATGTCCGAAATGGTTGCCGTGATGTCCGAAGTCGCCATGATAGTGGCCATACGCCGGCCCGTAGTGAAAGCTGTGATGTCCCGACGACGACGATAACGTGTCGCCTATTCGGTGGAATATACAAACATCATGCGTCAGCGAATCCTCCGTGCATCTCCTCGCGACGATTTCGCGCTATAGCCTCCTGAGGATTCTTACCTTCGTGAGACGGCTCGTGCAAGCCCACTTTTCCGGTTGGCAGAGGAGCTTGCATCGCGAAACCCGTCACTTCGCCGTCGAACTCTTCGATGTTTTCATGTTGGGCATCTTGTTTTTTCATTATCTTCTTATGAGGTGCGTAATGTCGGTATATATCATCTAATGTAGTTGTGCTGTTACCGGTAGAAAATAGTTTAACCACTTTTCCGAGAAAGATGTGTTTTGAATGTGACAAAAATTCGCAGTAAAGTACTTATTAAAGCCGCGATGTTCGATATAATCTTCTCGTGAAATTTGAAACTTCGGAAACGAATTCATGAAGGACGCGGCACTAACTCGGAAGCCAAATTAAGTTTATAATCTCTTCTTCAACTTCTTATATCACAATGGCTGCTCTTAGCAGAAAAAGCAGCTAGCAAGCGCTTTCCGCTGCGTTGCCAGCAGCTTTGCAACTATTGTAAGATTTTATACTGAAAGACATTTAGCAACTTATGCTGCTCCAACATGTTTACTAGACGGTCCAGCATATTAAAAGTATTCTGGAAAAAATGGCGACCGCTTAGTAAACATGTTGGAAAAGCGTAAATCGCTGGGGTCGTTCAGCAGAAAATCTTACAATAGTTGCAAAGCTGTTGGCAGCGAAAAGCGCTTACTAAGCTGCTTTTTCTGCGGAACGCAGCCAATATCTCATTCAACGTTGCAAGCATGATCGATAGCAAATAGAATTTAAAATACGGACATTTTCACAATTCTTCAATTCGGCGCTTACCGTTGCAGCCAATTTTTATACTTCGAGCTTCCTTCGTCCGACAGAAGCTTGTCGTGTATCGTAACATTGTCACTGCTTAAAAAATTACGCAGATTGTTGTTTGGCGAAGATTCAGGACGTCGTTTTATTCTCGGAGTGCTCACTTCCTTAAATATTTCTTCCGCCATGTAGCCGTGACAAAGGTACTCGTTCATTCTTTTCCTGATTTTACGTATCAACAGATAAAATGTCAACGTAAAAACTATATTTGTGCGTGCGTCTTCAGCTTTGCAACTTGTTAACATTTCACAAGAATCGCATTTCGAGTCTCACCTATGATAATCCATTTCGTTTAACGCTCTATCGAAAGATCCGTCTACACTTTCGTTTGTCGGAAGTTTGCTTGTGTTGGAGGTATTGCCGTTTTGATCGGTAAATAGAAACGTTCCGGGTAAAAGATCTATGGAAAGTATGTCGTCTTGGTTGATGCAGAACTCGTTGCCGTCGTCGAAGCATTCTTGCGCCGATATCGCGCAAATTGTGGAAAAAATCGCGAGAAGGTGCATTATCACGTAATTTTTTGCACTAACACTTTTCATCACGTCGCAATGAAGTTTTTAATACCAGTTATGCCACGGCAGTTCGTCGCTGTGAAATACAGAGACGACTGTGAGGAGAAGGCGATACGCTCGTGTGATAATCCTCTTGTCCGCTAGAAATAATTGCCTTAACCGTAATGTTGCTGATGAGCTGCGTTACTACCGTTTTATCAGGGAAATAACATGTTACTTGCAACGTCGTTACCGTTACAAGTTATTTTTTCTTTGAAAAAAAAAATCATTCTTTATTATCAATATTCTTAACAGTTTTAATACAATTACAGATTTGTATGACATATTATGCGATTAAATTATATATTATGTTAAATTTGGCTGTGAAATATATTTTACACGTAAAAGTAAATTTGTTTAGAAAACCGTGCTATTCATAGCTTAATCAAACAAATCGATATCGTCTCGATATCAAAATCGGGAAAGAGAACGCCCGCATACCTGTAAAAGCGGGTTGCTGGAACATCTGTTTAAATCCGTATCTAATCCCACCGCGATTGGTGACAGCGCCGGGCGATTTACGCGTAATCCGACACTCATGATTAAATACGTTTATTAAAAACCACTTACAACGCTCTTATGAATGTTTCAGCGGCGAAGGGTCCGCCGGAGCGCCCAGGTCGAGGTGGTAAGACAGGGTAATGGGGGCTTTGTTCCCCTGGGAACGCGCTCACCTGTCTAATATCTCGCGAGAGTGGCTATATCTGTACACACACCAAAAGCGGCCAGTTATAACGCGGAGCTTACTGAAAATTAATCGCGCAGTTTCGAAAGAATCCTCGCGTATCGCGCGTCTCGTCCTTCCAACTAAAATAAACGTTTCTCACGCGATTATTAATGGCGTCGCAATTGCGAAATTGCTCGCATATACGTCGTATAAAATATTATCGTGCGAAAATTATTTATTTACTCGTTCGATACTTGCTGAATAAAAGTATTACAAATTTATAAGTAATAAAAATGTGTAGATATAATTCTCTAACAAACTTTCTAAATATTCTATATTTAGATAGTTTGACATATTTGGCTATTTAAGAAATACAAAGAATATACTGAAGTACGAAATAGTACACAAAGGCAAATAAATAGGAAAGAAGATTAATGATATAAGCGAATAGGGAACATTGAAGGTTTTTCGCGCTTTGAGTTAAACATATTTTAACGTACAGGGAATGTACGTTACGGGATATTATTTTTCAGTAGAAGACCCGGAGATGTGGTTTTAACTGCTCACAGCTGAGGTGTGATCGCGCACTTCCCCTTTTGCGTGAACACGACCTGCGGCGGTTTGTGCGTGAGTTCACCCTCCTTTTCTCAGGTGCTTGATTGATCGTTTCAATTACCTAGCGCAGCGTGCATCAAACGTGAGAGTAAACTTCGCAGAGAGCAAATGGATCGTTTATCCGAAACATTTACGGAAGAACGTCGAGGTGGATCGCGTATAAAGCATGTAAGTCGCGAATAATCGCATACAATCGAATAAACAAACGGAGCGTGTTAATTAAATCATAATACAAATGTAATTCCTCATCTCTATGTGGATCAACGTGATTGCGAGGACGATCGCAGCAATTAACGATACGAACCGCATGCGATTCTCAGTTTGTGCAATTTTATTCACTACTGTGATATCGAATTCGCGATTTAGACTATTTTCGGGAAGACACTGAGCAATTACGAAAAATTGATAAAGGACGTGTGAGAGTTCATGCTAGGAAGATTCTAAGAAATGATGTCCTCGACCGTAAATTAACGTGTGCGTTGACCATATCGTTACTTCCTCTCTTCGCACCTAACGACACGGCTTAAGCGCATTTCACTTCATGTATTTAAGGTTCAATATTTGTCCCGGTCGCAAGTACGTGTAAAATGTTCAACCCTGCGTGTAATCGGCGTGCGAAAAAGCGTACGCGACACGAGTCGGGCGAACGTAAATTCGCGTCTAAACGTAAAACGAACTAGCTCGCAAGTCGCCGCTAGTCGTCAGGGTGTTCCGTCAATTTGACGGTAACGTCGAGAAGATATTTTGAGAAGACTTGTAACATGATTTTATTTTAAACATACTCGACGATTCTATGTGATTTCAGTAGGTGCGTTTTGTATTTTCGATACGTCGTCTTCAAATCGAATTTTATTTTTACCTATTTACAAAATGGCACGCCATTCTCCTGAGTAGTTTTCGTATTAATATAAATTACTGTACAATTTTTTGTATCTTTAAGAATAATAGTATTTCCAACGTAATAGTTACGTTATTCGAATTTATATCGGACAGCCGAGGATTAATAATAACCACGTTTCCGGGACACGACACTACGTGCTGAAGTGTCTAATGTATAAGGAAAGAATAATATACGCTTTTCCGCAAAGACGAAATAACTCAGACGTGGATCGGGCGGAGGATCGATGACAGGGAGCCGCGCGGTAGAAAGGGCTCACAATCGCCATTGGTCCTTTTAGCCGCGAAAGCGTGGAGCCGAGTGGATTTACGGCGCGCGAGGATGAACATTGAGATTGGCACAGGTAGTCCGGAGACTAATGGACGCGCCATTCGCGAAAATAGACCGCATACCGTGCCCGTAAACAGAAATAGCACGATATGCTTCGATAAGGACTATCATCGGTAAGGAAAGTCTCGAGCCGCACGTAAGGACGCAACACGGGAAAATATCACTGAGCATTGAATACTTTTACTTTGTTGCGCTTCAAAGACTTACCGTACTACAGGTATTTGTATTTAACGCTCTTTTTTCTTTAGTCATTTGTCCTCTTCCACGAATTGGATTAAGAATCTTTCGGATCAGTACATCGGGTATCAATAAATCGTGTCGATTTGATTTCGAGGCCCTGGTCGCGAGTGAAATTCTTATATCGCCAGTGGTGGCTTGTAATATTTTGTCAGGAAGGTATAATTGTTGGAATTCAAGGGAAAAATGAGCTTCCTCGGAGTAAGGAGAGAACCACTGCGCGTAGTTCGCTAAACGCGTGAAGAAGTGTTTTGCGGTACTTTTTCACGACGTTCTTCGTGTGGCAGAAGCGTTTATCCATTGCTAAAGCGTGGACGGGAAAGAGAGAAGCGACCATCGTTTTACCGGCATAAAATTTCGAGATAGAGGGGTCAAAGAAGGCGGCTACTGCGCGAGCGGTGTGCGCGTTTGTGACCAATCGGAGTTTCACCTTTTGATCCCAGATGAACCCTTTCTCGATGTAGCGAGACCCGCTACTGCGCAAGCCGAATCGTGGCTCAAGCACTTTTTGGGAAAGAACCATAAAATGCGAATGGTTCAATAAAATGGAAATGTAAGGAATAGAAGACCGGTCGTACACACTTGAAAAATCTGTTGCTTCGATTGTATTGTCAAGGGAAAAAATATCTTAATGATGGTAACAACGTAACGTATGAAATATATTACGCGATGAATGTTTATGTAATATTGCGCAGGTAAAATATGAAATTTGAAGTGGAAGGGAAACAGTCCACATTGAATAAAATATTTATCATAAGTTGTCATACGTACAATTTCAATAACGACCACGATCGATGAATAATGATACAAGTGCAAGACCACGGAAATTTTAGAGAGATCCTACGAATATATTTTATATCTCTTTACTTGTGCATTTCATGTTTGCACGTCGTATTTATGCATGTCACGTAAAAACATAAGTATCGCTGCTGAACTTTGCGAGTTAAATATTCGATTGATGACGAGAAAATAGACGGTTCGTACAAATATTGCAAACGATATGGCGAAATTTGAAAGCTATAACAATAGGGGTATAAAATATGAAATCATATATAAACCGCCGCGTTCCTGTGATCCCTACTCCGGTCGAAGATACCAGGTAAGTGGGGGGGGATCCGAGGTGCGAGATATTTTCCAGCTTCGCGGGATGACCTTCCCTTGGGAAGCTGGTGGGGATGCTGGGGAGGTCCTTCTCTGGACCACAGACACGTGCCACTTGTCATACTTTCGGAAGTACTTGCTTTCGGGCGGTTCGGAGGGAGATTAGTACGCGATCAGGTGTGATCGATCAAAACGATAACGCGTGCTAAACCGCTTAAACATACAACCGACTCGTAAATAAATATTCCTCGTCTTATAAGACGTTTTATTGACAAGAATAATATATATACGCCTGTATCTCTACTAATCTCACCGTGCGGCGATGGATAGATGAATAGATGAACACGAAAACTGTTTCGTAGACGAATCATAAACCTGTCCGAATAAACAATTCAGCAATATTTCTTACGACACACAAAGAAGACACGTGAGAAGAGGCGTCAAATTATTTCAGTGACCCGGTGTCAAATGTGCCGTATCCGAAGTGCGCGAATTTGAGTTCAAACTACTAGAACGTATGCCGTTGTCGAAGTGAAATCGAGAAAATCGACTGTATGAGCCGGATTCGATGATTTTTCGCAACATGGAACTCTGCCAGGACCGCGAGAAAATGAGCGACGCTGTTTATGATCTTCGCCGGATAAGATCGCTGTCGAGCGAGAACGAAACGTTCTCGATAAACGAGCGGGGCTGTAAATCGCCGATCGCCAATCGGGAGACCATCGAATATGTGTCTGATTCCAGCTGCGAGGGTTACAGAGAGTTTCAGAAACAACAGGATGAAAGAAGAAATTCCTCGCCGATAGCCGCGTCCAGTGCTTTCACCATCGACAGTATCCTCGGGAGAAACGAGAAGAGAGATCAAACTTCGAGAATGGTGATAGAGAACAGTTCGGGTGACAGAGAAGAAGATCAAGACGAAACGGACGACAGGATTGAGGGACACTTTGTCAGGCCTACCGCGATACCTGCTACCCGTTCTGGTATGTAAACTATCATAAACATTCACGCTCTACACGGAGAAAATAAAATTCCGTCGGTGTAACCGAATTTTCTTTCGCCTAAGGACCATACGAAAATTTGGTTATAAAAACCGAAAAATTCTTGTAAGACATTTCTACTCAGTCAATCGTTTTCAGACTTTCCAGTTGTCTCAACCGAGTTCTAATGCAGCTGAATATTCAAATATTCAAACGAACGTTTTCAGTCGTCGTAACAGATATATAAATTCTTACCTCCGAGTTTTCATTTGATCTCTATTCTATTGCTAAAATGGAGTTCTTTTTTCGTATATATTTTTCCAAAAATTCATATATATGAATATATTGTCATAAGTAACTTTTATCTTCTTTTTTTCTTTAAATTAATTTTGGTACGACATCGTTGACAAAAAAGCTTAATACTTGTTCGTCATTGTTAATAATGACTCGTGCTTATTTCTAAACTTCTAAGGGTGAATTTAGAATAGAACATGGAAAAATACAATGCAACAGAGTCTCAGAAAACTTGAAGGGAATAATTACCGTGCGTTGTCTCAAGAAATGTTTTACGATTTGATAGATATAGAAGGAAGTTTGTACACCCATACGGGGCTACCGTATCCTGAAGGCGCGTTACCCGATCCTACGGCGTATTCTGCAACATCGCTCGCATCAGCCTCTTTATTGTACAGTAGCTGGTTTGCTCAAACAAAACCTGGTCAGCTGTTTGGCTTGCAAGGTAAGATCAGATCCTTAAAACATTCACGCACTGTCGATAAGATCAATAAAGCCTGACTACTATTCTTGACACACACATACTTTCCATTCGAAGGAAAATTTCTTCAGATTTTACCTTTAGAAAAAGGAATTTCTTCCCCCTGCAGAAACAGTCAGCCGATACTTGAGACGTGCGAAAGAAAATTCGTTACAGTGCCAGAAACGTTTCTTCGTGTCCGAGGCACGAACGTTGCCGGTGTGAATCGCGACGACAAAGAACTCTAATTATTATCCACTCGTAATAACTTACCGCTGTAATTCCATTTTCGCGAACAATGCTGAGAGAGGTATATAAGGTGAGTACCCCTCTTTCTCGGCTTCAACGAATATTGGATATTACACGAGGCGCCTGCAGTAACAGCTTTTCGACACGCGAGGCACACATCAGTGGCCCAGTTGCTGCACTCCCCTGTTTTCGGCACGTTATCGGCGAGATATTAAATGCTTAGGCAGCTAAAGAACAGAACGCTACTCAAATCGCAATGTTCCAGCCGTTCTGGCTTTCATTGTCACGCAATACCAGCGTCCAATACATATTCCGCTGTTCTATCAAATATCTCTTCAATTCAGCGATTCAGCAACTGTTGGGTATTCTTTGTCTCGTTTGTTACGATTGTAACGTTATTACTTCAGACGCGCCACGCGAGTTCATTCGGCCTGTCGAAAATCTCCACGCCACGAAACCTTGCGTTAGCTTTCGGTTCCCAAGCATTTCGCGACTCTGAAACAAGATTGAAATCCGCCATTGCCGATCTCTCTTCCCGGCTACTATCCGCCATGCTGTTAGGTGCCCATTTATTAACACCGTCGGTCTAATCATCTTCCGCGAAGGTGTTAAGTGTCTCTGTATACTCGTAAATCTTGGTACCGCCGGTTCTTCTTTTTCGTCATCGTAAGCATTCTCTTTTCCGGCCGCAACGGCAGGCCTCCTCTTTCTAAGAAACGCAATCACCTTACCTGCGATTCGTGCCAATTAATTTTATAGTCAAGACCGTACGCCACGTTTAATTTCCTTCATACAATGACGTAACGTAAAATCGACAGATATTTAACAAGCGTGCTGTGTCGCCTCGCACGTATCTCCTGTTAGAAAAAATGTTAGATAAACAGGTGTTTTACACTGTTGTATCGCTCAATAGACGCCAGGCGCTTCTTGAACGTTATTTGCGGCATATACTTGCGCCATCGGGTTTCCTATTTCGAGCACAGAGCGTTACGTGTGTCGAAGCGTTTTGAACCCGCATGATGTGTGCCGTACGCGGATTTGCACTGACAATAGTTAACCACTTACAAATTAAGCGTGTCAAAGCAGACGTAAGTGACGTTTCGGACGCGTGAAACCACAATTTTCACATTGAGAAAGGATATAATATATGAGGTATCTGTGATATTCTACCTGGTGAAACTGTGCCGTTCTTCATACCACGTAGACCATGCTGGTAGGGTCCATGTAAAAACGGAAAGGTCTTGTACAAACACGCGACATCTATTTGTTGACACGTCGTGTAAGGGCCGTGCAGCTAACTGGTGATTAAACATAAGAAAAGAGCAAAAAATGTCTATTTCTATGTGAAAGCATTGCGATCTCAGGAGTCTCCGTCAGGCGAGTCCGTGCTATTTTCAGGATTCCACGAATAAATAAAGTTAGGGGAACAGCGAGTTACTGCTAGTATTGTTGACAATTTGTGAAAAGGCACTAACACGAAAATAGATGATACATTCTTTAACTCATAGTTCGGTCTGCAGATTGCATGCACCACATTCGAAGAAATCATTGCATAAACGTGATGAGAAGGCGATTCTTTGTGAAACGGTACGACAAAAGTATAAAGTTTTATCATTTTCATTCAAGTTGCATGACTTTTAATAACCTCGCGCTATATGCCGTCGAATTCATCTTGTTGAAGTCTCTATTACAGTATTGCGAATGTCGTGGATAGAAAGTGAAGAAAATGCGATATACGCGGTGATATTATTCGTAAAATAATAATCAAATGAGATCGTTAGAACTTTTTTCTATAAATATTAAATAATGCTCTCAGGATGTTGACAGATTATAAAAGAGTATCAGACATTGGATAAAAATTAGACGGGAAAGAGACGGGAGCTATCTTGTTGCAAGGCGGCACTGTATAGTAGTTGTTGTTGTTATTCCACAATGTCGCAGGTGCTTCGTTATTTGTGCTCAAACGCGAATTATTCGCGGATATTTGCCGACGTGGTTAACAATCGCCGTATTGTTTCAGCGCGGCTAATTACGTTATAATGTCTCATATCTTCTTTTCAAAGGAAATGTGTAGTACTTCTTTGCACTACGACGATAATCGCATCCAAACGTTCTCCGTCATAAACTGTTTGCGCAGCTCGTTGCCGCTTCGCCTGCGCGATATTGACAGTAGGATGTCACACATTCCGCAAACAGTCCCGCACGTTTTAGACACGTTCGGTAATTCTAGGCAGAACTCGATGGACGCGCCGAAATCGTAAGGAGATGGTAATTGAGCTCGAGCCCGCCAAGTTGGCCGAAGAATTAAGAGGCACGATTAGAATATTAAATTTTGATTATCGCGGCGATAAATCTTCACGAGTGTCAGAGTGTCAGAAAACTGTCAAGAGCCTAAAGAGACGTTCACACAATTAGCAATGGCCAAGATGTGAATATCGACGCACCCAGTGATTGACACTTCCAGTCGCGTGACGATTGATAATTGTTGCCAGTCAATCGAAAGTTGGCAGAATATCATTGAATATCATGTGGTAGAGCAAACCCCATTAATGCTGTTCTATTCTTTAAGTATAATGAGACCGAAAATTTCCAATCGGGAGCATTACATTTGCGTTATGACTGTTGATAATTTGATGAATCGGCAACGATTCTCTAAAACAGCAGTAATAATGCATAAATATCCAAATCACGCGCTTGATTGGAAAATTTTAATATTACTATGTCTAGAGAATGAGACAGCATTAATAAAGTCGGCTGTATAGTCGCGGACAGAAAGATTATTATACTTTTTCTTCGATGCAGTTCGGAACGCAACCAACGGCTCAATGAGAGGACTTATTTTCCGGAAATGAGTTCTGAATGCATCGAAAAAAAGTGTGACAACCTTTGTGCCCACGATTGTACGCGCACGAGAATTATACATACCGATATATATTATTATAATTTTTGTAGCACCTAAACCGAGCGGCAGGAGATCTAGGAAACCGGGTATCGATCGGAAACCGCGTCAAGCTTACAGCGCGAAACAACTGGAAAGACTCGAGGCGGAGTTTAAGGTACAACTCGCGTTACCTGCGCTTTACTCTCTCGCGAAATTTTCATTTCTTTTTAAATACATCTGATGGATGCGTATGTGCATATTCATACGTCATTCGATATCCTCATTTTCACAGATCGACAAATACCTCAGCGTGAGCAAGCGAATGGAACTGTCCAAGTGTCTGAATCTCACTGAGGTGCAGATCAAGACATGGTTCCAGAATCGCCGCACTAAGTGGAAAAAGCAGCTGACGTCGCGGCTGAAAATCGCACAAAGACAAGGACTCTTTCCGCCGACGTACTTCCCGACCACCCAGTACCCTCTCCTGCCGTATTACGCGGCGCCTTTGATGTTCGGCAGCCCGTTATCGGACGACGCGAGCTCTAACTTGCCGGCGCGACCCACCGTATCGTCCTCGGATACGGTCTGACATCGCACAGATTAGAACTACTTGGTCGATCGTCGGCCGGGTGACCGCGAAGTGCAATAAGACCTTCCGTTGGCCACTATGATGTCTTCGGTAAAATTGTCATTCATCTTTTTTTTTTACATTGTCACACGGATATACCGAGTCGATGTAGATTTGGACGGCAGTTGTAACCATTGACGGTACGATTACAGGATCGCGATCTGATCGCGGCGTAGATAAAATTCGTAATTTTTTCTAAATACGTTCACTGTACATAAAAACGCGACGATTGTGGGTTTACTTTACGTCCGCTGGAACTTCACGCTCTAAGTTTATTCCTGCGATGTTAGTTGTAATGAAATAAAACACACGCTAGAAGTATGCGAGAGCAACAGAGGCGCGACGCGGGAGTGGCGATCTTACGAAATCGGGACAGTTTTCTTTGGGGTAGGTTGTTTTTTCACTGTATATAAAATGCTGCAATTGTAGATTTATGTAATACCCAGGAGGATTGTGCACACAAAAAGAAAATGGACGAGTTCTGGATTTACCCGCGACTTTTCCACGTCCCTGATTGCCGAGGAATAAGATTGCGCGTCTGTGAGATGGTCACGTACGAGATACGGACAATCGCTTCGAATCGCCGTACTGCCTTTCAGATCGATTGCGTTCGCCGTATATAAAACACGGACGATTTACTGATTTATGTAACGCCTACGGGAATCACGTGAAGCATAGACGGAGTTCTGGGCTTACTTGTGACTTCCCACGTTTACGTACGGTAGCGACAGAATAAGATTGCATTCAAGTGGCAGTCACGTGCAAGTGACGCGAAAGAGACACGAAACGCCGTGCGCAGGGATACCACGCGACGGACACGTGAAAATAATATGAAAACGATGCGAGCTTGATGTGTATGTGTATGAAGGAGTGCTTAATATCTCGAGCTGCTCCCTTCTTTTCCTTCGAACAGCTGTAAAGAGAATCCGATCTCGCTTGGAACCATATGGAACAAAGCACGAAGGAGCTATATAATTAAGGCTAAAGTGTGTCAGGGAAAAAGCCACGCTGCACCGTCTTTAATAAAGAGCGCGATAATAAAAAGAAACTTCTTATCGCCTGTCAAACTTTGCGAGAATAACGACGTAGAAAGATCGAAGGGGGGAAGAAGAGAGAGGAGGAATGGGGGTGGTTTTATGCTCGATGAAATAATTACGTATACGTAAGACTCTGTGAACGCACACTCTCTCTGACTCTCTCTCTTTCTCTCTACCGACTCTTGGTTTAACGACTCGCGTTCTTCGCTCGCGCGCGAACAAAGCTTACGCGGCTAGCTACAATTTATCAACGAAGATACGGGACCGAGCAGCAGCGTTACACGTGTTATCGAAACGATTCGTGCGCAACCTGCGATTCAAATATACATTCGACTTAAGGTCGCTCATCTCTTAACGTCAAGTTATGTAAAATTCACCGGTACAACAGAGCGGTGCTATCGAAAAATGAAATAGGACCATTCTAAAATCGAATACACTGAAAAAGAGGGTCTGAAGTATCGAAGACTGTCCACGAACAGAAATAGCGTACTCTCATTTCTTCAGTAAATTACATTTCGTCGTGTGAGCCTTGTTCTTTTTTTTTCCAACGAAAAAATCAATGATACATGTGTATATATTTTTAATTTTGCAATAAAGGAGAAAAATTTGTCGGGAAAAGTAGCATCTCTCGAGGATGCAGTCTAGTTACGGAATGCGACGGAGTCGAGTCAAGGTTGCAATGTAGCGGAGCGTGAAAGAAAATGACAGCATTCGAAATGAACTGGACGCGATGCGGGTAATTATTTCTTTTTATCGGCCAGGTTGAACATTAGCTCAAGTGGCTCGCGAGATTCAGGCGTTCTTCTTGCGGTCACAACATTTCTCGTACTTCGGTCGCTCGCGTTTTTCCGCGTTATCGCGCTTGGCGGACTTATCGGTCTCGCAGGCAACGTGTCGTCTCGCCGGACACTTCGTCCACGTCAGCCTCGGGAATACGCTCAACTTCTTGCGCTTCGTCTTCGGCTCGGTATCCTTGCGCCGCACGCTCATGCCGGGGCACAGTGTGCTGATCTCGCGCGTCTTCACCTTGACGGACGATTGCACCGTGCGCACCAGCACGATCGCGCTGCAGCTTTTATCGAGCGCGGACGTCGCCTCGTGAAATTTATGGGCGGAAACTTGGATGCACTTGTCGGACTGCTCCGGTTTGAACCCGGCCGCCGCGCCAGCGATCGCCAGCGTGTTCTGCGCGCACAGGTAACAGCAACTCTTCAGGATTTCCGTCGGCGCTGCCGGTTGCGCGTCCACGACGCGCGGAATTCGCTCCTCGCGCTCACGCTTTTCTCTCCTCTTCTTCCTCTCCTCCTTGCGCCTCTTTCGCGCTTCCTCCTCGTCCCTCCTGCTCGCCCTCCGCACCTTCTTGGTTTTCTCGGTAACGTCCTTATCGGCCATTTCCACCGCGTCTTGTTTACGACTTCTCTTGGATTTCTCCGGGGCACTTCGACGGCTTATCGATTCTCGATGCGGCGCCGTTGATACACCGGCGACCGCCTCGTCGTCGGGTTTCTCGCACTCCTCCTTACTTCGCTTCTTTATTCGCTTGAGAAGCCGTCTCGTCGACTTTCCCAGCTCGAGTTCGCGACATTTCTTCTTCTTCGCCCTGTGGCACTTCGCACACCACAGAGTTAAACCGCGCTCCTCCTCGTCGGTGTTCGCCGATTGGTATCTACGTGGCGAATCGACATCTCGCGTATCGACTTCCTTGTGTTTTTGTGACGTTTTGTCGGAACTTTCCGGGACACTTGGCTGATCCTCCACCATAGTGTAGACGCACCACTCGCGATTTGCGACGTACCAATCTAACGGTCTCGCTGTAAATTCGAATGATTAATGAGGAGATCTGATGAATCGTAAAAGTGATATTAATCACATTAAAGTATGAAAATACAAGATTCGTTTCAGTGTGAGTCGTACTGATGATTATGGCGAGAGTACCATATGGATTTTAATTTAACCGTTTAATTAAATCCAAATCCGTTCATTTGCCATTCTCATCCCGACGTTTTATGTAGCTTTTAATATAATAAACCGGAATCTATTTCAGCTTTTATTGACGAGAAGAAAAACGATACGCCGCAGTATGGAAAATTGAAATCAGAAACGAGGTAAAAGCATATAGGAAAATGGAGTTATATTTCAGGTTGATTCACAATGAGTTGAATGTACGTTGCTTACCAGATCCATACGCTGAGGAATGCGTATCGTTTCGCGATAAATGCGTTTCGTACTTCGTTTGAGCATTTTCCGAGCCAGATATCTGTTTCTTACTATCTCGTGATGGATAACCGTACGACGCTATGTATGCGGATCGATTTGACGTTATGGATTCATCCGAATTCACTGCTGGGAACATTTTCGTGCAATTGATCTTTTTTTGGGTCCATTCGTTAAGAATTAATAATCGGCAAATTTATCCACGGTTAAATATGTAACTGCGGTATATCACGTACTGTGGTTGCATATATATATCGAGTGAATTATTTCTTCGGCACTTCGCGAATATACGGAGAGAAGGAAATGATATGAATAAATGTATAATTTACATTACGTAAATATAGCTTTTAAATAATTTTGCTCTAATTAAAGAAGCTTTATACCATTAGGTTATATTATCATAGGTTAATACATCATACCTTTAATGAATAAATGATATCAACGAGAGAGAGAGAGAGAGAGAGAAAGAGAGAAAATGGTTTTAATTTCTTCTCATATATTACATTTGTACTCATCTTTCTGATGAAAAGTGGAAATTGTGTGGTCTACATCTCGTCATACCTTATCGATTATTGGAATTTCGTGTTTTTAGCCAAACCGTCATAACGCCTTTGTTTATTGTTAAAAACTGTCAAAAGAACTTTCAGCGCATATATTAAAAAAACATGAGCTGATATATTAGCTAAATATTGTATTTTTAATGCATATTTTAAATTTGATGTTGGGTCTAATGTTTGATTCTCATTTGCTGGATTAAAAATGCGTGTGAGTTCCTTTTCTTTAAATTAATTATCAAATTATAGATTTGATATCGTTTCTAGCAATTATAGTTTATTATAGTAATAGTTAATTACCATTTGATTGTTATAACCTTGGTAATAATACAAATATTGTCATAAGTTCAAATATAATGTTTTAAGTATATATTACTTTTTCCACTACTTATTAACTTAGCTTATAACTAAGATTGTTATATTGAAATAGTGTTGGTGTATTAATGTGTGCATGTATGTGTGCGTATATGGTTATAGTGAAATGGTGTGTTTATTTAAGATTTTTACTAAAGATTTTCTGTATTTTTTTCATCCCAGTTAACTCGCACCTTTATGCGAAATTAAAGCTAATAAAGATTTATTTATAATATACAGTTAAATTACATTATATAAAGATAAGAAAAAGTCGTTTAAGACGTGCTGTTGAATCATATTACTGAAGACTAGAAAAGTTTGTTTTATTCATTACAAGTTGCATCATTTGAAAGTAAAAAGCTTTGGAGACATTCTGTTGTTTTTCGGAAAAATTAATGTTTAAAAATCTAACCTGTCACACTGCATCTGGAAATAAAGGTCCTTCTGTTGTGCCATCAGTTCTAATATCTGAAAATAAAGAACATTCGATCTAATGTTAATTCAAAAAATGGACCACCAGATCCGTTAAAATACGACTAACGGAATGCTTTTCATAGTACTTATCGAAAAGAGAAAGAGAGGCAATATCAAAAATTACCTGTTTTTAAGTCGCACTCGAATATAACAAGCCAACCTGATTTGTCGTTGAATAATGCTACTTGAAAATAAAGACTGATGGTCTTCAATTGCTCTGCCGTTGAGTCGTGCCGCAACCTCGGCTTTTCGTAAAGGATAATGGCGGCTCGTAGCGGAGACTTTGAAACTAATAAACACATCGAATATGTAACGGGAAATTTCACACGACGCCACTAGATGGCACCAGATACTCCGTTAATCGCATTTTAGCGGGTCTGGCGGACGTTTGTCATTGGGTCAAAAAGTTCTTTTACTTTCAAATAACAGGACTAACGGCAGATCAAGAAGACCTTTACCTCCAATGTGGTACGACTCCACGACAGGTTGGATTGTTTAAACATCGATGCATTTTCAACATTCGTTCATTCGAACACCGCGCAAACGTCACGGAGAGATCGCAACGCGATAACCTCTGCGCGGAGTGGCAAGAGTCGCCATCTGACGGTCGCGAGGCGCTCCTGTGAAACGCCGAGGAGAGGGGAGGACGTCGCGTCATAACGAGCGAGCCAGGGAAGTGCAGGAGCCCGGCGGTGGCAGGACTGTGTCAACGGCGACAGTGGCGATTGGTGTTCGTGCGCGCGCGTTCCCGTCCCGCGTATGTGTGCGTGTTTGTTTCTGCTGCGATGCGTCTGCTAAGTATCGAGTGGTCGTCGTCGTCGTCGCGCCGTGCGTGAAGAAACGGCCAGCGGGTCCGTCAGCTGTTTGCGAGCGTCGTCGCCAGCGAGCACGGACTGTCGTCGGCGCGGAACGGAGCGCCCGTGCCGGAGGGGCCACGGAGGCGGCGAAGAGGCGAAACAAGCGAGGAGACGAGCGGTGCGAGGAAGTTCGCGAGGTGAGGGGCGGATCGCCGTCGTGTGTGTGCTGGTCGGCGTGCAGCGTCCGCGTGCGAGAGCGCGATCTCGACGGGAAAATGATGGCGTAGACCTCGCCGCGCTCCGGAAGCAACGGCATCAGAGGGAGAGAGAGAAAGTGGGAGAGTCAGAGGAAGAAAGAGAGAGAGAGAAAGAACGAGCGAGCGAGAACGCGCAAAGGGAAACAGGAAAGAGAGAGAGAGGAGCAACGAGATAGAAAGAGAAAGAGAGAGACGCTCGTAGCCGTCGTACGTGTCGCGGTGGTAACGAACGCAGCCGATCATCCGCGTCCTCCGCGAGCGAGAGCGCGCGTCGTCGTCGCCTACGTCGATTATCGCTGTCGCCCGCGAACGAGCGGAGCGCGACGCGCGTAACGACTCGTCCGGTGGTGATCGAGACGCGCGGTAGTGTGCTGGTGCAGTGCTGAGTACGGCTGGAAGGCGAGGAGGAAACAAGTGGAGAAGAAGGTGGTGCGGTCGTGACGCGCGCGCTCTTCCCCGTCGCTTATCCTGTTGCTGACGACCGCACCACGCCGTGGTGTAAGTCGCGCCCGTTTGTTTGTTGTGTTTGTCCGCGGGTACTCGCGAGTCGTGGTGCCGACGCTAGATAGCCAGCGGCGTGTCTCGACTGCAGCGGGGAATATAGTACTACGATGATCAGTGACACGTGCGGATACGTTCTCTGCCTGCTGCTGCTGTCGCTGGTCGCCTACATCGAGAGCGGTAAGTGCCAACGGTGACGAAAAAAGTTGGTTTCGGCCCGACGCCGACGTGCTTTTGTTTCGCGTTTTACGCACCTTGCCTATACAGGCTCCGCGCCGTCCACGAGCACAGGATGTGACTCGTGCTCTTGTGTGCACGGTCGGCGCGTGTTGCGTGAGAATGTATGACGTGTTCCTGTGCGTGCGTGTGTGTTCCTCTCTCGTGAATCATCGTCCTTTCACGAACGCGCCTGTCGCGTGTCTCTATGCGCGCTCCGCTCCGAGCGGCCGAGCGACCGCGAGACTGATAGTGGCCGCGAACACTCGTGGCGAGAAATCACGTTACTCTTCGAACATCGCGCGAAATCGCTGATCGTCGGACCCGGTTTCCCTGAATGAGTCACCACGCGAACGAGGAAAGTATCGCAGCTGTCGCCTCGTTTGAACAATGTCGCTCGGTCTTGCTGATACGATTTTGTTCCTACCTGTTCGCGCGACTAGAGACGTCGGTTGTTTTGAACTTTAACTGTGAGGATTGCTGGTATAAATATAGTTATCGCGAAAAGTTTGCTCCGCCGTTTCCTCTCTCTCTCTCTCTCTCTGTTTGTTATAACAAAATTTATATTCTATCTGTGTGGAGTTCTTTTGTTTGAAATGAAAAAGTTATAAAATCTAACATCTAAAAGTGCGATATTCGAAATATTCTAATAATGAAATTGTGATTCAATAAAGATTTTTATGAAACTTTATTTTTATCTTATTTCTTCATGTTATCGAATTTTTGGTCAAGGTTTATAAAATAGTCATTTGGAAAGATGCGATTACGTGCGATCGCGTGATTCTAATTCCCGGTTCAGTAAATCTCGCGAAATACGATTCGATAGATTTACAATTCTAAAAAAACATATGTAATGTAAATAAATATATCACGACGGGGAGGATACGTAAACAATTGCGATATAAAAATATTCGATTCACGATTAAACCCGGCTTTGCTATTATATTGATCGTTTAAGCGTAAATCTGTTGATTGTCATTACCGAAGTCACACGCGCACGCACGCACAACGTGTGAACGCCGCTGTTATCTTGTTTAAACTTTTGGACAAAGGCAAATAAATCTCACCTGCGGCATAATGATATCAACGTATCTCACACGTATTCCCGATTGCAAATATTTTTTTTTCCACAATATTACCGCGCGAACGTCTATTTGCTCTTTTTTTTTTCTTTTTCATCGGAACACGTTTTACCTGCGAAAAACGAGCGATCGGTCTTCTCTTTGAGAGCGTTCTGCTGTCTACTCCGAGTCAGGAGGGGATACGACGCACCGCGTTCATCATTTCCGGGAAATTCCGAGCCGCATAGGAAACTCCGTCGAACGTGATCCGACGAATCGAGTCGCAGAAAATGTGAATCACTCTCGTGCGATTCTCTCGTGCGAGTTTCTCACAGCCCTTTCGGGTCCAATCGGCCGACGTTGTGCGTCGCTGTGCGTCATCCGATCGTTAGATTTTAAGCGCCGAGAACTCACCGTAATTTTCGTTCGGGAGCCATCAGCTCCCATTGTTTCATCTAGAATCAATGTAGACGTTTGGTGGACGCGGAATCGCCACTTGCCCTTAACCCTTCGACACATCGCGTTGCCTTGAGGCAAATAAATGCGATAAATCGTGCTTCATTATCGAAATCTTAGCGATTTCAGACATGCGATACTAATTTTAGATCTCGACGAACACGCGACGCAACACTTATCTTTTATTTGGAATAGAAACTCGCACTTACTCGCGCCGTTTCTCGCCCCCTCGAATTTTTCCCCACATCGACAGAAATCACGCGATAGAGTTAGAGCTTCGCGATTCTCGGATTGACACGAATTTTAGCACATCGTCAGTTTCGATTTCGCGTCAATTCGGCGTTACTTGGAGGTGCCAGTGTACACCACGCTCGACGCGAAATTTCATTGTAAGTATGTAACAATCGCGAAAATACCCGAGTCGAAATTTTACGCCCTACTTTAAGTCCAATTTACATTAAGTGTTCAAAGATCTATTGTGTTCTTTTGGTGCCACAAGTGGGGATTTATCTTCTTTTTCTCCACTTGGAGACTTAATGTAGAATTCAAAATTTCGACTCGGACAATTAGCATGGCGAAGATTTCGAATGCGCGACGCGTGGAATCGTACGATCGTCGCGAGACGATTGCGAGGAACGTCGTCTCTTTCTCTCTCCCTCTCCTTTTCTCTCTTCCTCTGGCGCGCGACATGATGTGAATGGCCCTCGACGGAAGTCACAATCAGCGATCACCGCCGCGTTGGATGATAGTTATACGTCGGTGTGCGTGCACGTCACTGTACTATTTACGGTTACGGAGAAGAGCAAAGAAAGCTCTCTCTCTCTTTCAGCCAGCGAGGTTCCTGCGCGCAGGCGGATCATAATACCGGACGTTTGCGAACGTAATTTATGGCGGTGCCATTGTACCGTTAGCTATTAACGATATGCCGACGGGATTAAATTTATCGGCGATCGTAAAATCGTCGATTAATGCGCGTTTCGGGCTCGACTTCCGCGAATCGTCGTCATCGTCGGGTCGCCGCCGTCGCGACGAAATATCGTCGTCATTTTGCACGGTATATAGTTTCGTCGCGCTCCTAACCGGGCGATCATCCGGAAGTTCGCACGTGTAAGAATTCCGCGTGTGCGGGAGCTCTCGTATTTCAAAGGATCTCGCGTGTGCGGGGACTTGGTAAGTGCCGCCGAGGTTCTCTCTTTTGCGCGCGCGCGCGTTTGCAAGGACCTCGTGTGTGCGAGGATTCAGCATTTGTAAAGACCTCGCATGTGCAGGAGTCTCGCGTATGTAAGCAGCTTTTATACGCAAACGATAAGAGCGCGAATATGCATCCCGCTCGGAGCGCGTGGGTATGTACGGTGTGCGCGGTGTAATATGTCGTATGAGACGCGATATTTCTCCCGGAGGCGGCGGCGAGACACCGTTGCACTCGCGCGTTTTCTTTCTTATCGAATTTAATTATCGCCCATTTCCCGCTGCTTTCCACGTTAGACGCGAGTCCGCCGCGTTTCGTGCTGAGAATTCTCTCCTGGCTTTCCGGTTGATGAAAACTTTGCGGGAATGGGGAGAGAAATAAAAGTACGTCGCGCGACAAATCCTTCCTCGAAATGTTCACTTTGGGAGACTGATAGAGAGAACGAGAGCTGAGCGGGCGAGCAAGCTCGAGGAATCGCTGGCAAAAAGCCGCTTTGGGACGTTGCATTGTGCCCGGAATATGAAGATAGAGTTAGGACGGACGGTCGGCCGAGTCATTGCATTGTTCCCGTCTGCCGTATCACAAGGACAAAAGGTCGGTTTTCCTTTGCGGACTTTTCAATTCCTTCGGTGTATCGCCGCTCACCACCTGCGATCTTCAAGCAGCGTTGCGCTGCGATTTTCATCTCGAGACGTCTCGCGAGAGACGTGTGCGCTCTGTGTCGGAGGGCATGTAACCCGGGATCCGGGCCGTTGCCTTTTTCACGTGACGGGAATTATCCCGGTAATTGCGCCGGGGACGATTCGTCCTCGTACGCGAAGTTCGTCGACACTCGGGTCGTGGAATTAATTCGTGTCGTTGGCAATCCCGACGCCGCCGACGCTACTGCCGACGCTGCCGCCTCTCGAAGATCGAGCTTAGTTTAGTCCCAGTTTCTGATTTCTAACACAATCAAGCCGATATTGCGCCCGCGGCTTCGTCGAAACCGCACGGCGTATTTGGGACCTCCATTATTCCGTTCCGACCCGAATGAGTCTTGGTTACGGTTACGCCCAGACGACGTTTTACGTTCAAGGTCCTCCGTGCATTTACCGAATGGTATCCGGACGTGAGACGCGCGCCGAGTCTCGGTGCGACCCGCGTTCTCGGGCAAAGTGCGTTTCTTCCTCCTCTTTTTCTATCGACGCGTTGAAAAGTTCTACGTTAACGAAGGATATACGGTATCTACTGTTGGTATACTTCAGCGATTGCGTCATGAGCTATTCGAGCTCGGCAAAGTACCGGAATGAGTAAGTGATGGCGAACACTCTTATGTCTCAGTAATGAGATCGGTTGCGTCAAACGTTGACGCTCTACTTTGATAATAAACGTTCTTCAGGTGTCCTCCACATGTCATCTCATTAACGTATTATCTGCGGGGCATCTCTTTACCAGTAAATATCTTGCACATCGTGCGTCGTTATATTATTTGCGAATCAAAGTAGCATGCTGAGTAGAAAATATAATCATTCATCAAGTTGCATTGAAAGTTAATGTAACGAAGTTACTTTGCAATATTCAGATTTTCTCGGGTTACATCATTAGCAAATTCTCGAGGGATCATTACAATACGGAGCAGAGACGTTTCTGATTTTCCAGCTCGTCCATCGAGACTTCCGTCGCGCATAGCTCTTTAATGCGTAGCGTGCATGACATTTTCCAGCCCGCTACATTGCTCAAATTCACATAGCCGATTTTGTCGCTAATTGAGGGGTTGAAACTTCCCTTTCGGCGGAACAGCGTCTCTCTTTCGGCATAACAGACTTTTGTCGGAGCCGTGCTTGCTTAGAACGCTAGAAGGCGCTTGGCATCGTCCTTGCGATGTTTAGCGAGATGAACTTTCGCGGGAATTTCGGGAATAGGAGGTGCGCGGAATCCTCAGGGAATTCGGAATTCCCGGAGATCAAGGGGGATCTTACCTCCGGGGTTATTCCGTATTCAGGGATATAGGTGGTCGCCGCAAAACTTCCCACTCGGCATTCCTGGCACAACCGCGCTATTCGACTCCACTCGAGGAGGAGCAGAAGGGTTTACCGTTGCTACATGCGAGCGTTCGCGATAGTTCATCGTGCGACGTCGCGCTAGCCTTTTCCAGATTTCCAGCTTTCGCACTGCATTTCGGCGAATCTCGCTCTCGTCTATAGACAGATCGACAATTGCGAGTTCGGCCAGTGACGTGCATAATTTTGTTTATTGTGTTTTTTTTTTGCTTAAAATTTGTGGGAGATATTTTGAAAACAACATGTAGCAATGCGAAATTTTATAAAATTATCGTTGCCCTTTGATTTTTAAATTACCGTGTGGTGGTGTTATTAGCTGAAATATGATTTGCAGCTTTTGTAAAATGTTGCAACCTAATAACGACAGGATATATTGTTTCGCGGGAAACGGGGAGTTTTCAATAACTTTGTTGACAATTCAGCAAACAAACTTTATGTAGAGGAAGATAATTTTTAAAAATATCCTAATGCGGAACGAAAGTAGAAGTTACTTCTGTGGTCCGAGAAAGATTCATGAATTAATTTCAGTCATATTTGAATTTCCTTCAACGTTTTCTGTTGGAGAATTACGCGTTGGCCTAGTAAAAGATTAAAATAGGATGAAAGTTGTGACATAAATTACTTTTAGAGCAAGTTTCACATAATTAAAAAATACTCCCGTTCTCTTTGTGATTACCGTTTTTCCTACTGAAAATCCTAGCTTAGAAATCTTATACTAGCTCTCATATCGGGGCGAAGAAGAGCTTAAAAATCTGGAATATAACTTTTAAGATCAAGCATAGGAGAACTTGGAATATAGCATAATTCGATATGTTATTTCCGTCACGTATCTTCCCGTGTGAGATGTCATATTTTTCCGTCTTCGCTAATGCGCGTTATCATTTTCGCGAAAAACGCGTTCGTTCTTCACTGTCTTACTCCCGAATCGAGCCGATCTGATCGTGCGACAGAAGGAGAACGACGGTGAGACAAAGATGGAATCGCAGGAAATACCCAAGTCTAGGTAGACGAGGTTTCGTTGTCGCGGTGATAGACGATCGAGGGCCATCGAGGAGTCGCCGATCGCGGCGAAGAGGATGAATTGGAGGACTTCTGGAAACGGGCCAAATGCCTACTTCGAATCAGCTCAACAAGGCGACACGCGAAACTCGGGCTCCGTTTAATCAACAGCTGATTTACGCTCCGTTAGAGTGGGCGTGTAAACTTCTGGGTAAACACGCGCCGCGTAACTACCCAGCCTTGTCTCACAGTTCCGGGGATAGCTCCGATGATGAAAAGTGTCGTTTAATTTGTAAAGTGTCTGAACTCTCTCTCTCTCTCCCTCTCTCTCTCTCTCTCTCTCTGGCGGGCCCATGGATCGAAGTGACTCGATTATCCATCTATTAAAAATACATCTTTCCATTAAGATAAGTTGAAAAGTCGATCTCAAGTACTCACGTCTATTAAATTATATAACTTAGTAGTTACTACGAGATATATACTCGGTTTTGAATTATATACGAATTATATAGAATAAAGCGCCTTAATATGGTAAGTTGCGGTTCGAAGACCTCGAAGACTTATATTTCCCCCCCATTTATACCTTATCGCCGCTTGTAAGAGTTCCGTCTTCTGTATTCGAACTTGGCTATCAGCGCGCTGCGTTCGTGTTGATAATAAACTCGAATCGATCGAAGAGTAACAAGTTTAATTAATCAAGGCACCTTTGTACGATCGCGTTTACGTAACACCTTGCGCGTTAATCACCTTACAACTTCGTTCATGGTCGTGAGAGAAATATGACGGACTTGGTACACGCGAGTCTCACTATACTTTTCCTCACGCACACCTATATGCGTCCGTGATTACTCTCGTTGGATGCCGATCTAACCGCGGATAGCCGCGCCAGAACCTGCATTTCTTATGCGCGATAGAGACGCCGGTGTTCCAAGGCGAAACGCACGAGAAAATTAAAATCCTCACGCCGCCTTCGTCATCCTATTCACTCGTATTCAAGTTTATCGCAAATGCATGTACGGGATGTCCGTGAACTCGTTTCCTCATTATCGTAAAGATTAATTCATGAGGATATAGCATAACTAAGTAAGATATTGTCGAGAGCGAGAGAGAGGGGGGGGGAATAAATAATATATTGAGTATAAAAATTTGCGTGAAGATGTATTTAATCCCGTACGATTGTTCTAGATATTTTGTAAAGAAAAAAAAAAAAAGAGAAAAAATATACGTTAAAACAATCACGCGACAGATAAGAATATGATAACGATATTTAGAAACATGAATAGTCCATAAAATGCTCAATATTATCTGTAG
This sequence comes from Dinoponera quadriceps, assembly GCF_001313825.1. Taxonomy (NCBI): domain Eukaryota; kingdom Metazoa; phylum Arthropoda; class Insecta; order Hymenoptera; family Formicidae; genus Dinoponera; species Dinoponera quadriceps. Next base: position 250,380 of record NW_014554764.1, read on the forward strand.
AAATACACACAAGAGATATTCTTTTATTTCTAATGGTAAACTTATTTTGGACATTTTATTTCTGACGTTTCTGACATTAAATAATTCAGACATATTGTCGTTAATATCGCGACATTGAAATATTCAATATTTTCCACTTTTAATCAAGTTTCTATATTTCTATATCTAGTATCTGTTCTCCGAGAGCACCCGGTAAGTTTAGACACGAATCGAAATTTGCATTTATGTTGATTACATCGTCGCGATACATCGTCGTTGTATTTGGGAATATTTCCAAGTTCGTTTACTCATTCGTTTATGATCGTTTCGTGGATGACGAGTTCTTTTATCGTGGATGACAATTCTTTTATCTCATCAGTTTTCCCACTAAGCAACGTAAATAACATTAAGCTATCTCAAAATTTTAACGAGTGGTGAACTAATATTTTTTATCTCGAATGTTATTTTCGGACGAGAAACAAAAGTTACATCAAACTTTTCCTCTATTCCTCGCTTCTTAACCGCTTTAAAACAAAATAGAAGGCGTATTGTTGATATCAGTACGCAATAATCGATAAATAGCGATGAATAGGAAATATCAATGCGACTATCACGCATTTTGATTCATTGAGCACGCCGTGAAATAAATAATGATATCGCACATTGGAGATAAATGTAGTATTCTCTACAAGAATCGATTATTTTGCTTGAGAATTAATCATGTCGACTCACTGGTCAGCCAGTTGTACAACGAATGCATACGATACGCATGGCGTGTTATAATTATTTTGTTCTTGGAATTCCGCTGTACCACATCGAGGCGAAGTTGTTATTCTTAGTACGTATTTTTTTAATGCTAGTTCAGTAGCGATACTGCGATAACTCTGATGATTCATACTGCTATAATGCCAGACCGATAATTTAGCGCCATGGATTGCCGTAAATTTGAACTAATTTCCTGATGATTTTACTCAATATCATGTTTTATGACAATTGTTTTAATAGTTTTTAACGGACGTGATACTAACTTCGCTGTATTTTTCACGACTTCGCTGTTACACGAAGCGTGCAAAATTGCTCGAACGTATTTGAAATTAACATTGATACGAAGTTGATATTGCGAAGAATCTCTTTTGTGGGAAAGTAAATCTGCACGAATAGAATTTGACGACGCGATGGCAATGTGTTCATTGCCGCGCAAATTTTCTTCTATTTCGCTAAAATTTAATTAAAATCTGAAACATCGATCAATTTGACGATATAGCAAGTAGACTTGATTTTCCGCAAATATATTAGTTATTTACTTAAGTTGCTGTTAACAACGTAGTCTTATAAATAGAATGGATTTATTTAATCCAATTAAGTTTTCATACGATGTGGTATATATCAGTCAGATTATTCATATTTATTTTATATGTTTTATACGTAAATATAACTCATTTCTCTACAAAGGAAATTTCCTCAAAGAAATACAGAATCAACTTAAAAAAATGAAATATGTTTATAAATGGATGTTAAATGGACGAGTGTTCATTGCGGATATACCAGGAATAGACTTAGCGAAATGAATCCCGACCGTGGTTACGGGATTAATAGGGAAGCCACGAAGACTTTCTCCGTTGAAAAATGATCGTTTTTTCGGGAACAGGACAAGCTCATTACATCGTGCTTCCCACCCCCCAATCGGGGATGAAACCGTCAGCTTCGGGAGTTCGTATTAGCAAAGCTAAGATCGCCCGAACGCGCCACGGTCTTTTCTTTTCGTCGATCTCGACACTTTCTCCTACGAGGATTCCTCGCGTCTTAGTGTTATAACGGCCACCTCGGGGGTTTAATGGCCCGTGGATAATACTCAAAAGTTTCGCGTGAGCCTCCGTAGGCTATCTGGCCGATGTAAATCCCATCTCTATCTCGTAATCGAAATCCATGCCGGCGGCGTTTCCTCCTGCTCTCACGACGAGAATCCTTTGTTCTCGACTTAAATCCCCGAGTGTAACCGAGAACCCCCATGGTCTACGGAACTCCCACGGGGACTGGGATTCAAGAGAGAGACAGAAAGAGAAAGAGACGTTACCGACACTTTATATACCTACATCTCGGTAGTATCCCGCACTGAAGGAACTAGTCGTTAGAGGATAAAGGTTACCGGGTCTTATCCCTGAAGATTCTTCAAGATATGTTCGATTACTCGCGAATTTCGCGACGTTCCGTTTGTCCTTGTCCAGTGGGTTCCTCGCCTGGAACACGCTGAGACAAATTATTCGCATCTGCGAGAAATGTGGCAAACGCGACGAAGGGCGAACGTACCGATAGTTTAAACGTATGTTACACCCGTGTGATGGATAACTCCTATATGTATGCGTGCATGTTGTGTGAGTGCGTTTAAATGTAGAATTTTCGTGATCTAGTTCCGTCATGTGTTTCAATCCAGTTAATTAACTTCAAGAGAGGGTAGGATAATTAAATACTATATTTCATACAATTAATATTGCCTTACGTTTAATAATGTCTAAATAGTATCCTATTGTAACGTCATATTAATCTCGCTTGTCATTTAACGGCAAATATTTGTATTGATTAATTATCAAAGCGAGTAATGCGTTTGTCCTCGTGAAATACCTAATTAACAGCAAATGTCAGATTCTACGACCGGTCATAACTTACATTGCCGTCGAACAGTCGATCAATTCAACTCTTTGGACGAGACTTTCGCGCGCATTAATCGATTTTACCGGCGAACTACTCCTGTCGCTATCGATCTTCTATTATTAAGTCGTCGAACTTATGCCTCCCGCTAATCGGACACACTTATCGCATCTATGAGAATCCCATAAACTGCGGGTTATCGAGCGGAGTTGATTGAGGCGGGTTAATTCTCGGTATTCGTACATCGAATGCCGCATAAGCAGTCGGCGAAGCGCCACGAACACGGGGGAAGGTGTTGTTCTACCACAGGCGGAGTCACCGGGGCATTGTAAATTTCCCGTACGTGCCGTCCGGGCGAAACGAGCCACCCTTCCAACCACCCGGCCTCGGTACACCAGTCTGGAAAACAACCCCTGACGTATCGGTCGCGCAAAATGGTACCCACGGTAGTTTCGACATGGCGAGCGAACCGCGTCCTGTATTGACCCTTCTCCTCTTTCGTTCTTTTTAACCCTCTTCTTACCGCGGCTAAATTTGGATAACATTAAGTTCTGAGGTGTGGTTCGTCTGACCATAGTGAACTTCGCTGTATTTTTCCGTTTCCAAATGGGAAAACAGCGTCGAACGAGTTCGATCTCTTGTTGCGTATCTTTATCGCACTTGTAGACAATTGAACTATGAAGGAATTACCATCTTGACAATTAAGATCATTAATGAAGAGAGAGAGAGAGAGAGGGAGAAAAAGCTTATGTATCGAAGCGTAGAGAGCCTAGGTTAGTAAAGCAGTAGAGCCCGGCAAGCAAAAAGATCCTTGGTTCGATTCCCGGCCCAGCAATCTCGCGCTCTCGATGTATTTTCTTTCTGCACGCGAGGAGACACCCATGCATAAAATTACCAAATATTTGTTTATGAAGATAATAATAATGATAAATTTTTTTCGAAAAGATTGACGTCGGAATTAATAATGTCGTTCTTGTCAACAATTCTCATCATGAATCTCTCGAGAGGTCATAAACGTTTGTCGGATTAATTAAATCGCGATTGATAGCTCGCTTCACGTGTGTGTCGATGTTCACTTGAAACTGTTCGGAATGGTCATCGGAATTGAACAATGTAAATGCGCTTTTGCCTCCTCGGTTTATCCGCTGTTTCCCCACCACGTTCTAGCACCGTGAAGCAATAAATTGGCCGTTCCTTCCTTCCTTCCTCCTTCCCTCCCACTTTTTCTCCCTTTCTCCCTCCTTCCCTCTCGCCCGTCCCCTCACGTCGCGTCGGGTCATCCTGACGGCCTTTATTACCCTCTCGTTATAGCTCGCGCTTTCGTTAATGCTCGCGAGAAAGAAAGTGGTCGGGGAAAACCGCCCGGCGAAGGCGGGCGAATGTAGATGGGTCGTGGAAGCGGACGGGAGAACCCATCCAGCCGCGCTGTTATGTCGGCGCGCGCGTAATTAAGTTGAAAAGTTTCGTGTCCGGGGTCGCCCAGCGGTGAGGGACTCATCGGCGCGGGGGCGGACGGCCGCTGAGCGTTCGAGAGAGCGCCGCAAAACGTTCGTTTAACGTGCCAGTAGTTCGAGGGCGCCGTGTAATTTTGCGGGCGCCTTGCCAGCGCTACGTAACTTGCGCGCGCGTGTTACCCGTACACGACGTACACTCGCGTTCCTCTCCGGTCCGCCCCGACTAATTTCTGATCGCGTTAACTCGCCGCTCATCGACGCTGATAACGGCGAGTTCGCGCTGCGGGCGCGACGGACTGCGCGGGAAGTTCATCGTCAGCGGATGCCACGGGCGCGTCTCGCTCGTTCTCTAATAATGTCGCTAATAAGTTACATTCCGCTTTCCGACCCTCGAGTAGTTGGACATTGTGAGTTCCTACCGAGAGGCGATTGCACGTGTACGTGGTACATATGTGGAATGTTCTTTGTGTACGACGAAGTGACTGGAGGAGAAAAGGAAAACGGGGGGAAATATCGAAAAAAACGTACATAAAGTGAGGATGAAACCGATAACGGTCGTTTCAAATTCATGTTCGTTACACAGAACACGAAGGGCAAAATGAGACTTGTAATGCCCACGAGCGAATCTCTATAGTTTGCTACCGATTGTTATCCAAAAATAATTACTTTAGTTCGCGGAGTGCACAATTGATACCAGGCTGTAATGAGTCCGGGTTACCTGGTACCTGCTAGATGGTCGCGATACGATGAATTATAATTGTGCTCGAAGTGCGGAGCTTATCCGATCGATCCGTCGCGTAGACAGCTGCTCGTAACTGACTCGTGACATAACTGCGCGGCTCGTATAATGCTCATATCGCGATAAATGTCGCGTAGTATTTATCGTTTACCACCAGACATGTGCGGCTCGATTCATTTTCGCCGTTCCGCGATCGATTGATATGCGTAAGTACGGCGGCGCGCTTTTTCCCGACGCGATAACGACGAATAAAGGCCGTATACCATTCGATTATCTAAGATAAGCGCCCTTTATACGTGTTAATTATTTCGTGTCGTGCTATGCTCGCTCGCTCGCTCGCGTTTCTGCTGGCTATTCTTCGAAATCGCCGAGGGTAACCCGCGAACGAGTGGGGAAACGAACATTAATTTCTATCAAAATACGCAAGGAGTTATAATTCTGTTCATTCGCTGTGTTCGCTCGGAAATTGCCGGAAGTTGCTAATGACAGAAGGAACAGTTGGTTAATTTATATCAATTACGGGAAAGTTAAGAGTTAATTCTCTTCAATCATGTTAAACTTCCACCGGTACCGAGTATTTGTCTTCGAACTCAAACACGAGTTTCCGTTATCTCCCGGCAATGCGAAACATATTAAACCAACAAATCAGCGTCTTCCGCTCGACCGGTGTTTCCCTTACGTCGCGCGTTCTAATCGCGCTCGGCTTGCAAGCTCGTTTGTCACGAATCGCTAATAAAGAGCATTGAAATGCGCGATACCGGGGAATTGCCGCGATGAATTAATACGAATTCCAAGAAGCGTCGACGACGTTTCACCGGGACGCATCTCGCGGCGATAAGAGACGCACGATGACGGATATTATATTCTTAGGGACCCCGCATTTCCCTGCATTCGCAAATGGAAAGTCGGTGAAATCGGCTTGATTGCTCGATTTTTACCGTCTCTCGTTCTTTCCGCGACGAGATGAAACGTTAAAATGTACGAAAGGAGCTATAACCGCGCTGCCCTAAATCCGTCCTGACCTTCTTCGCTGCCAATCGTCTGTTACGGTCCAACATCCAGCACGATAGTTCCGGCCACACTGTATTCTGGAATAAATATATTTATCTTTCTATTTTATTTGTGGAGTTGTGCAGAGCGCAAGTTTGTGTTGCAGTTATACGCTGTTTATGTACGCCGCAATGGCGAGTTTCGACCAACTTCTGCAGAAGCGTTGGATCACGTATGAACATTGCGACGCAAATTGCGTCTAATATCGCTTTGAATACGGCGCGCGTGCTTTCGTAAAAAGTCGGCGAGATGAAAAATCGCGGGAGCCCGGGTCGAAATTTTAAATTTCACATTAATCTTCAAGTGGAGAAAACGGAAATAAGTTCCCATTTGTAGCATTAAAGGAGCACAATAAGTGCTCTTTTAATGCCACGAAGAGAATTTAGTCCTCCAGAGTTTAAATTTTCGTTCTATATTAAGTCTTCAAATGGAGAAAACGGCAATAATTTTCCCATTTGCAGGCCTTTGAACTTTCTTATAAAAGATCTTTGCACACTTAATTTAGAATTAAATTAGACTTGAAGCGGGCGAGCACTAAAATTTCGATTCGGGAAAACTGGTGTATCGCGCGCGCGCGCGCACGCGTTGTATCCGATAAATTCATGAAACAACTGCATTAATATGTAGTTCGTCCTTTTATGTAATGTATAAGTGGAAAACGCTGCTTGATGTGTCAACGCGTTACGTATTAGGGGACGTCATGAAATGATTTGAAAGCCGACGCTGTTATTGATGCATTATCTCGCGTAGCGCAGGCACACGCGCTGAATATTCTTCAATAACGTGAATCCAAATTATTTATTGGTCAATGCGGAAATTGAAGAAGCCGAGGCAATATTCCATTTATCTCGCTTCTCGCTTTTGCTTTGCGGTCATGTAATTTGTTTTATCCTATTATCGCGTCCATCTCGCTCAACGATACGCGATACATATTAAATTTTATCGCGCGGGAAACTGAGAGACAGCACGAAGCACCGTCACTCAGTCGTGCGTATGTATGTGCAACTCGCGTAAAGTCTGTAAAGAAATTTTTCCGGACTTTCTGCGCGCGCAATTTCTTTTCTCTTTCTGCCTCCTCCTTTCTTTTTTTCCCCTTCCAACCGATGCTTGTTTAACCATCGTGCGGCGCAATAATCTCGAGTTCGACTTTTTCGGCGTAGAGGCGTGGACCTCGGCGAAGCAACAAAACCAACGTGCCTTGCACAACAGGTATACACCGAGTGCCATAAAGTTTCAGCTTAACGTCTGCTGTTCGTTCTCGCGCTGTCTGAGCAACGACCGCAGGAGCAACGGTGCAGATAAAGGCTGAAAATATGTTCGGATTTGGAAAGGATGCTCGCGTATACTTCTGTATCGCGCTTCTATATTACTCTTGTCTAAGTGAATAAATCATCGAGTTTGTGTTCAAGAGAGTGGCTCAGGTCATGTTGTGTGTGTGTGTGTGTATGTGTTTGTTACCTTCCGCGTTTCGCTCTGATTACCGCGGTAGTGTTGATCTATTAGAAACCGTGCGGCGGACTTAGTTATCGTCCTCTTGCACCACGCGTAATTGATTCTCTTACTATCACCGAGGTGAATAATAAGATTGTTAATGAAAGAGGCCGCTGGGTTTCCCTTTCCTTTAATAATAAAATTATCCGATATAGTCTTCTCCCGGTCGTATCTTGATCCCGAGTAAATGGGATTGCAGATGGATTTCATCGTCCTTCTTGTACACGGGCCTAATACGAAGCTCTTAGTACTCATTTTAGGTACAATCATTGAACTGGATTTCCAATTAACTGATTTGAGGCGTCCACATTGGTCAAGCTCGAAGGGCTTTGAGTCCTGTTCTATCCTGTCCTGTAGCCGGTAGTCGCTCCAGGCTCGATAATACGATTCACGGACAAAGGATACGTGTCGCCTTTATCCTCCTAATTGGGGTCCATTCTTCCGTCTCTTTTGCTACCTTTCCGACGGAGATGCTTCGGTCCTCTCCTTCCGCCGTTCTCTGTCTCGTCTTTCCCTTTGGCTTTCCACACCCCAAAGTTCTCGTAATAGTCAGGAAGCTGCGTAATTTCCATGCCTGACCGAGTAATCGTCGTGACGCGCAGTTTATCTGTCCGACGCAGAAACTCACGGTGCGTCGCACGCACACATACACGACGCGACCTTTGCCTTTCCGGTATCGTCGAGTTATTTATACTTGTTGCGTGGTGTAATCGTATTTTGTGTCGCTCTGCAAATGAACGAAATAACAATGAAACGATAAGTCTTTCTGTAATCTTATTTACTTCAAATTAAAATGCAACAGGAGGGAAATGTTTCTAGAATATTTCATTGTCCTCCTCGGTAGAATGGTAACGAAATTAATTAACCGTGGCATGTCAAGCTATAGGATACGTTGCATTCCTCAGAGGAACGCAATATAAACCTGGACGGATCTGAAGAGTCGTACCCGTCTTTCTCTCTCGAGCAAATTGTTTTGATGAAGGAAGTATACGACGCGTAAATCGAGAAATGACAAGTCGCGTATACTGCACTCGCCGAAGTGCTTTAATTTTCTGCATGTGGTACAACCGGAGCTCTTATGAATTATTCGGTGTCGGAAGCTCGAGTTCGTACCATTTCAATAATGAAGCTCCATTATTAGTACGCGTTTATTTAGAGCGTATATTTCTCCACTCACGGTTTCGTATTATCAAGAGCAATCATGCATGCTCGCATACCCGCCCAGTTAATTTTTCCTTCCTTCGCCTCGGATGAATGCTCGCATGCGGAAGTCTATATTTTAATTACAAACGTAATTCGATATCGAATGCGCTTGTATTTTACGCTGCGAGTGCGCGCACCGTGTGGCAGCGCCGCGCGCATCGATTTATTTATAACACACCGAAAACTCATTTCTAGAGCGATGCGCTCGGGTCGGTTGCATCGCGTTTTTTGGCGTGCAACTCGGCGGATTGCTGTAAAACACTCCGAATGATGGCGGCCGGTGGGGTGAGCGAGATCGATGGGTTATTCGATTTCAGAATACGGAGGGAGGGCAGCAGGCGGGGGAGGCTGGAAAGGCTGGCTCGTATGCCACGGGCAGGCTGCATTTAATTAAATCCTGGTTTTCCTCTCGCTTCTACAATTCGCCTTTTTCCCGTCCCCGGCTTCGATGGTCGATTCATGCAGTGGCATGTAACCGCTCTGCATAAATCCGTGAAACGGCTCTCGAAGACCTCCTCCGCCATACGTTTCTTTCAACTATTCCCTGTCGAATCTCGCACGTTTACCGCCACTCGATTTGGATATTACCGTTATAATCTGTAGCCGGCGATAATTTGATATCCTAATAATTATTCGTTGATTCTCGCTCCTGGGATGACGGTTTTTTCTTTTCTGAGGAGGTTCACTCATTAAGTGCCGTATTTTCAGTGATGCATTGAGGGAGTCTGCAATAAACTTACGGTTTATGAGGCGAAATTACGTTTCTATATATTTATTTCACTGTCTAAGTAATGAACGTCAATTTGAAACGAAGCTAAGGCAAATATATACACACAATATTACAAATACGAAAGTATCATTATTTTGTATTTTTTTTATCAATGTTATATTTACGCATCAGTTGATCAAATGGAGATACGCAGATAATGGAAAGAGACATATAAATGTTCAAATATATGTATATGTACGTGTATTTCGAATATTACTATAAATTATAAACTTTCCATCACTGTATTTTCAAACATATATTTTCGAAACGATCAATAATTTTAAGATTTTTCTACAATATATTAATTTTTAGTATTACGACAGGTTTTTATACTTATCTTAATATACAAATATATCAAATTAACATAAATTATTATTATATTTATTGTGTTATGAGATTTTTACATAAACTGGCATAGTTTATAATTAAATATCTTGGAAACACGATACTGTAAAAATGCAATTTTGCAATTTTGCACAAATTTGCAATTTCTGTTGCGTATTGTCAGTTCGATTAACTTTTGTATTATATAAATATTATAATTTTATTTTAGGTTTGGTTAAATTCTCGCTCCTCTTTAACTAATTACACATTATTTGGCAAACTTCTTTTGCTTTTTATCTGCGATAGAAATCACATATAGTAAATCCGTAGTTATAAAAAAAGTTTGTATCACCTGGAATAGTTGTATCGCAAAAAAAGGATCTTTTCGCTTGTTAATATTATTTTAATTATTTTAATTGCTTTCATGTTATTTTAATGTTATTTTAGAATGATGATGTGTTGCGAATATACGGTTTCTCGATCGATATTGCGTCACTAAACAACACGCGCTTTCCGGACCGAATATCATGGACGTTTCATCTACTTTTATACATCATGAGTGTCTCTTCATTACTGTATACGCGCTCGTTGAACAAACAAATGCGGAACGATTTAAATATGCAATTTACCTAGTCTCGTGTTTATCGTGCGAATTGTTCTCGTTTGATATTGAATACGATGCGACGCGTCGCGCGTGTGTCGTTATATGGAAGAAACCTTGTAATTACCGCAATTTATACGCACATTACCGCGGCATACAGCTCCTCTGCTCCCAGCTGGGAATTTTCGCATAACAAAGTTTGGCGTTCCGCGTTGACGCTCCGCATATTCGGTATTGCGGCGCGTACACAATTTTAGCAATTCATTCGGGGTGTGTGTATGCGTTTGCATGCGAGTCGCGAATCTCTAGCCCGCATTTCAGTTTAACGCAAACCATCTAACTTAACGAGCTCCTTTATCCGGTGACACATCGATTTTAGTCTGTATATAATTCGATCTTATAAATCTCTCGTCTCTTGATGCTCGTTTATTCGTATATTTCGCCGCGCGACAAGAAAATTTACATCTGGACGTACAACATTTTCCGCTTGGCTGTCTCCATGAAAGCTATTGTGGACAAATTGCACGCATATAAATCTGCACGAATTATTCAACGTTACCTTGTCGAACTTCATTGTCCCGCGCAATGCATTTTGTATAGTATATTATTATACAAAGCCTATTGATGCATCGATCAGATTATTGGATTAACACATAAGCAAAATTGCATCGCAATTGCAATAAGTAATACATAGATAAAATGATTTAAAAAATGTAATTAATTTAATTAATGAATTTAACGAATTAATTAAATTTATTCTTAAAAAACGAAATTATATTAAAAAATATATTATATTAAAATTATATTAAATATTATTAAATTAAATATTACATACTATATTATATTAATATAACATAATATAGTATTAATTAATATTAAAATAATATTATTCTATTTGTAAAAAGAAAACTCTTGAAAATGATAACGAAATAAAATAGTTTTGTATCGGTCGATGAGTTTCTTAATGTGCGCGAAGATATGACATGTAGATAAGTGGAAAATAAGTTAGATGGTTTTGCCGTTAAAATCGGGTTTTCGTTCTTCTCGTGGTACTATTCGTTTGTCGTTATTACAAACCACCCCAAGGCTCGCTCGCGGCGTGTGTAACAGTGGCAAATATTTTTCACATCGACACGTCAAAAATGTCGGACACGTAGATTCTTTCGCTCGTGTGCGGACGCTTTGAAAGCGAGTCGGCGAGACCGGCGAGCGTGGAAAACCGCACGCGCCTACAGAAAATCAATAGCGCAGCCTCCGCCGCGGCCCGACCCGGTAGGGACGGTTTCGCGTTCTCCGTTCTCCGGAAAACCACCGTCGGACCGGCACGTTTACGAGAAATCGTCTTGCAATATCGCCGCTATCCCCGTCCGACTCCCGCGATTTCTGATCTATCGCGAACATGGGTCCCCTTCCGCGTCTTTTCCGTACAATTTCTTCGTCGACCTACCGACCGAATCTATGCGGGGTTTCGAAGAAATACCCCGGGATGAATTTTTCACCGTTGATTCCTCGACGATTTTTGGACGCTTTATATTAGCGGAATATATTAGCAAACATATACGCCGCGCCGCGTTGTATCGTGTTATTTACGGCACGCGACACGTAACGATCATTACGCGCTTTCAGTGACGGTTAACGGTGGAACGCGTAAAGAACAACGCTAACGCGATAAATATTTCTGCATTGAAATCCGACCGACGCGAAGCGTGAAAAATTGAGCGGTAAATTCGCCGAGAGCCGCGGCCGTTTTTCGAGCGCGCCGAAAAATAGAAGTTTGACGCGGCGAACGGAAACAAGGTATGATCTTTTATCTTTTTAACGAATCGTACCGAACGGAGGGCGTGTATACGCGTCGCTCGGCGATGCCGACCGCGTATAAAGCACCTCACGCGGCTGTAACTCGATTTTGCGATCGTCCGCGAAATTGCGTTATCACTCGCGTGCATTTTTCATGATTTATCGAAAAAGACGAACATCGCGGCTGGATGGTACGCGCGAGAACAATCGAAAGGAAAATGATAAGTGATGAGTCGGAGCAGTGGAACAAAAGGTAAAAGAATAAGAGAATTTCGCGACCACGTATACATATTAATATGCATCGCGAGAATAAAACGTCGCGGAGGGATGAATTGTTTTAACGATGACACGACAAAAGTTTGAGCAGAATTTTATCTTCTGTCTTTTTTTTTTTTTTTTCTGTAAAACGGAATAGGTTGCTCCTACTGCAACGCCGATACGAAGGAAAAACTTGCAGAGTAAGTTTCTCTTTTAAAAGAGGAAAAAGTTGTAATTTTTTTTTTTCAGGATTAAATTATGGCTACAATAACTTTTTCTTTCTTCTTTTTTCTTAATGAAGACGAGAGGTGAAACTCGCGGTAGATGTTTTTGCGAGGACGAAACGAAAATCGAAATGGATTTGTCGCGAGATCAAAATCGGAAATAGGAACCTATCGTCCGATGCGTCGAATTCGACGATTCTGTCGGGATTAGAATTGAATTAGGCGAGAATCGGGAATTGCGCGCGAGGATGAGAGAAGTGCTCGGGCTGGAACGAGCAGAGGCCGGGCGCTAAATTAAGTCATGTCAGACTATAGAAAACGTAGTTCGTCTGCACTAATTGACTTTTCCGTTCTTCTCGCAGCACTTTCCACCTTAGCAATTAAGAATTCATCTTGTATTAACAGTAGCCGGCCTCTCGTTTTCTTTCACAGTCGAGAAACGATCGATGTCCCGTTGTTCGCGGCGCCGTTCTCGTAAAATCGCGCAGAATAATCGTTGTAATAATTCCTCCTGCGAGTAGAGTGATTTACGGCTTGAATTTGTATAGTCGTTTGTAACGACATCGTATCGCACGTTCAATAATACACCGTCCGTAGTATTTTTAGCGTTATCGATGTTGCACCCTGGCACGGTATTTCAGGATTACACGCTTTTCCCTTAGTTTTAAATTCTTTTCTTAGTTTGGAATTGATTTTTCTCCCGAGTCGGTGGAAAATTCTGCAAACTTCAAGCATGTGATGTAATGCAATGTCTGCGTTTGAAACTATTCGAAGAGCAGAGCACATACACATTTCAACGTTCGTAAACATTCTTGAAATTTAATACACCGATATTTCTTTTTCTCCACACTTTTGGCCTTTTACGGTACTGTTGCCGTCGCGCCGAGCCGATTACAGGAGTAATCGATTGCGTCGCATCCATATTCGTAGTTTTCGCGAGAAGGGAAAAAGTAACGAGTAAAAATTCATCTCCCGGGCAACGAATTTTAACGAAAAAAAGAAAATCGCGTACAGAACTGCGAGCCGGTGTGGACTCGCAAGCGGTGTATCGCAAGCGAATGCACAATTCTAATCGATTATGCTTATCTGAATTCCCTTCTTTTGAACGCGAGCATGATCAAAAACGGGAGTGTTAACCGGGAATGCTGCGGTTTCGCGATAACGGGTCGCTCGTGGCCGGAGCTCGATATTTGTGAATCTCGCCCGGGATGACAAGCGACATGAGACTTCGTATTCGCGAATAACACGGATAGCACAGCGAGCGAAAGGATGATATCGACGATGTTTACTGCGAGACAATACCTTTACGGCTTCTTTGACTCGCAGCTCAGTCAAATACGATTTGTTCTTTGATAAAGCACGCGGATTCAAACAACGAATTGAAGTACAAATATTTTCCTTATAACGTCAAAGTACAACTTTCCCCGGAATGGAAATTTCCTCTTACGAAAATCATCGTCAAACTGATCGAATTTCTGGGTGCGATCAGAACCACTCGGGCGTTCGGTCAAACATCGAGTGCTCGAAAGAAAATCGAGCAGTTCCCGGATATCGTCGGTATCTCGATCTGCCTGTGCCCTTGAATGACATCGGAGGAAAGGAATGATCACCTGTGATTATAGGACCGCGTGTGATTTTACGGTGACCGATTAACAAGTGGCGGTCTCGCGTGCCGTAACGTTGGTGGTGATGATACGTGACCGCTCATCGATTATGCTAAATTGCGGGCGGGCTAAACTCGAAAACTCGACAACAACCGACGACCCGGCGTACCATCCGTCGGCAGTTAAAGCGGTGTCCGGTTGCGGGGCGGGACGGCGGAGGCTTATCAATGAAATTGAATCAGTAAATTCGCCCAACTTCGCTCTTGTTTTATCCCGCTCTCTTCAATTGCCGCTTCGATCGCGCACTAATCTAATCTCACCGATGCGCCTGTACATAGCTTTTTTTATCTACCTGCCTTCTCGGAATCTTTCCGTTCGTCATTACGCGCCTTCGTAATCTCATTCGAGCGGCATTCGTACGAAAGGGCGAACGGCGTGCTCGACCTATTTGTAGCGGCTACGTATTTGACCCCTTTAGATATCTTTGCAAATATTGATATCGAAAACATTGACGTCAGTCGATTCTTTGTTCCAGACCGCGGTATCGAGAAGTAAGCAACGTCTCCTTTCGAGATAATTAATTAACATCGCGGGAAGAGGTGATAATGAGTTTACGTGTCTAGTAAGGAATTATGTTACATATAATCATGTTAATCAGATGTATGCATTAATTAATATCGTGTTTTATGTAATCCTTTTGATATCCATGTGTAATCTTCATTAATTTCACGTCAAGAGTTTTGTGATCAAGATCACATCCGCCGGAATTTCGACCGTGATTCTCCGTAGCTGGGAGGCGCATCACGCGAGGTGATTAAAACACGGCGCATAATTGCGACGTCTCGAATTTGGCTTAATGAGAAACTGAGCCGCGTTAAGTATACCGCGCTCTCATTATTTAGCCGGGCTTTGCTTCGCAATATCCTGCGTTATTTCGAACGCGCGCCTACAGCGATGGCGGTTTTTCTCCATCGTCAAACGAACTGCCGCGAATTAGACCAGCGACGCTTTTTCTATTTTTTTTTCTTTTTTCATGAACGCACGACAGTATCAACGACGTCCAAAAGACGCACGTTCGTCTGCTTTCGGTGTCCGCTTTTGGATCGCGCAGCGAGCCCTTTGAGAACCCTCTCTGATGGGAGGCACGAAATGTTTACGTTTAAAAATAGCGTCTATACAGAACACACTTTGAGCTCTTGGGAATTCTACGGAGATATGTTATAATTAACGTTACGACTCCTGAGTGCGAGTGCGCACGCCGGAGGAAAAAATGTACGGCACCGGTGCTTCCTTCCGCCGACAGAGAAACTTCAGAAGCTCTACTTCTCCGACTGGTCTAATGAAAACGATCAGAAGTTAAAACGCGTTAATTGCTCGAGTCGTAACTTTTGTTGTCGCCAGGCGCAAAAATCCTTTTTTTCCACAACTTCTCGAGATTATCAGCAAACATGAATGTTAACTCGCGAAACTTCGTTTTCCTAGCGAACGGCGTTATCAAGAATTAATTTCGGGGTGCTTTTAGCGTATAGAAACTGTGCGAAAAGTCGCGCACTTTCTATCCGTCTCAGGCACGAAAAGCCGAACTAAGAACTTTGTTTTAGTATCGTAATATTGATAGTTTCCGAGTTGGAAGGACGGCGATTTAAACTTCGGAGATGCAAAATAAAAATAGACGAGATCTTTCTCTTCGGCTCTGTTATTGTCTAAAATTAACCTGACAAGTATTATCTCTATAACAGAATACAAATGTTTTTTCATGTGGTTGACGTTTGGAGCGATCTTTGAGTGAAAATTAAAAAAATTCTTTTTTCAAGTTTAACCTCAGTAAAAAAACAAAAATATCCAAAAGAAACAATGAAATTGTGCAAAATGTATCGATATTAACATAAATAAACAAGAAAAACTTCTTTGCGCGAAGCCGCGATAACAAAAATATAAATAATTTCCCGATTCCACCGAGAGGTGGCGAACGATCGGACGTTGCTCCACTTCCGCATTTATACCCTTTCGCACAGTTTCCTGAAATACCCCGTTCCGTCATCTGCGCGATTGCCCACGCCGGTCGTTTTATTTTCTCGACTTCGCCTTCTCTAAGGGCAATTTTCACGCTCGTGTATGCAAAGTACTCGTGGGCGTCGTAATTACGAACGCGTGCATATATGACGTAATTACGAAAAGGTCAATCCTTTTTCTTCGATTTCCGTTCTTACTTCTACAGAGTGCTCTTTTTCCAAGTTACATCATGGGAAACTCGACCCTCTCTCTTTCTTTCTTTCCTCTCGTCGCTCCGTTCTTCGATTAGACTCGAACGTTTCCCGAAGGACTACGGTATATCGGCAGGGAAACGTGAAAAAGGCCTCGTCGATCAAGGAGGAAACACCTTGGCGAATTATCCAGACCGTTAGCTCCAGAGCTTTTATTCCCGGGAAGAATATACCCGTTGCACAAGGACCGTTTTGGGTAAACTGTGGCAAGGTGATAGTAAACAAGGGAGTTCATCAATATCCGAAGACTGCCTTGAATATTCGATGATAGGGAAGGGACGGTAAATGGAAGGGACAGGGGATCTCCCATGTCTTTTGTCCCGAAAGTCTCATTTTCACTGTATCTTTAAAGCGATTCGTAATAGAAGTATACGAGTATAGTAGTTTCGATCACATTGACTAATCGCAAGAAACGCGATGTTCAATTGACCGAGTGTCGAAAGGTAATCCTCACTTGCCACACATTTAATGTATTTCATTAATAAAATAAGAAATAAGAACTGTATCTGCATTATACACCGATACATATTTCTATCTTAAAGAAACAAATGTCCGGTTTTTCTGCTAATCGACTCGCACCGTCGCAATGACCTTAAAGACTTTTTTGGTAATCAAGGTGATATAATGATATAATAAAAACGACTAATGTGCAGTTCACGGATCACACGGTCCGTTTTGCTCGCGTTGGGAGACGCCGCGCAGTCTTCCCTTCCAGCTTCCATTTTCGTTCTCTTTCCATCGCTCTTCCCTTTCTAACAGCCGCGACCCCTCTCGTCGCTCTGTTTCTCTCGGCGCGTTCGTTCTCTACGGTCTACCAGCTCAGGGGTTTCCCCGCGCGCGCGCGCGAGGAGGGCGGGAAAAGCAATCTCGCGAAAGTGGCGAGCTCGGTATACAGGCGTGCGGCGCAATTTCGAATTTCTAACTGGCATCCGCGCGGCGGAAAGTCCGGCGTTATGGAGCGACGAAAGTGCGGTTTGTCGCTGTGCGAACGTGCCGCGTATGTTTCGCGCGTTCTCGTCATTACGAGGACCGGGTCGATAGCGCAAATTCGCCTCATTAATCGAAATTTATTTTTACAGCGTTTCAGATGTTCGTCACGATAGATTGAAGCCGACTTCTCCGGTCAGTCTCCGATTAATTGTCGCTTAATTTTTCTTTATATTTTAATCCTTTATCCGATCTGTTTCGCAGACGGAATCACCGAATGTTTAGTGGTGTGGGTTCATTGCGTTTATTTATTTTGTCTCTGTTTCTATCGAAACCGTAATGTTGTCGAAACGAAATTCAAAAGATCGTCTTATTCATATTTATATTTTTATATTTCGTTTATTGCTCCGTGTAGCTTCATTTATTTTCTCACATTACGATATATCCGCTTTTAAGCATCTATTACTTTCTAATTAATGCTTCAATCTTTCGAAGCTTGGTGTACTTTTTATTCCTTGTAGTAATTAGGAACGTTTATGGTTGTTTCGTAATTCTTCACTCTTTTAGTACAAAATATATCCTGTCCGTTGCACTACTATCTTAGCATCGAGAGTGAACAGAGAAGATGTTTCCTGAGTGGCTCATAACACCTTTGTTGCGCTTTTTACAACTCCCAGCGTGCTTCATTAATTAAAATGTGCTTCTATAGCGCTTCAATTTTCTGTTACGTAGGACATAAAGCGAGGGTCGAGGAATAACAGAAAATGAGTACAGAATGGCATGAAAAAAATATAATCTTCACGTTAATTGGCTCCATTTGCATGCAATACTTCTCGCTCAACACTTTATATAAAGCAGTTTCATGTGCTTTATATATGTACATACATGTATACATGTGAAATGTTAATACGTATACGATGTTTAACAGCGAAATTATAATTTTCAATTTTGCTCTTTCCTTCTCTTCCATTGTTACACCGTGCTTCCTTTCATCACAGTGTTACATTATTTATAATGTAGTTTTTCACTGTTCCGGGAAGCGAACTTAGCGTCGAAAGGAATATCGAACGTTTCTTAGTTTTATTTCGCGCGATTGGATCTCGCGGACTACGGGAGGGGGGATAGTTTTGGATTCTCTCCAAGGAGATATTACATTTGTTCTAAAGCGCTCTCTTTCAAGTGCGCGTTTCTTCAAAATTTTGCACATCCGCATTACTTTGCTACTAGAATACCTGCATGTAGTTAAACAGAAAACTATGAGAACGATGAGCACCTTATTAAAACTTCCTTCCTCCGCCTGACGCCTATTATCAGCGTGTATTTTGTTGTTGCTTTTTTTATTTTTTAAATTTCCGTGCTTAATTTCCTATCACGCGATTATCCATTGTTTCTTTCATCGAGCTTAATTAAATTTCGATTCACCGTAGGTCTTTAAATGAATGTTTTCACAAAGTTTCTGTTTGCTTAGGACCGTTCAATTAAAAACGTTTATAACCGCGCGATCAGATTAAATGAACGTGAACCGTGGTAGTTCGAAATAATCGTATATACGCGAGATAATCGAGACGATAAATTACTTTGCTGATTCATTTAATTCGTGTTTACTTTTTCGTATGTTCTTTTTGGCCTCCGTTATTATCGCGAATCTGTGAGATATTAGATCGTACAATATTTAATATTTAATCAAACGTTCGGAATAATATGGAATTAGGAAAAAAAACAATAGGCTTTGTGCAACGTCTTTTTATGAAGTATAAAACTTTGAGCGTGGATTATTGTTCGTCCGATATGTATAGTGGAATGTTTTTCTTCTCTCAACACATTGCGGGTTATAATTTGTGCTTTTATAAATTTATTTGGCTTTATAAGTATCTGGAGCAAAAGCTAACGTAATATTACACGTTCGCAAGTTTTCCTTTCACGATAGTTTTGGCCTAGTTTCGACTGTCCGTTATATAAATGTTTTCGAGTACAAAGAATCATATTTCTTGTAACACAGACGAAGTTCATAAACGACATGTAAGGGGAAAGTATACCGAAGACACACATACCCACTTCGAGTCGCGTAACGAAAGTCATTTCACGCTTCCGATACGCGTGTTGTTTCGAAAGAGTTGCGTACTAGTAACGTATGTGCCTCGTCTTTATCTCAAATTATTTTCCGGAAAATTTGAAAGACAGCTATATCATAAAACACATCACCGTTTTGTCAATATTTTTTCGTTAACGAAATACTTCACAAATTCGCACGCACTGAGAGGAATCTCTCGATTGTCAGAACAAAAACTCATTTATTATTTGATGATGTGGTGTGAACAGATCCATCCGTTACTATTGCAAATCATTTCTCAACATTTATCATCTTAATAAATTCATACACCATTTGCGATACAAATCACATTTGCTTTGTTTGTTGGATGTACGTAACATATTGTTAATGGAACTCATAATGTCAGTAACACGAACACATATAACGATAAGCATTTTAAATACAAAAAAGTGGCCTGAACTAACAGATGAAGCTCTCGACAAGTCCCTACGTGTAGACCTAATCTAATCAACGCTGTTCGATCGTGAGATGTGAAAGCTTCTATCTATCTCGATTTCTCTCTTTTTTCGGCTCTCCACAAATCACATTTGTTCCCGGTATGGACTCATTTGTTGTCACTATATCTACAAATTAAAAACTTGTTACAGGAACAAATTTGGTGACTTGTTATACTAAGAAAACTTCTCCCTCAGTGCGGCCCCAATTTGCATAAGCTCGAGCACGATCAGCGTAAAAACATTCATTCGATCCACTCCTTGTATTCTCGCCGACAGTCTGACACGTGAGATCGATGACTACAAATTTAGCAGCGACAGGCTGTACGCACGTGGCTGTTAAGTAACGCGCCGCGGTTAAAAGCGAACGCGAGTTTAAGCGGGCGAAGAGTTGTATCTCTTCCGAGATGTATCGTCCTCCCCCCCCCCCGATACCCCCGGGGACGTAGCCGGCAATCGGGTAGCGGTATTAGATGGAAGTATGCAACGAGTCTAAGCGGAGGCAGCGTGGTTTTCCCGCGGGACGATTTCGTCGGCATCCAATCTCAGTCCGCAGGCTGGTGCTTCTTTCCCCGCAGCAACCCCCGCAGGTCCCGTTCGGAAACCCAATTTACCGGATAGCAGCCATCCGAGTACGCTCCCCCCACACTCTCTCCTCGAGCTCATGGATATAGGATAGCAGTCGATACAAGACAAATCTAATC
Organism: Dinoponera quadriceps; assembly: GCF_001313825.1. NCBI lineage: Eukaryota > Metazoa > Arthropoda > Insecta > Hymenoptera > Formicidae > Dinoponera > Dinoponera quadriceps. Next base: position 270,958 of record NW_014554764.1, read on the forward strand.
GCTCGTCATCGGGAATTGTGGCCGGGCGAAGAGAGGGGAATTACGCGTGCCGGAGAGGCGATTAAGTCAACTCTGATTTCGGGATCTGCGGACCGGCTCGGGGCCGCAATTGGATTTTCCGCGTCTCCGGCGATTCAGGCTCGTCGTTCCGCATTATACGCGGCTCATTAATAACCGAATTATACGGTTTCTTTCCGACAGGAGCGTACAAGCTGTTGGAACAGAAATCTTGTCCCCTTCTGTCCCTCTGCCGCTTTTGGAACCTTCGGCAAGTCACCATAAATCAAAGTTCAAGAAGCACTGTCGAAGCATATGAATGATCGCTTCTTCTCTCAACGCGTCTCGGGTTCCACCCCGTATTAGATTGCATCCGTTTTTTTGCTTGGCAACTGGCCCACGTGTAACCAAGCCCCGACGTCAACAGATTGGCATCGATTGATACGTAACGGTTATGCAGGCGACCCTCTTTCGGAGATTTTATTTATGCAATGTGAATCAATTTGGATAACTTTTTCATAATTTTTTCATTATTTTCACTATACGTTATGGACAGTACATCCTTAAAGACGAATTTCGTTCCCCGAAACAAACATGTTATGTCATATAACACGTTATATGATATTGCTTTTCACCGTTTCGCGCGCGTGCGCACACGTATCTCCGTGTGACGATAAGTCGACAAGGAGATAACTTCCGATACACGCCATCACGATGAGATTTGGCCCATTGTTCGTTCGATGGGAGAGAAATTTTTGTTACAACGCGCGACGGGGCTTTTTTACGACGTAGCGCACAACCTGTGCCGCACAAAGCGGCGGCGACTTCGGCGCGCGTTTTTCTCAGGGCTCGACCTGCGAGGGTCGATTCTACCTTGCACAAAGGCTCGCCCGGGAGCACCGGTAAAAGGGGGACTCTGTCAAGGAACTCCATCCGAGGGCTTTGCCCGACGAAAAGTTATACGAGATAGAAAACCCGGAGTTATACCACGGCGCGGTGACGCGTGCACGTGCGCGTGCACACGTCGTCCGTATAGCGATAGCGATTGCGAGTGTATCACCGTGTCCAGTCTGGTGACTAATGGAACGCGCGAGATCGGTTTACACACGTTCTACACCTATCGAGCATTGGATGCCCGTCTAATCAGAATCACAGTATAACAATCAGCACGATACTGATCGGCTCCTTGATGCTTCGACAAAAGCGATTGTCCCTGACACACCTTACAGTGATGTCATAATAACTCCACTAAAGCGCGCTGGGAAAATCTGCCCAGCAAACCAGAACAAGTTGCGGAGAAAATGAGAATAAAAGCATAATGTGGGATTCACATTTTTGTGCGAAATCGCGTCTTATCTAGTTTTATCTTTAGAATAATAATGTTTCACTCTATAATGATGATCTCCTGCAATTCTTGCAGTCTCTTTCACGTATGGAAAGAAATCCGAATTAAGTCAGATGTTAGAATTGCGTTTATTTAACATTCCCGATGGTTTCTCCATTTTTTACCGATATTTGTTGGATCGATTTGTTCTGATAATTCGCATTATGTCCTTAATCACTGCTAATCGGACGACGAATCTTTCTCGTTACTCGGTGCCGTCGAGCGGTGAAGCAGTGGCGGAAGGGAAGGGTGGGATGGAAGAGCAAGCTAAGCATCGTCTGAAAAATAATCGTGAGGAGATCGTGATTGTCCTGGAAGAGATTATCTACGGAACGTCGGAGATGGAGGCATCCGTTCTTAATAATTCCTTATAATCGCGTTTCATCTCATTTTCAGAATTCCTCCTTACAAGCGAGGCTCTTTGTGAATTTTTAATATTAATGGCTCGTTACCGTGATAACCCGCTAGCTCGATTGGCGCTTTCGGCGACGCGATTTATTATAATATTCATGGCTGTCCCCGACAGTTTTCTCGGGCAATGGCCAATTACCGCACGACACAAGATCGAGTAAGACGAAAACCACAGATTTTTCCCGTCGATCGTCAAACTTTTATCCTAGAACAATATCACACATTTATCGACGTACCGAGATGGTTGAGTATAAAAAAATGTACTCCTGTTCAGAAATAACTGACCCTTTCTTTCTTTAAATTTATTGTCGTGCGAGATATTTTATACGTATCAGAAAAATTATTAAAATCGTTAAAGCCGTCTGGCCATTAAAAGTTAACAAAACTCGTCGCTACGCTAACTCGATTAATATGTAGCTTACCAATCCTTTCTATAAGAGCGCGGATTCGGAAAAGAATAACTATTCACTATTCACATGGTAAGTATCCGATGTGTAAAAGCACGATTGGAAGATACGATAATTCATTTTATCGAAATGCAGAGCATGTAATTTCAGACATGATTTATGGCACACTTGCGACACGCGAGAGCTTTGGATCGAGTCTTAAACCGGGTACCACGACGGTACTCACTGTTGAATTCGACTTTCGAAGCCCATTCGGGGCTCGATTTTAAGGTCGCTCGTTTGGAATTCGTTCCGCCGGATAAGCGGGTTCCTCGTGAATTACGATCGGCGAACAGTCGTCCACGAAATTCCCACTTGCATCAGCCATATCGTTCGAAAATCGGGATAATCCAACAATCTCGCTGGCGGCGAAGGGACTACGTCGCGAAAAATTTGCGGACGAAGAAAGGGCGGACGGGTGGGTGGGTCTCGTGAGAAAGAGACGGAGGGGGGGAGACGCTTTCCGCGGAGGCAATTTGCAAGGTTCGCTCCTTAGCCAACCTCGAAGAGCGGCGAATGGGTCACGGTAGCGTATCGCGGCCTGCGATCTTGGCCGTAGCATTCGTAACCATTCTTTCCGTTCTCCCGGTCGTTTCCATTTCCTTCCGCGCAACCTTAACCCATATGCATGTTCACGGTGCTACGGTGTGTACGTCTGCGCAAGATCAACGTCGTCTAACATGTGCGCTTTTCCGAGCTCCGACTCGGAGAGAGAATCCGCATGCCGAGCTAGTCACCATAATTACACCGACGCGTATATCCCGAGGTTTACGCTGGTGGCCGTTAATCCAAGAAGACTGCGTACCTCGGCCGTCGAGATTGGTGAAACGAAGTGCTGGCGGAGCATCAAACACGCGGTTTACAACGCCTCTCGTTATTTTATATAGTTTAAAGGCAATCCTCAAGTTCCTTGAACTTAAACGATTATGCGGCGTGGCTATTGTTTGTCCGATAATTCAGGGGTGCCGCGGAGACTAGGATACGGGAAAACAAGGCCGTTCAGGCGAGCATAAACAGACACTTACGAGAGGACGCATCATTTTTCCGACGATAATCCTCATTTCGCTGCGCCGTGCTGCTTAATGAGGCAGATTTCGTTCGTCGAGCTCGACCATGTCAAATCTCATTTAAATCGGCTTTGGGGCCATGTCGTGACGTAAGCTGCACGTCATTTTCATAATCCGTTTCCCACTTGATGCGAGCAAAAATAGCACTGTGCGCGCGGACTTTTATTCCCCGCGAAATGAAATTCGCTGAAATACCTTTTACGACGAACGGCCTGGCGTTTTCACGTACGTACGGGCGAGCGAGAAAGAGAAAGGGGGAGAGAGAAAGGGAGAGAAGCATATAGCGCTCTTATCCACGAAACACTCTCAACAGCTCTGATTACGTTATACATTTTGAAAGAAATAATATTTTTACGATGCGCGAATTAGAGCGTGTGTGTATCGGGCGATACCGCGCGCTCTACCGATTCCGCGTGCTGGCCACTATGATTTTCATCGTGATTTATAGCTGCGCTCGCTCGAATACCGTGAAAATCGATCGCGCCGTTGGCGAGGTAAACAATACATTTTACTTACTGTCAGTTAACTTCTGGGAAGGCCATACTTCGTTAAAAGCAACGTTTGAAGTTGGGCAAACTAAGTTTCCTTGACTCGGCCACGCCTGAGTGCCGTACCGAAAGATTGAAAATTAGCGCGAAGTGCGGCAGTCATTTCCTACAATGGAAACTCGCCAAGTGGTGTTATACTTCACGAAAGTGGGAAATAAAATGTTATCGGGATATTTTCAATCGCTTTGTCGTGAACTGGCGAAAATTCAGACTCGCTCTCTTTTAACGTTCTTTACCAATTTCTCTTTTCGTTCTTAACGTTCGGCGATTTCTTCTTAACGTAATCTAACTTTCTACTCGCAATCGCGGCGAGATGTCGGTGTCACGAAAAATCTGATGCTATTAAGGGGACGTCGCTCTCCGAGCAAAGTCCGCGGATTTTCTTCTCGAGACACCCACGTTCGACTCGGGTCGCTTCTATATGGATTCACGTGCATTCTCTCATGCACGGAATCCTATAATGGCGTAATAACTTTTTAAGGATAAAGTGTCTCGCTGTTATTACAGGCCGGCGCGACGTGCATTGACGTATTAAATTTTTTCCCAGATACTTCCGCTTAAAGGCCGAGCAGTATTTTTTATTAACCTCAGCGTTACCGAGGGTGGGAAATGCTTTCTGCCCCTTCTGTCGTGGGTATTAAAACTTTATTATCTCGCGGAGATTAATATATCTCGGGGAACATGGTGTGATCAAACAATCGTAACGAATTCGAACTTGGCACGAGTCTCGTTTAAATGTACCACGGCAAATATAATAAAACTCACACGACGTTCAGATAAATTCGTGATTACAAAGAGACATTTGTCTAAAATATGTGTATAGTATTTAAGACTAGGCACTTAACGACGCCGCTATCAGTAAAACGTGCTGGAACATTCGGCGTAGAGGGCCGTGAATATTCAAGAGCCTCCGAGCTTGTCGTCAACTTCATTGAATTTGTTCGCCGCGTCTCTCCGCTTTGATCGGTAGCCGGAAACGTTGCGGGAAAAGCGGTCTCGTTCGGGCCGATAATGAGCGACATAAGTGAAGAAAAATACTACCGCCTTCTTGCGCTCACATTGCGATATCAAGCGACTCTTTGAAGTCATTATTATAAGATATGCCGCTATCGATGTATCGACTGCCAATTTGTTTTTGCGACGAACCAATCATCTCTTTTATAATATATGAGCAATTTATAAAAGATACCTGCGTACAAGATCCAATTTCTTTCTTTCATTTTAACCACACATTTCGCGCCGTTATAATTATAATCTGCATCGTCGCGCGAATTTACGTTCTTATTATAAGAGCGTGTTATATTCTCTCGTTTTGCGAGTGATCACGATCGGCTGTCCGTTTTTCGTAACGGCTCTTTTGCAAGCCAAAAAGATAATTTCGTTATCTCTCCTCTCTGTATCGTCGATTAGAGTTTCAATATGTGTGTTTTCGAATTTGCACGACTTTATTAATCGACGACGTGTACACGCGGTTGTCGACAGGCGGACGCTTGTGTTGTTTTCGCGCGTTTTACCGACGCATGTGTGAAAATGGCACAACCAGCCGGGGTACTGGGAAATCTTGTTTGCGATGTTGTTTGGTTTTTTCTCTATTGTTTTACATGACAAATCGGCATGACGCAGCGACGTTCCGAATATTTGAGTACCAATTTAACCATACGTTCAATTATCGGAATAACATCGCTTAGCGAAGAAAGACCAATATTCTACGTATATACGTGTCATTTTTATTTCCTGTTGACAATTTAAATTATTTGATTAAATTCTCGCGTTAAATATTTAAAAAAATTTTCTAATGCTACATTTTTTCTACTGTAAATGTCTTTCTGTACAGGATACGTTTTTAGCGACAGATAGCGCGTTTGCTGCATTTTTACATTTTCTGCTTTAACTTTCGGCGTTAACGACGATCATTTTAACAAGCGTTGATCTATTCTCACGCTAAATTTTAATATATTAAATTGTTCGGTTATGTGATAAAATCAAAGTTGCGCATTATCACTGTGAATTCCTCGTATCCTCCCAATTTCGACGATCGAAGTCTTACTGTGCGCTAAGGGATGCGTCTGAATAAACAACGTTTGAATTTCACGATGGTAGGTGTTCCGTGCTAGCATTCGTGCTGTTCCGCGTCGTAGTATACACGAATAGGTTACATGTTTACGGGTGCCGGGTAAATTTGCTCTATCTACGAGCGTCACGCGTTGTTTGCATTCATAAATCGACCTAATTTCTGATTGAAAAATCGCAGTCACTCGTTGATGGAACGTTACGGCGACGCGCGTACTACTCAGATTTTCGGTCGGCCCTCGTTAGTCGCACCCTTTCCGCGTATAACGATGCAAGCGTCGTCAGTGATCCTCGAAATTTTGCCGCTCGTTCAATTACGCCCGCAACTCGCTCGTACGCTTTGCGTTGTCGATGAATTCGCATTCTTTACGCATTTAATCCTTAGTCGATTGCATTGATTATACGCAACTCATTAATTCTCGAACATATTGATGCCGTTGCTTAATATTATTAATAATATTAATGCCGCCGCGACTAAATGAATATTAATATGCGGAAATGAATTAATATTAATTAAACCATGAATCGGTGATGTTAATCCTATTATACATATGAGCGAGGTTAGTTTATTCGGTACATATCAGTACAACCGCCGGAGGACGACTTCATCATTATTGAACGAATTCATTGTTTCCCAACGTATAAAGTGTCGGTATCAGATGCGCTCGATTGTATTAATGCTTCCGGGCAAGGGGGAGGGGTAAGGGTTTTGATATTCATTCGCCGCCTCGAGAACTGGGACAAATACGAGCCGAAATGGATCGCAAGAACGCCCGAGGGAAGCGGCACCCAGCCCCACGGAACCGAAAGCTTATGAAATATAATACAGCGTGCACTTAAGGGTTGCTTCGAACAAAAATGCTTCAACGAAAGCGCACCCCCTGTTTCCATGCGCATCGTCGTTCTACTTTACTCCCTCGTGAGCGGGTGAACCGCGCCGGTACACATATGCACACACAGCTTTGCATATAGGAACACGCACAGAAGCCATACGTACGTATTCTAGCTGCCAATAATTCTGCCAGCTCTACCATAACAACATTTCGAGCTCGACAGCCGAAGTTCCTGAATGGCACATTCAAATCGAGCCACAATCGACGACAAAGTCGCGTCGCATTTGCAACACAATACGTCTCTCGTCATCCTTTTGCCGGTCCTACATTTTGGCGCGCCGGCGAGCTTTTCGTCCCCTCTTGGTCGCATTTTATGCGCGATTAGTGAAATGGCGAACGAATAAATCCTATCGGCTTTTGCAGCCGTGCGGTGGGGCCGCGTAGTTAAACTCTCGATCACAATGCATCATCGGACGAAACACGTCCGCGAAAGTTACGGGAAACTATTAACTTCTCCGCGGTTGCATAATTATACGAAATACGTGAATATTGACTGATAACGAAACAATATTATTCCGCGAACTTGTGTGCTGTGTTAACAGTTTGAAATATATTCTGGCCGAATTATACGTAATAAATTTCGACGAAAATAGCGAATATATTATTCTTTCCGTATGCGAAAATGTTTGGAAAGTAGTTTACTGGTCGGAAATTAAAGCTATCATTAATAATGAATGCATATTTTTCGTACTTTTTTACATCTCCAGCTGTATTCTTTGACGCTTTTCGCCTTATTACGCCGAATTTTCAACTTCATATTTCTTAACTATACACTGTATTAAGTACATATCAAACATCAATTAATCCGTAATACTTGTTAGGCTAAAATTTACTAGGAGATTTACTAGGGGGGATTTACTCGGATTTACTAGTGATTTCTGGATGTTTATGTGCGGACATTCGTATACATTATGACTGCCAATTATTTAGCTAATCTGTCATTTTGACAGTTTGATATATAACGCATCATATAATATTACCTCCGGATACACAACGTGAATGGCTAGAAATCATTAGTGAGTTTTGGCCTGGTACATGTTGAGGCTTTACCAAAGCTTGGTGTACAGTCGGCGTCATGTATACTATTCCCTAGATTGAAACTTGTCACCATTGCACAATTATTAACCTTTCGCATGTATACATACGGTCGAAATTGTTAGTAATTAGAACTATTATAACCTTATTATAACCGGAGTTACTGCTGCGATTTTTAACTTTATATGTGTTGAGCTGAAAATTGTATAATTCTCCGTCTGGAGAATAGTACAGCGTACATGACGCCGACTGTACGCGACGCGATCGATCCCGGGACATTTAACAATAGAAGCGCGAAGGTAGTACTTAACAGATTGGGCGTATTTGTGGGTTACCCCGTATACGATCTCGCCGGTCGGTTTTAACGAGAATCATTAAGCATTCGGCTCCCTCTTTCCATGAGACGTCTCTCGCACATCCGGTCGGACGACACGCAGGATCGCCGTGGCTAACGCCGGACTCTTGTTGGTGGAACGTGACTTTTCCTTAATCGAGATACCTTTTCTTCTCTAATCTGCGAGATTGCGTAGATAGGAGGGGGAAAGGGGAGGGGATCTACTTACCGCCGCAAAAATCCCGAGTAAAACAATGATCGCCGACTGAGAGGAGGGGAGGAATTATTCGCGTAAGGCGAAATATTTCGCGCGCGCCCTGCGAAGTGTTTTGCATGAAATGAAATGTTTCGCGCGGAATTATAACAACCTTTCCCTCTCTCTCTCTCTCTCTCCCTCCCACCTCCCTCACGCTACGTCTAACGAATTGAATTGCCAAATGTAACAATATGGAAATATGAAGATAAACGCGACCTTTGTACGCAACGGATAGACGTAGAATTTGAACGACGTAGCTTTCGTACGATATAAACGAATTAGAGCGCCGCGCATGTAATTCGTTTATCCTAAATAGCTTCGTGTTTTCGCGAGCGGAATTAGGTATTAAAATTATCGCTGACGGACCAGTCGCCGTTTAACTCGACATGCCGTGTCTCTACAATGACTATATTAATTCGCGATGAACTGTCCACGAACGCGGTAACTAAGCGTTCGTATTTGCCTCAATTAGCATAACCGGGAAACGCGCGGCGTTGGTGTTGTTAAAGCGAATAGCGCGTTTTATTCTCCGCAGTTCGTTCTCCTTTCTTATCGTGACCGCTGGGACATTCTTACCGTGGAGATTTCGTGCCGGCCGAAAGGAGGAAATTTTGGAGTTTAATTAGTAAACCTGTCCACGTATTTTGAATCACAGCACCGCGCACCATTCACGCACCTTCCGCCAAATAAGTAACGTATAATATATTTGATAGCCGAGATAATATTTATTCGAGCCGGGAGAAACGCCACGCGAGTTTGGTCAAAGATTAATACCGCTGTAAAGGGCGTGTTAGCACAATAACTCCGTTAGATTGAAAGCGATTAGAGTGATCCGCACGAGGAGGGCTAAGAGCCATGTTAATACGAGCTAATTATCGAATCACGCTATTGGCGAATTGTATATGTTGGTGTTATCGCATAATACATAAATAATACATATACATAATAGCGCTCGATCAAGTATTTGACGATTTAGCATGCGCGCGGCCCTCGCCGCGTGCGTTGCCAATATGTCATCGAAATTTCGACATTGGGTGCGTAGAATCGCGTCAGCTCGTCTCTCTCGTGTCCGAATACGGGCGAGCGAGTGCCTCGTAAACATTTGATAAAATCGACGAGTTCGAATATCGCCAGAAATCTGGATATCCCGGGCAAGCCCGACGTCATCGGCGAGATTAACGACCCCCACGGTGTCGTTCCGACGATCGTTATTTCGAATTTCTTTCTCGGACGCGCGCATCCGCCTGCATTCGCGCGCACGTTTATGCGGCCCGCGCTTTTTATCAGTTTTATTTTGCCGTAATTAGGTTGGCGATTCCCGACAAGATCGATAACAACTCGCGGAGCCTGCGGGTTTTGCGGCATCCGGAGTTACAAAATGCTGCGCGAAGACGGAAATGAGGATAATCAATGGTAATTGATGCGAGGGGCATTGGGGAGGCAGGCGGGCGGCAGGAGGCTGGAAGATAGGATAAAGTGGAACGAGAAAAGGGGGAAAGGGTTCGAGGGGGAAAAGAGTAACGGCAGAATAGCGGTGGGCCGTTAGCGGGCGAAACTAAAAAGCCGACCTTTAAGCCGCGCGCTCGCGGCAGAAAAACTTTTGGATTTAGTCCCGCCCAATTATATGTCATTTTGTATCTGCGAGCGTCGGCCGTTCCGGGTTTCCGTGACGTATTTTCGCTGGCTGCGGCACACGCGGTCCGCGAGCGTTTTGACTGACATTGTTTTTCGTGGCGCGGCAGACATAGAGCGGTGTGGCGTGCGATAAATTCCACCGCGCGGGTTTACTCGAAATTAAACATTTTAATAACGTTTTCGCGATACGCTTCGGAGAAACGCGCGTCCTCGTCAATTTAACGAAATACTGCGAGTTCCGTCGTCGAGCACTACTGAGACTCGCAATGAGAAGACGCTGAGGACATTCATCGTTAACATTCGGCGCGACGGAAATTCCATATGCGTTCGTTCCCTTGTCGGCACATCAAATTGAAAATGCACCGTCGCTTGAATGATTTTAAACTAATTGGCAAAATGTCCCATCCACTATACTGCCATTATTATACTCGAAATTAATTAAGCGGCTTTTAATTGTACAATCCTTGCAAACTAGCGCGTGTTTCACTGTCGTCCGAATATTACTATATTGAAATTTGCGCGGCAAAAGTGTTAACTAAAACAAGGTGTATAATTTCTCGAAATTGTTTTTCATCTCATGCCGTTAATTCGCTTTATATCCATGTCGTCTGTCTCGTCATATTCAATATAATAAACGGGTTAAAAATCGATGAACTTCATCAATTAGACTTTTTTATCTAGTTAAATTGTCTTGATACTAATTTAGTATCATAGTAAAAAAAATCGAAATAAAAAACACCGGCTTAAAAATAACCGTCCGAACTCTGAAAATTGCGAGAACATTCAATTCACATTTCACGTACAATTTTCTATCTACAAAAAAGCGCTGCTTATTACCGACATTACGAAGTATCATTCGATGATACAATACGACTATTTTTACATGACTGACAATGACATGATCTTTACTTGGATTCGTAGACGCTAGCTTCGTTCTTTTTCCACTTTGCGTGACGTTGCGAGCGCAATGAATGAAATACCGAACATGATATAGAGTCGCGTGCAAATTCGTCTTTGTTTCTCTTAAAATAGTTGTGCACGCAAGTTATACGTTTCCATTTCGGGGTGTTTAGCGTCGGATACAATGAAAACATCGTCGCGGGAGAGAACCCAACTTTCGGCTCCACTGTTTGTACAGACCCGTGGAAGAAAGAGGATGAAAGGCGGCGAAGGGTGGTGAATGAAGGTGGGCAAGGGTGGATCGCGAACGCGAGAGGTCGCACGTTCAAAGGGAAGTGAAAATATGCATCTTGCGCTCGACGAAACAAATACGAGTCAACCGGGCTACAAAGCACGCGCGAGAGTCGCGCCGTTTCGACAAAAAGGCACGGACGCGGAGCAGTTATTCCTGTTACTAGCCGCGCGTCTGTCACACACGTTCTCATAATTACGTATCTATCCTAGGAAGCGTCAACCCCTTAAACACGAGTTTAGGTTCCCGCAGTAGACGATGCTTACAGCAGCTAGACGGATATGTCCCAAATATACTTGCATATGTCACTGTGACAAAATTTAATTTAATTGCGTGTATATCATGTGATTAAATTGCACGCTATCTTAAATCTTTAATTTCATCGGCGACGGATTTATAGCAGCTGGGGAAGAATTGATTTCGAAACGATGTATAAATATCACATCTTTATCAATCACACATGGCGTGATTTCTCTTTTTCTCTGGGGCATCTCGTGGTACCTAATCTAATATTCGTTATATTATTATCTCAACAGTGTTGAATTTAAAGGGGGGGGGGAATTAAAATTAATAAAATAAAAATTAAAATATATTTCAAAGTACCTGGGAGAAATAATTGATCACAGAACGTATATATTTCAATATAAACATTGAAATATAGAATGTTCCAGATACATCTAGCCGTTCAAGCACGTACAACTAAACTAAATCGTTGATCGGAGATACCGAACTCCACGGAAACTCGTACCGTACACGATAACAAATTAAGGACAGCGGGAGACGAGCGTACCGAGAACGCGCTTAATCCGCCGGTTTCCGCGAGATTGTAGAGATTTCCTCTCCAGCCCGCATCTCTCGCGCTCCTCGCGAAAACTCCGGCGGTTCATTTTAATTCCATATGCCGACGCGGTCTCGCCGGACTTAATTTAACCGGCGCCCTCAAATTTGCATCGCGAAAAATCCCCGGTAATTCGGAGCGACGCGGCGCGACGCGCATGTACTCGCGTCGTTAGTCTTGGTCGCCGAGTGAACGAATGGACGAATCGCGATCGCGACGTTCGCGAATTCGCACGCGGGAGCTTAAAACCTCTCGGGGGATCGGGTGTGCGTCCGTCCTTTATCCCGCCTATTTTTCTCCTTTTCCCCCTGGCGGATCCGCCGCGAGGGTGTAATGCCGCGGATACACGCCGGTAATATGCAAATGCACCCCTCGCGCTTTAAATTACAAATCAAATTCGCCCGCAAAGAACATTGCGCGGCGTCGCGTTAAAGGTGGGGCCTAGAAGGTGCGCGTACGATCGTCTCTCTCTCTCTCTCTCTCTCTTGCGCGCAAGTGCGATTATACATGTAGATTAATATTCAAATTTCGGCTATCGGGATGCGCGCGATGCGTCTCGATGCGCGCTGCATTATGAAGCCGGGAATCCGCAGCCTAAAGGCGCGCGATGTTAACGATTCATCTTCGTTCGTCAGGCGATACGCGCGAAGCGGCTGTTTAGCTTCGTTATAATTTCAACGTCCTGATCATTCTCGAATCCGTAAGATGTGAAATTCCCAGACTGTGGAACGCTTCAGTGTACGTTGCTATTTTAAGAAACTCGAATATATCGCACAAAATAGATAGGAATATTCTCTCTCTCTTTCTCTCTCTCTCTCCCTCTCTCTCGTATTTTTCAATGGCCATCTTTTAGAGAATACGTACGCGCGGGTGACAATTATTTAAACGATTGTACAAATAACGATGTGGTCATCTTTTCATAGAGTAACAAATGAGGAATGTTAATTCCGTTTCTCTTTGCTCCCGCATTTGTGCCGCATAATTTAATTGTTCGCATGTATTTTATAAACGAAATCACAGGTGTAAAATATACGCGTAGCGCGCGTAAATATTACTATCTCTCCTCGGGGAGTTTCAGAGCGTTATACAGATCGATACACGTCAAAATTAATTAGTTAACATTGCCGGGTTACTATGTCAAAGGTACAGTTCGCATCAGGTGTAAACTTGTTGTGCCCTGGGTTCGGGACTAAGGGTTAATGATTTACTGACGGGTATAATGACGCGGCTCCCTCTCGAGAATCTTGACTGACAGGACTTCTCATTTGGTCCTCTCTCTCTCTCTCTCTCTCTCTCTTTCTTTCCTTCCTTCTCTCCAGGCATCTCGCGTTCACATAATTAACGTTGCCCAATTAGCGCAATCTTCTCGTCCAATTTCCACCGTCGATGGACTTGATATCGATTGCACGTGCGAATAATCATCGGAAATGAGTGCGGAACGTGGAACGGGCTAAGGACTAAAGCAATTCGAGAAAGCACTCGCGAGTGTGAATCGTAAAGATTTTTCAAACACGCTTGTAAAACCGCTGTTACGCTGAAATCGAGGTTGTCTTCGCGCAATCGTTGCCGACAATTGCGCTTATTGAAAGAGGAAAAGCAATCGAAAATTCGACGGGGAGAGAAACGTGTGTTGCGCAAATTTATTGGACGATTCGCGAAGAATTTATTGGTCGTTTTTCAAATTATTAATTAAGCATACGTTACATATTCATTACAAATTTAATTGCGTTATGTAATCGGTTAAGAAAAATTATAGATTTTTTTCGGTTCATAATTGCTTCAAATAAACCATAATTAAAAGGCAATTCGTATAAAAAAGTTGGGTTCTCTAAAATATCATTTTAATGTAGTCTTTGATAGCGAACAGAAAGTACGCGACACAAATATATACTAGATATTGATTAGGATTATAAATAATGAAGCTTGTACGTCACCCTGCGAGAAATTAGGGATATATATAGAAAACAAGATGCTACACGACTCCGTCTCCCGTCGAGTGGTTTTTTTTTAACCCTCCGTTATGTATAAACAAGCCGTCTCCGGATTTAAACACGGACCTAATCACCGTGGCCGACAATTCCCTCCCCACTATTTATATGCTAATGCTATTTTCAAGACGCGTTATTACAACGCCGACGTAACGTGCCGGTGCAACGACTGCGGTTTATTTAGACGCGCGGCCATCGACATTCCCATTTTCGTTGGCTCGATCCGTTCATTTCGATTTTTTGGCAACGCTTCGCGTCTAGTTGGAAATACGACTACACGGCCAGTCGTGTGTTTCGTAGTTTCGGGCGCCATCTCGTCTGCCTCGAATTCTAATACTTGTGTCGTACCTGATATCAGAGTCCGGACACGTACTAATTAGTAGCTCAGGTTTATATATTAACGGTCGGAACGTAATATCAACAGGATCTCACTTTACCGAGCTAATGACACGTCAACTTTGGCATCAGCACGCTCGCACGAATGTTGTATGCAAACATTTTACGTCGCGTTATCTTACATGTATTGTTTACATTTACTCAAATGAGCTCGCGCGGCTGATACGGAAGTTACGGCTGTTTGCTGGATTTTACGTCACTCCCAAATTATACTCCAAGGCTAATAAATTGATGAGAGTCTATTCATCCGTTTATATTTCGGACAAAAAGCGAAAATCCGCGAGGCGTTATTAATGCACGATTGATGTAACATCGCGTCGATGTGATCGAATCGATCGTGATATGTTGTTACGAAAAATATATTTTCATTGCAAAAATATAATTTAATTACTTTTCACACACTCTTCATTGCGATTTCAACGCTCGCTCAGCAACCGGAAGCCCCTCAATTTTTTGTAAATTTTCCACATTAAATTTATACGATTTACGATTCTTTCTCGTACTTTCAAGTTCTCCCGCACGACGAGCCCATACGTATGCATATCCGCATGCATATTTATACAAACGTAATCTTTCCCACTTATTTGAATATCACGCCGAGATACACGATATAATTATTTAAACGCATGCCGTGATTTATCCGCTCAGCATTTGCGCGAAGTATTGCCTCTTTGTTTCTTTTTTCACCCAGCGGGATGTGCAGATCGATGCGAAATCGTTTATCTCGCGATATAGCGTCTCGCGCGCCGGCCCCCGCGACTGTGTTCACGCACACGTACGCCGATTTCTAGCGCTTGCTATATTAAAATTTCAGTCATGCTGACCGCCATCCTCACGTCCTCCCATTCGCTTCCCCTAACGTCATAACACCCCTGCGCGCACGGTGGTGCGTTGAATTAACATTTCAACGAGGATAGTCGCCCGCGCCCCGTCATGATAAAACGGACGCGTTATTGCTTTACTGAATAAACATCGCGCCGTCCCGAAATTCGCCGGCCGGTTGCAAATGTTGCCTACGACCCGAAGCACGGGTGTCTCGAAAGTAACCGACCCTTGATTCCCAATCGGTAAATTCTTTGATAAAGTGACGGCCGATTTCATCGAGCTAGAGACCATCACGTGGGCTCGAAGAAAGTGCGCGCGTTCGTTGCCAGATTGCGCGTAATTTCCATCGGTATCTCGCGCAACGATTAATATTAAGCTCCCACTCGTCATTTATATGCGAGAAGTTTCGATAGCAATCATTAACGGCGAACCGCGAGCGTGCCGCAAATGTTCGTCGCGGCCGAACGTTTTATATGCGAGCGGCGTCGCGAATTTCAAATCTGGTCTTTTTGTTGCAGGTGAGTATCAGCGGGCCGGCAGTCACTGGATAATAACCGGAAGCAGTGAGTCCGAATTTCTTTTATACGTACACCGCATGGTAATGAGCCCCCGGGAAATAATCGCGCACAGATCGTTCTCGGGGATGTTTTTCCAGTTCTTGAAATACACGTTTCACAATTTATGGACGAACGCATGCATATATTATTATTTACGTCTCCATGATGCGTTGATGTAAATTATCAGTAGTTCGCCGAATGTTTGTTTGCAAAAGGTGACCACGGTATGGCCGACACGAAGCAAGAACTGATTTAAATGTAATTTGCGCATGCTAATAGGAGGGTAATGAATATTGAGCGTTGAGTTAACGACGCATTTCGTAGTTCGGTGTGATTTCTCCAGCGAGCCATTTTTTTCAAGCGTAAACGCGCGACGCTACGAATCGGGACGTTTAACAACTCAACGGGACATTCTCTCTCGATGCCGCCGCAATCCTCGTAAGATTAAAGACCCGTATCGCGTGACAGTTTGCGACTCATATATCCAGTGGCTGAACGTTAACGTGCGCCTCGCTGAAAATTAGTTATTGGAAGGTCCTCGGCCGGGCCCTGGCGATCGGATGTAGCGCGGGCGGCTGAGCCGCTTATAGCCGCTCGTAATGTTAACTTTATCGTCGTTTCGTAGTTCCTTCGCGCAGGGTAATGAATTTCGCATTACCGGGGCTCTGCGTTAGCTCGGACGACGGCTGAGACAGAACTTTATTAACGGTTACGCGGATTTACGGCCGCCGTAGAAGAGCTATCGCGCCGCCTTAAAATGCTCGCCCGGTCTGCAGGTACAAGCGCTGACTTCGAAGTTGAATGCACGGGGTGTCTCGAACGAACCGAAAAAGTATCCTCCGAGAGTGCCTCGAACGTCAAAAAGTTCCGATACGGCGGGTCGAGGAGTGCTCAAGCGAAGAAAAGCAGGCCTCGGTCGATCGTCGAATCGAGAGTCGACGTTTGACCGTGACTAATCGTAAATTTCCTTTCACGTCGAGACGACGCCGAGTAGTCACTTCGGATTTCGCGCGGCACGATTTCTTACCACGGTTACACCACTGCTCTTGTCGGTAGTTATATTATTACGGCGGCCGTTCATCTTTCTCGAGACGCACCGTGTATATCAGTGTCTTGTTTGCTGGAATTCTGAGGGATGGTACGCCTCGAGAACATGCTTATTTTAATTTGCCGATGGTAAAGTGAGATTTATGGCCTATTTTCACGCAAGCAACTCTCGCATGAACAGAACTGGAGGAAACTTTAAATGTATAACGGCTACGTCGCATCGTGATCGTAAAGCGGATAAGGTTTTCTTTCGAAGCGAAAGGAGAGAGAGAGAGAGAGAGAGAGAGAGCGAAGGGAGAAGGAGATGGACGAAAATCGAGACACGTTGCGATTTTTTTTCGTCCTCGCTATAGACGATTTATCATTCGTTATCTGACGCGCCGATAACTCGCGAAAAGCGATTTAACGTCACACCGCGGCTAAAGGGTGGTCGAAATAACGGCGACGGTGTCGACGGAAACGGGAAGCGCAGGGGTAAATGACTAATCGTCCGCCGATTATCTCGTGACGCAACATTAGACTTAATACACGAACGTTCTCCGTGCGTTCCTCCTTCCTGCCCCGTGTCCTCCCCCGGAAACGGAATCAGCCGGCGAACAAGGGTTAATAATTCCTTCTCACGCACTGCCCCCGTAATTACGCCGCCCGGTGGCGATGCCGCCTCCACTCTGTCGTCCCACAAAATTTCATTCCACGATGCGTGCCGATGACGCGTAATTTCGGCCGAATTAAAAAGGAAGTTGCTCCATTCCTCGCGCCGGTTGCCCGGATAGAGAGCGGGAGAGAAAGAGAGAGAACCGTGGACGATTGGCGACACTTGAGCGCGTTCCCTCCTCGCGACCAACGGAAAGCAGTTCGTGATGTTTGAGCTTTCGTAAGAGTCGCCGCGTTAGACTTTGAGCTCGTCTCGATGCCTTTCGCAGGGTTTGTTTCCGCGTCTCGCTGCTCGTTACTTATGAATTTTACGTGCTTTATATTTCCTTTTCTTTGTGTTGCATCAAATTCATTCAATATCCTGAATGCGTGGCAAAGTAGGAGGTTTCGCTCGGGAATAAGTAAAACGAACGAGACACGGCTTTGATCGCATAGTCCTTTCATGTTCCGGCCGCAGTCATGTGCGCGAAGGATTTTAATTTCGACTACTTTATGAAGTTGTTACAACAATATAATACCTTGTAACGTGCTTGTTGAAGGACTTATAATTATGTGTCACTAGTTACGTGAAAAGGCTCTCCGTTCCACCTAATATTTGGAGATTAGTTCTTAATCGGTAATCTAACTTCTGAAATTGGCCTGAAAGACGTTACAACATCTAATAGCGAATTGTAAACAAATTTGTGAGTCTCGCCGCGCTGAAAATCGCGCGATGCCGCTTGAAAGCTCACGGTATTCTGGATCATCGCGTAAATTTATCCTATGGAGATTGAAACATTTAGCAAACCAAGTCCAATCGAGCGCGTGGATTTGTATTCATGGCGAGCGATGCGAATTTCTTCCTCGTTGGGGTAAGCTTTACGGCGCGTTTTTACGACAAGATATAACGCGGATTACAAGTCGTAAACGGGAAATGGTGGGTCTCTTCCATTACGCGATGCCCGAGAACCGTGCACATCTATTACTTGATAAAGAGAACTAAAGAAAGGAGGAAATAAAGAAATAATAAATGAAGAAAAACATATCAACGTGAAAGGTTTTCTAATTTCGAAATATTTACGAGTCGAAAAATTCTTGCTCCGCGTTAACCGTGGAATCAAATTTGCACGCGGTTCGCTTCGAGGCGCTGTCAATAAAATATTTCGGACACCGCGAGAGCTAGTTACGACTGTCAGCAAGTTCGGAGTCTCATAAATCGCACGTCACGCCAGGAGGCGAGCTGCATTTTACTCGCCCTGGTCTGGCGAGAGCGATGTGATAAGTTCGAGAAAGTACTTCACGATGGGTCACTGGAATTCAGTCGGTCGAAGCCCTTAAAAGCTATATTTACCGCGCCGTTCAAGTTCATATTCATATTTATATTCACATTTACTCGTACATTTAATTGGAGAACCCTTAGGAAAAAGGTAGAAGATAGAAATCATAGACGACAGACGCAAACTATAAATCAGAGAAACTAATATTGAAGTATTCAAGAGAATATAAAGGGAATTTTTCAAGGGTCCATGAAAAAAGTCGACATAATCAGTGTATAAATTCGCCATTAAACACAGTGTGCCAGTGGTAGAAAAGAAAGCGTACAGAGACCGATGTAGTTTCACCGGTGCGCCACGGTCACTGGCGACACGAAGGTCCATAAAAGAGCAATCTTGGCGAAGCACAGTACACGTTCGCGCGAATTACATCGAAATATACTGAGATATACGAAGAACCTATTTCGACTGCGCGATGTTTAATTCGCCCGCACAACGCGGGGCCAAGGCGTTTACCTTTGAGCGGAGAACCGTAGATTAAACTTGCTAGATACCTTAATTCGATCGACGGAAGTGAAACCGCGACACTCCGCACCTGTGAAGCTCCGTTTGAGCCCTTCGGACCACTTTGATCCTTCACGAAGTCCATCCGGTGCAGAAATCGTCCTTTCGCCATCTTTGTGTCTCGCTTGCGAAACCTCTGTTTCTCCCTTTCGTCTGCCGATAATTACCAAATATAACGACATTAAACTGACGCGAGCTGTAAGCGGAAACGGATGTTGAAACCGGTAGCGATTATTGACACAAGACTGGCGAACGGAAGACCGATATTAGCACAATTTCGCGAAAACATACCTTGCAAGACGAAGTTCTGATCTGTTAATATTTAGCTCGGTTAAATTTCCGAAGTTGACACTTCCCGCAAACTTCGCTCAAATATTCGAGAGGCTTTCCTTTCGATGAGAGACGGAAAACTTCGGAAAGTTTTTTAACGACTAGTCACTTGTTCGATATATCTTTTGATTCAAATGAAGAAGCGGAGACGAGTAATGCAATTACAGTTGGCACAAATATCACGCAAAAGTAACAGTTAATTCCGGCTGAAACTTCACCAGCCTCGCCTGATTTCGTCTAATTTTTATTTACGATTCATCAGAAATTCTTCCGGGTCTCTACTTTTGCCTTGAGAAGAAACGTGTGCGCTAAATATTAAAAGTAAATCGAGGCCGCTTTCGACAATTATAACTTTTAGCTTAATTTCGCTGATGTTGAGCATGCATAATACCAATCTGTACAATTACAGCTTTAATGTACGAAAACGTTTTAGTTTTGATACAGATGTAGTTGCTATTATGACAGGCATGAAAACTTTCTCTCTTCGCAATAATCGAATTATTAGAGCGGAGACAGACTTGGCTAATTGCCATGCCGATGGAAAATCATCGTACGAGCGATATGATGGACTCAAACATCGCTAATTCTATTACCCCGTTATCGACTTTATCGGAAACGAGTCCGAGGCGTTTATGGAAACCGAGTGGGTCTGATGGAGTATGACCACACGATCGAACTACTTTAATGACGCGTGACAAACGCAATCATGAAATTTCGCTTTGCTTTGCGTTTCGCATAATTAACTTTTTTCTCCCATCGCTACCATCGGGTTATTCTGTGCATTTACAAAACGGAAGGATGAAGGGGAAAATGTTCAAGTAGATACGACAAGTGTACGTAAACAATGAACGTTAGGTTAGAAGATGCGGTAATGGAGAGAGAGAGAGAGAGAGAGAGAGAGAGAGAGAGAGAGAGAGATGACGGGGAGAAACAAGTGTGTGCAGAATTTATCGCGGTTTTATGAACTTGCATTCGGAATCCTCGAGCACAAAGCGAGAGCCTCAACGTCTACGCATTCAAGTGGAAATTACCACCCTCTTACTTCAGCTTAATTCCTCCGTGCTCTCTTGTGAACTGCCGCCTGCTATTTGTTTTATCTTCAGTCTAAAGCCAAAATGATAAGCGGTGAATCTCTATTATATCGCGAACGGGACGAGATTTATTAGCGATCGTCGACAGGCAGATAAACTAATCGTAATAAATAATGTTTCGGCATAATTTTGTAATTTGTTTTTCCGAACAAAACATATGAAGATCCATTTGCGATAACTACGTAGACAAAACTTCGAGTCATATTTGACGAAAATTGATCAATGCCATTTTACTGAAATAGAAAAGTTTGGCATATTAAATAACACTTATTGCGCAGTTCACACAGAAAGTTCGGTCCGAATATGCGTCAAATTGGACTTTATTGTATTCAGTGGAAACGCTTTTGCTCGTTAGTTGCGATGTTGTTCACTCTCAAAGCTATAAATTGCAATATCTCGAGGGAACCAGAGTGCGATTTAGAGTCTTACACGCTTCTTTCGCTCGCTAAATGGCGAGTTCTGAGTGGGTTTGAGTTAATACGAAGTGGGCGATTTTCCATTTGTCGCGAGAGGAACAGGCACCAATTAAAAAGCGGGGTGGTCGAACACGGGATCAAACGTTGTCGAACACGGCCATCAAGGATCAACAAATCCTTTGCGGCTTACCATAGCTTACGACTTTAGACCGTCGTATTAATCTCAAACAACCGTCCCTAGTACGCCTCAGAGACTGCATGAATATGTATGCACCACATAACCACCGGGCGGACCCTCCGTCGAGTGGCAAATCGTGAGTAGCTCCCGCTTCCAAACCAGAGCAGTAGGATCAACCAGCTAAATTGCAGACATCGGCTGCGCTGATTAGCTGGAATCTGGTCGAAGTGACCAACTCCGCGTTCCCGCAAATGTTGATCGCGTTAGAACCAGTTTGATTGTCTCGTCGTTCGACCGTCGTCCAAGTATGCCAAACTTTAGACAACCCAAAATAGGTTCTAATCTGGGCCATTTAAATCAATGCCGCTATAACGAGCCAAATATTGTAAAGCCTGTCGCACGCTACGCTATTCTATGTATTGCGGGGACACTATTCACTTTAGACAATTGAAGATACGTATGTATATACTTGAACATTAACTGTTACTAAAGGCTTTCACAATATTCGATCAAGTGTTAAAAATCGACTAATAATAATTTGAGACACAGATGTACGAGCTCAAGTAATTTATTAATAAAGTGTAGTATAAAAAAATAATCACGAATGCAGAATATAAGAGATTTTTAGCATTTATTCATATATTATTCGTTGATAAATATGGAGGTATGATAAATATGGAGGTGTGATTAAATTGATTAATTCTTCTGTCAATGCATAATTCCGTTTCACTTTTCCGTCAGTGTAGCGAATATTTCACTATATGGCATTGTAAAAAATCACGTTATAGTAATTGTTAAGCTTCAACCATTCTTTTCTATTGCATTTTAGAGACTTTCCGAACAAAAGCCTTTGATGTATCTGCTCCGCGCTGATAAAACATAACGGTTCGCATATAGTTCAAAATGGATATTCGTGTATTGACAGAAGAGTTAATAACACGGTGAAAATTTCGTTCACAGCGATTCTTTTTTCCTCCAATTTCATTTAGAGCAATAGAGAACAAGCGTAAACTTTCACAAAAAACGCGCGATCGATCATCGTTGAAACGAGACACCCTTTCATCGCGTTCCGTCTAATGAAGAACATCATGCCCTAAAAAAAAGGAGGCATGAATTGTATACTGTAGATGCTCGATAGTCACGCTACGCTGCTAAACAATTCTATTTCGTTTAATCATAGAGCGGTAAATCCCGAAATACAGTCTTCCTACGAGGTTGCATAATACAAAATCGATTTGCTGTCGCAAGATGACTGGCATTAGGCCACAGGACATAATTCACGGGCACTCCTCTACCAAGATCACCCTCAGTCAGGCACTTCAGCTCGTAATTTCTGTCTATATCTGTTGGATACCTAATAACAGGGTGTCTGCTAGCTGCAAAGACGTAAAAATAAAAAAAAATCTGGAATTCACGGGGAATCTTTTCCTAACTGGAAAGAAGTCGGGGAATTCGATCGGGACTCGAAGAATCTTCGTTGAAACTGTCTGTTTAAAGATTTTGCTTTTATTTCGGCACGATTCCGAATCACAATGAAAGCTCTTTGTTGTTCTTCGGAATTTTTTCCAGCTCGATATTTAAAACTTGAACAGTTTTCCAGTTTTTCCATGATTCTAAGAATAGAGAACATTATGAAGTCCGCACACTTAGCAAAATCGTTTTATATTTGCATCCTAAAACGTTGTTATTCTGTCTGAAGATTTGGATGAAAATAGCTGGAAAATCGGAGAACTTGCAGGCAATTGCATCTTCACCTTCGTCTGAATAGACATCCTGAATAACGTATAGATAGTAGAATAGTAGATGTCGATCGTTATTCCGGATTGAGTACGTTAGGAAGTACGCCGAAAAATCGGTGATCCATATCTGCCAAATTTTGTCATTCATATTTATCGCTCTAGACTCACACAATTATTGTCACACATACACGTACACACAATAATTTTATATAGTATTAATTTTCTGCGAAAAATTTGCATCTATCTACGAACATGCGAACGTTAATACAACTATAATAGTGGTTACTTTATATCTTTAAAAAGACGTTAACATAAATTTTAGTCAAAATGTTATTTTAGATTACATTTTAGACTACCTTGTCTATTTTACTTTTTGCGTAATTATATTTGTTAAATGTATCTTCTCACGTAGTTAAATTACGTTTTTAAAAGTATTAAAATTTTTTCCTATATTTAAGCTTATTATTATTCGCAGGCTTCATGCTTTTAACTCACGTCGCCTCGCACTTTGTAATTTTTATTACAGTTTACGTTAGTTTCCCTCTGGGTCTGTTGTTTTTCGGCTTGAATTATCAAGTTTCTAGCCCGTCAACCATTCGTGAAGTCGTTTACATCTTTTAAAATTCCAAAATTCCGGATTAGAAATCGTCGACGGTGTACTTCCTTATTACCGTCGTATAGAGAGAAAAGGAAAAAAGAAGGGGGCAAGGAGAGCGCGCTCCATAGTTTTGGAAAATCACTTCGGCACACAGTGCGCGCGAACAGGAGTTTGAGGAAGGGGGGACTCGTATTTTCCGCTCGATTTCTCGCGGCTTATCGATTCTGTCTCCTCTCGCGGAAGAAACACGGCGTGCATTTGGCCGGGTTTTAAGAGTTCGTTCAACATCGTTTTAATAAGTCTCCTAAACGCCTCAGTTATAACTGGGCGTCGGTGGTTTGCGTTTGGCAAGGGTTCAAGACGAGGATCGTGCCGTTAATGGCGCAAACACCGCGGTAGCGCTATGAATAATGGGCCCAGCTTCCGTACGCCTCGGAACAAACGTAAATGCAAAAAGATGCGCGTCGCTGCATAAGGACGTCGCAGTAGACTCTCGGAAAAAATACGCGACCATAAGTCAGGTCTCCTTGGAACGACGATGTTCGAGGTGAGAAGCGTCCAGCGGGAGCTTCGCGAATTTTCTGAGAATAGCGTAATAAATGTGCCTGCGCGCGAACGCGTTCGCATGGCTCTGTAGTAAATGCGATGGAAAAACTTCGTGCACGCTTGCGAATGCAAAATCCGCGTTACCTTCACGATGATACCGTGTTCGCTATTTTTTTTTACAAACCACGGGACGTATTACTCCTCGTCGATGCATTGTAATAATGAAAAGTTTTAATTTAGAAACAGCCTTGCAGCATGTCCCGAGACGTTCTTCGGGAATAATGTAAGAGATTCAGCAATATCGAGTCTCGAGGTAATAACCGAGAAACTTTATCATTTTCCGTTTATTCGGGATGAAAATGCGAACGAGGCGAACTTCATCATGGGTCATCGTGCGCGGTGAACGCGCAGATTTCCCGCGTTGTGCCCGTCAATATTTCTTGAGACGCGATTTCGTGCCGGATTTTTCAGTTCCTTCGATTGATTAGGTCGGACGAAGCTCGGAATATTCACACCGTGCTGCGATCACGCACGAACGCTACTATTATCTCCGACGTCTCGCTCCCTCTGTCTTTCGATCTCTTGCCCCTGCCGCCGGTAAGAAGATGCTTTGTGTCAGGGATAAAGCCAGCCAATATACACCCAGCGGTCCGTGATTTTGGGAGCTTGTCTAGCACCTTAGCTATAGAACCTTCCTCTTTATGCTCTGCCTTCCGCGTAAATTCTACCAGAATTTCGCCACCTCCGTCAGATTCCAACATAGAGAGAGAGTGTGTGTGTGTGTGAATTTCCTCTCCCGCTCTACGTCTCTTTCTTCATAGGTCGTCGCTCAGCCTGATATATTTCGTCCCACCTTCTTCGCGAAGTGACTCTCAAAGCATACCATCCAAGCCTGCGCTTCTGTCCATCTAGCTCGCCGGCTTCGTCATCCGGCTCGGGCAGACGGGCGTTCGAGCGAGCGCTTTGACCGCCTCTGGAATTCCCTCTCGTTCGCCAGCTCTTTACCTCGCTAACGGTGTCGGTCGGTTACCGCTCTTCCCTTTCCGCATCGGCTCTTAATACATTCCAGCCGGAAAAGCGCGAGGCAGCCGAACGCGCCTCGCTCGTGTTCGCCTTGATCTTCCTCACGGCGTTACACGCTAGGTTTATCCAGCGTGCGTCGACTTTACGTACGCTTGGCGGCAGGCCAGAGCTCTCTCGACTCTAAACGCCACCCCTCCCGGCGGATGGCGAAGGGAAACAAAGACGCTCGAGAGCGTCTCGAGACGGTGCCTCGCGCGCGAATCTCCGCTCCCACCGGCGACGATTCTTCCAGTGCGCTCGCGAAATAATCCGTCTTTGTCGCGCGACCCGCGCCGTGAAGTAAGTGGAACTGAAATTTCCGAGTATCCAAATTTTCCACGTCGGAATTTTCCGGCGCGCGCGGAATCCCTTCGGCGCAAAACCCGCGCGCAGTCGCGTCCCTGCGAGCCGCGACCTGATTTCCGCGCTCGCTTCTGGGTCGCGCACTTTAACCTACTTGACGAAGTGGGCTTTACACCGCGAGCTATAACGCGGCGGCGATTCTCAATCGAAAATCGTACTGTAGCCAGCCAGCGGTTGAACTTAGCGCTCCTTTGATTCCTACGTAGCGATCTCAGGCGAGTCCAATATGCGCAGACGGCGGAAATACGGTTATCTCGTCTTACGACTATCTAATGTGGTCATGTGCTCCACTCTAGTCGCGTCGTGGACAGGGAGAAATAAAAAGGTACCCCCGGAGAGAGAGAGAGAGAGAGAGAGAGAGAAGCGGCATTTTAAAGTCGCACCGAATGACGCGCTCCGCTCGTCGTAATCGACATCAACATCGAAATTTCATTGCACGATAATGGCCGCGTCGTCTGCGGATTATTCCGCATTAAGTGATGCGAGCCGCTCTCACCGAGTCGAGATTTGATCCCCTTGCGATCTGATTGCGAGCGCTTTGTGAGGAATGGAATACAAGATTGGACCGCGCGGCCCGCAATAGACGAGCATGATCCGCACGGAAACTGTGAGAGAGAGAGAGAGAGAGAGAGAGAGAGGAACTTTGGTATCGTCCGACGTATGCAAGTACCTTGATGGAGATCCACCCTTTGCGCCTCAACCAGGTGACTGCCTGGAGCGGCGTTTGCGCAAAGCACGATTCCCTTACTCAAATTGGGTGACCACCTCGTATGTAGGTAGCGACGCTTTCGTAAATCATGAGCGTTCCATGCGCCATGACGTCAACGAAGAGCGGCGCTATTCGGAATTCTAATGTATCCCGTATGGCGGAAAAGACCCGCGGCTGCCCGAACTTGCCTAGTTTATATGCGCGCGCGCGTTTAACATTGTTTTGAAACATTTTAATTTATAGTTCCATACATCGTTACGGTTCCATGCATCGTTGTATATATATATATATATTGCACCTGAATATGAAAAGATCTCGTTACTAATTGAAAAACTGACACGGTCCTCTGCGGATAGATTTAAATTGAAATATTTGCAATCAATGCAAACCCGTGACTCCGAATGTTTCCCTCGCTTGCGATTTTTATCTTTTCCTCCCTCTTGTTTCTCGCAATCTCGCCGGTGGTTTCGCGATATTTTTGTTTTCCATCAAAATATTGAGCTCTGAACGGATACGTAAATAATATACGTGAAGATGTACACATACACGTGGTTGCAAAACGGTTTAGACACGGTGTTGGGAGCGCGGCAAACTGTCACGATTGATCGTCACTATCGACGGTCACTATTTGCCGAAGTGGCACTATAGGGTGTGAAAATAAATTTGTTCAAGATAACGTGACGACCGTATTAATCGTGACAATTTACGGAGCACACCACGCCGTTATGTCTAAACCAGTTCGCAACCAAGCGTACACGAACAGTGTCCTTTTTTTTTCCGAGCAACTATCCGGTGATTCTTTAGTGTCAACTACTTCAATTGTGAATACGCGGGATCACGTGGGAATAGTTGTATTTCCCACTTCCTGCGTAAGCTCGCGGATAGGACTTTGATATCAAGCTGTATCTAATGGCCGAATAAACGATCGATACGCCTCGATAAGCGATTCGGAAACAGACGGTAGCGGCTCAACGGCTGTCTGCTGGTATCGATACGTCGGGATTTAACGTCGATTTCAAACGCTCGAAATTCGTCCTTGCTGAACCTGGCGCCGGTCAGGGTTTCCAAACGCAATACATCAGCCTTTATTATGTCTGCGCCGAATGTCCATCGGTTATGTCAGCGTCGCGGCGCCACTCGTGGAAAGTTTTACCTCAGCTCGTTGTACTACGCGTTTTTCCGCCTTGCATATCTCACCTCGTCGATCGAGTGCCTCTGTTTTCGAGCAGTGCGAAAATGGCATTACAAACTGTAAATCGTCCACGTTGGATAATACGATAACATTAATAGTGGCTTATTCTTCGTTAAAGAATGGTTGATCTTAATTCATTCTGGAATACGTTCGTTATTGATATACAAATTAAATCACTGTTCTGAAATATTATTTGTAAAAACAACACCTGACAGAAATTGTTCTAATTCTTCTTTTCTGTGCACAATATCCTAATTAAGTATGTAAACCAATTATTATTATGTAAAGTAATGTCAACAAGTATATAAACATGTTTTTATTGCACGAATAACTTAAAATTAAAAATTACATCTAAACGTCTTTTTTTTTTTTTTTTAATCAATCTTTTATGTTTACTAGCGCGTTGCAGTGTTACATAAAAGGGATTGGGAAAATTTCCTATGCACTTTTCACAGATAATATTTCAAAAGGACGAGTGACTTACGACTCACTTTGTACACGAGATACTCCTACGTTTCTCGCTCATCCTACCACTGGGGTAGTACAGGCTCCAACTCTAGCTGAATTTACGTGAAGAATTTCGCGTTTCAACACTCGTTCGTCCAAATCTCCGCAACGCTCGCTGACGATTTCGCTCGCATCTACGGTCACCCTCGCTTATACCTTGTCTTATCCCGCGCTTGGTTATCTTAATACAATTGATTTTCGCTACGGCGCTCGGCTCAATCAGCCGGCTTCTCATCCCGCGAAGTTGACGTTGCCGGTGCACGCCTATCTCCGTGATTCAGTAAGCCCCGTCGATCTATCGCCGCATCGTGTAATCTGCGCAGAAGTACCGTCGTACACGCTGAGTGCCGTGACGTCGATCTTCCTCGTTTCGTCGTCTTCGACGCGTTAGCCGTGCACGAGCGACCATAAGCGAGCTCGCGCAGAAGCGCCGCGAGCGAAGCGGAGCGGCCGCCTTTCGCTGTCGTTCCTCAGGCTAACCCGTTTAATTTCCTGAGTTAATGCGCGACTGACTGTCTGCCGCGAGCGTCGCGCGACTGCAGCCAGCAGCCCTGATGCATCCTCGCAGACGTTGCCTCTTCCGCAGCCGCGGAAGACAGCCTTTGATTTACGGCGTTTATCGTGGGCGCGGCCCTATGCCGCGCATCGACTTTTTCCTACCCCCGGAAGGAATTGATGTTACTACGGAATTCAATGTGTCCGCTCGCGCGACCGTGACGATAAAAGCCAGCTGTGTAAACGCGCGACTCGAGGAAGGAAGGAACGTCGGGAGCACTGAACCCTCGAAATCGTCAACATATTTCACTATTATACTCATCCAGAGTATAAGCCTGTTTTGTAATTTTTCACCGACGGTGTTGTTATCGCTACGTTGTCGTTATGCAGGCTCGGCTGACAGCTGCTCATCATTGGCACTCAAGCAGGATCCGCATCCTACGGGATAACCGTGCGAATGATTATTCATGCCGCAACGTCACCGCGAGAATGCTATCTACGGTGGTGCTGCTGCAGCAACGGTGGTCGGTGAACCGAGGGCGGGTATGTTTTATGCAAGCGATTGATTTTAGCTTTGCATTACGAGGCGACCGAGGGAGGAAGGAAGGCCGAGGGAGAGAATGATGGAAGGCGAGTCCATTGTGAGGCTGGCAAGAATCGGGCAGATAAAGCGAAGAAAGGGAGAGGACTCGAAGATGCCGCCGAAAGAAAGGGGGAGGGAAAGAATGCATTAAAACGCTCTCTGCCCTATGTGAAATCGATGGCGCTTCGCTGTGTTCCCTTCGTCTCATTTGCATCCGCGGCCTATAAATCGTCGCTCTCGTAATTTATTCATTTTGGCAATGCTTTTTACGACTTTCTTCAATATTGCCCCATGCCCAACATCGATATGCGTTCGCGGTGCATAATAGAGGAGGATCTCTTCGCCATGCGTCTGCTGTCTGATTCATAGGAATCACTGGAATTCGCTCGGAATAATGTATATTTTACTCCGAAGAGAGGTATCGACCGCGAGCGGAAACATTTCGCGGTAATTGAACGCCAATAATATCGCCAATGATATTGGATGAACGTAGCCCGGCCTTACACTCGATACCGATGCGTGTTGTATTTGTACCAAATAGTTCTCTCTCTCTCTCTCTCTCTCTCCCTCCCTCCCTCCCTCCTTCCCTCTTTCTCTATCTGTATGTTTGACCCAGAAACTAGTTCGCGAAAGTTCACGCGTAACTTTTTCGCCGTATGTATAATTAGATGTTTGCCTGGTAACAAGCTCTTGTTGTTTCCGGTAATGCCTAAAGACTGAGATAATTAGTGCAATACGTATAACAAGGCCCCGGCCGCACGACGAATGGTGCCTCGTTCGCCTGGACTGCGCCGGGTAGTCCTGATTGGACGTCAGCCAAACTTAACTGGGGTAAGAACCGGGTTCTGCGTCACCCACGGTCTCGGAACTCTCCTCTCTGTGACATCTGCACGTTTCGCTTTTCGCCCCCGGAGACCTAACACGTGGCAGGCTATTGTGTCTACGTCATCTCTTTGGAAGTGTTCGACAAGGGAAGGGCGCAAAAACACAAGCGTGGATTTGTCCGATCGCTGAATCCGACCGATAAGGTCGCCGCGCTGACGCGCGTTTTACGCGATTAACTCCAAATAACGCGACAACCGTTCGCGATTCGCCGTTTATCGCAGTAATAAATTCATCGATTACGATAAATATAGAAATATATATGCACTTGTATATTATGAAACAAAGCACGTGTAATCACGCGAAACTCGACATGTTATAACGTTCAAATAAAACCGATCGACGGCGGGAATGGAGGGAATAATGTGACTCCGTGCATAATTTGTGCATGTCTCTCTGGGGAAATTGAAATTCGCTAAATCGCGTCGTATTACGACGAAATTTTAACGCGCTCGCGATCAGATTAGGATCGACAGGCGGTGGAAACGTCGCCGCTCTCGGTCGATCGATGAAGGTAAACATCGCGATTATAGACAGGAGCGGATTAATTTTCGTTCCTCATCGATAAAATTGGGCGTGTCCTTCTGGTATACCCTCTGGCATTCTGGGGACGTGAGAATGCATTGCGATGGTAAGCCGAAATACAGCCCGCCTATTCGCAGCAGCCGGTGGGAACGGTGGGAGCCGCTCCTGCCGTATTTCGAAAGGAACAGCTCGGCGGAGCTTCGATGTGGCTCTCGCGACGCGTCCCGATTTTGCGGGATCGCCGAACAAGAAGACGGAAGCTTCACCATCAATTAGTCAGACGTCGGTGCGGTGTTTGTGCGCCTATCTGCCGGCGGGACCTCGTTGGGATTTGCACTTGAATGCCCATGAATAATCATACGAGGGCATGATCGATCGCCCGTGAATCAGACACCGACGACGGCTTCCGTCGTCGTTCCGATTCATCGCCGATTTGACATGCCACGTCTCTGTTCATGATGGTACATCGATCCATCGTGACGTGCGCTGTAAAGGGCAGAACGAACGGCGGGCGCGATTTACTCGTTTTCCCAGTTTCGCCATTGCATCTGCGGTCTGCGCGATTCTGCGATTGACGCAAACGTTCCTGCGTCTCGATTCGGTTTCTATGAGCGAAGCCGCCCGTCTCAGGTCACGTCTCGTAGGTAACTTTAACTCGGAGAGAAATATTTAATTGCTTCTCCGGACTGGAGCAATCAAAATGATGGAGATAACGAATCTCCATCATTTATTAAATTGTGACTAAATTATAATAGTTGGTAGAGATTTTTTGAGAATCCTTGGCTGTCTCTGGGCTCATTTCGTAGTCGTCGGAAAATCGTTAAGAAACGACATTATTCTTCTTATTATTGGAAAATCATTTCGTGACGCTAACCAACACCGACAGTATCAATTGTCCCGCTTGGCGCTTCGGTGACTCGGGTGACTTGCTGTCGAACACTGTATTCGTCGTCGTATTTACCGGGTCGTTAAAATATTCCGTTAAAATATTCCGCCGATTATGTAGCCGAGAATCTCGTTTACGTGACACGGAGTAGCGACTTGGAATTGTACTTTTACTTACTTTACGGCCCGCCACGCATGTTCGTCTGTTCTTTTCTCATGTCACACGAACGGAAAGTCGGCGAGCTCGGCAAATTGAATTACTTCGCGTTTACTTAGGCGTCTCGGCAAACTTCTTCGAGAAGGCGAAAGTCTTTTATTCTACCTGGGTTTTCGCGTTCGTCCCCCTCCCCCATCCACCCTCGTCGTGCAACCGAGCGTCACGGCATTTTTAATGATCGCGCGG
Source organism: Dinoponera quadriceps (assembly GCF_001313825.1). Lineage (NCBI taxonomy): Eukaryota > Metazoa > Arthropoda > Insecta > Hymenoptera > Formicidae > Dinoponera > Dinoponera quadriceps. Next base: position 302,852 of record NW_014554764.1, read on the forward strand.
CGAAACGCGAAGGTAAACGCGAGTCGCACGAAAACCGCGCTCGCTACGCACCTTCATAAATTACCGAAAGTTCCTCGCAATCCCTCCGCTCGTATTTTACGATGCGGTTAGCCGAACGCGATGTTGACTCGCGTTTAATTTTAGACGTTCGCGTGCGTCGGTACGTTTAATGAGTGATCAGAACTAACTGGCGCTTGAATGTCCGGCTGCGCGTTGAATTAATTAAAAGGCAGCCCCTGCTGCGCTGAATAACTGCACAAAGGGATGTGCGTTTCGTTGGTTCCAAATTGTAAACTTCCTCGGCTCACCGTGCAAAAGCCCGGGCTTCCAGATAGAGAGTATACGGCGATCTCTTTTCTCCTCTTTAGTGCAAATTTAACATCAGTGTTGAACAGGCACAGTGCATTTTGCACTAATTTCTTTAAAAGCTCTCCTCACCGTGTATCATGCAGAAAAACATAATTGCACGCATGTGCTTCTTCTCCTTAAAAGGACGGGGAAGTTTTCACCCACACATCGAGTGTCCTCGAAACAGTCGTTACTCATTTCTTTAAAACGTTGATTTTCCACCGAAAGCGAAGCCCGAATTTCTCCTCTTTATGTTTGTTCAATAACGAGACGAGATGAAATTTTTGACGCGCTTTTTATCGAACCGTTACCGAGAGTTTAACGTGGCCCTATAAAATTCGCGAAAGTTGGGTCACTGATTCGGAAAAGCGATGGCACATATATACGCACAGGCATATCGTCGAGCATCGGACAGCATCGAGAGAAATACTTTACGTCAGATTTTTCGGGAAATGTAGCGCGCGAGGTAGAGAACAGGCGAGCGTATACCGGCGGATGCCAATCGGCGGGACACGAAATGTCGACGTCGACCGAACTTCTCGACAATGGGAACTAGCGAGTGAAATGGAAAATTTTTGAAGATCGCGACGCGTCGATGCCAGAGCTCTGACGTCTCTGTATCGGAGCGTCGCCGGAATGTGACCCGAATCTCGGGACACACGTTTGACACACTTCCGCTGCCAACCATGTCTCGTCGCTTTTACGCGAACTTCATCGAACAATCGTTCGCTCGTGCGAGCTTTCGGGACGGGACGAGAAACATGACGAAGTGGTTTCACCTCGGGGAAATTCGTAAGCTCGTGTCGAAAATGCCACAGTCAGATATTTTCTGTCAGCTGTTGCGGACACGATCCGCGACATCGAAAGCGAAGCGCGGTGTGCGAAGGTGTTGGTAGCTACGCTAGAAAGGAAAAAAGAAACATCAATGTCGGAACGGTTCCGTGTTAGATTGCCGATCGGAAAGGGGTATCATCTTTCGGACGCACAAACGTCCTCTCGCAGGGTCGATATGTCAGGATATCGGGCCACGCAACGGCTCGCCGAGTTGCGGGATGCCAATAGCGTCGATAATATCTGCGTCGCGCGTTCCATAAGCATCTGGCTGGGTTCGATAACCTATGAACCCGCTCTTTAACCTTAACCCTTGAACGCTACGACATCTATTCCGGCTGTAATGAATGCTATAATTAATTATTCAATCCCTTTGGTGCAGCAACGAGACGTTAAGGAAGACTAAGCTTATTTAAATACGATTCCGTGTTTCACTTAAATATCTTTCTTTTTCACGCGATTTTTGACCGTAACTTATTTGAAGTTTCAGGAAGTTCCACGGTAGTTACACGTGTTCGACGTGTGTCAAATACCGCGATAAACAAGTTTGAATATCACACGTACTCTTGGTAGTATCAGGGAACGGAGGAAATTTTGTGAGAGAATTTTCGGGAATGTTCTCGGAGGGTTGATACAATCGAGCGAGATCTATCATCGCCAAACGCGACGCTGGTAACTTGCAGTCGTAACGAAAGGAGGACGAAAATTGAAGGAAAAAAGAAAGACGAAGGAGACACGGACGAGCGAGGGTAAAACGGAACCAGCCTGTAAAGATCATGATAGAAAAGAAAAGAGTTAGGAATATCGCGACAGCCAGGGCGAGCAAAGTTGCACGTAGTTATGGTCAAACGAGAATACTCTACGAGCTTAATGGCGTTTGCCGCTCGTCCGTCATTGTTGCGGCTTAATTAAGGAGCGTTGTGATCCTTGAAAATCCCGAATTACCGGAAGATTGCGGGAGTATTTCCCAATTAGCCGGCGTGTAGAGAGGTGTACCGGGAAAGAATTATCACGAACGAACCATCACCGTCCGCCGTCGGCGAAATTTCGTGCAAAACGACATCGGCTGTTTTCAACGGCTGCCTGGCGAAATACAGTCCCGTCGAGTCCCACCCTCGAATTATATTACATTCTCCAGCAGCAGCGAATTATTTGACGAATCGGGAAAGTTCGGAACGAAATTAGCGAAACACTGCCGGCACAAGGCGAGAGTCGCGTAAAATCTCCGTTTCTAATTAAAACTTTCGATATTTCTACCGCGCTGAGTCGTCACATTGGGAGTAAGAGGTATCGTTGGAGGGAAAAACTCGTAGTTAATTCGACTCGGAAGCAACGTGACAAACGCAAAACGGAGAACAGGTAAAAGACATGAACTAAGGGTACAAATAACTTTCGAGAAAACGGCCTGACGCAGCGGAAAACAAAGATTATCTTTCGTCGTTTTTGCATGGAGTTTTAATGTTTGCATCTGGATTTTGCCATTTTATATTTTAACAACGTAACGATTATTAGTGCTGTCAATTTCGATTATCCGAGTAGGATAGGTCCAATATTAGAACATCAGGTGTTATCGACTTTACTTTCTGAATATATTTATATTTTACATTATTAACAGAATATTTTACTGCTAACGAATATTTGATAGATACTTTAATAATTATGAATAGATTATATATTAATTTCGTAAAAGCAGACATTTTAAGCGCGCACGTCAAAATCAGAACGATTTTATCATTGAAAAATATCATTTGCGTGCACACACATTTTCCTCGCTTCCGACTCGCTTTTGAGTTTAATACTTTAAGAAACTTGCTTGAAAGATCTTAAGTGGGCGCTTACTTATAACTCGTTTTAAATGAATCTACGACTAAAACCAAAGTGCGACGGTAAGGATTAAAGACCGATGCTTTATAGCTGCTTAGATTCAGAGAGATCTCGTCGTCTTTGCAGTCTGCGACACTATTCCGTCGCAATTTCATTCGCGACGAGGTCGAAATGTCGTCATCTAAAACCCAACTTCGCGAGGTTGCTATATGCAGCTGACTGTGAAAGCTGAAATGAAACGACTCGAACTACCGGCCAACTAGCGTCGTGACACTAACATCATTGGCATACGCATACGTGTGGCGCTGCAACCTGTTGTTTTCCAGCTACGCGAACTTTATAATGGCGCCGCGTTCCTCGTATGCGTTTGGCTAAATGTCCGACACGGGATCAGAGAGCTTAAAACGCATATGCCGGCAAAAGGTATAGGATTAGCCAGATGGATTGTGAATTTCGTGATGGTCGCGCATTGTGTTTCAACACACATACACTCGAGTCAGGATCATTGCTACGGTCCTCCCAATTACGAGTTCGGAGGAAAATATCTGATAAATTTCAGTTAATTTTCTTTCTCACTATTTGTCATACACGGAGAAAATAATGTGGTAATGATTACAAAATTTTGTAATATTGGACCATATTGGAATTATGACTGAAATTGTGATGTGTGTTGTAATTTTTAGTGACGTATTTTCATTGTACACGTCACTAAAAATTAATTACAACACAGATAATAATTCCGGTAATGGTCCGGCATTACCAAATTTTGTGTTAATTTTTATATTTCCTTTGTGTAACACAGATCTAGCTTCTCGTCGTTATATTTATCGATCGATCGTCAAGAAAAATCGCAAATCAGCGCGAAAACAATCACGAAACAATGGCGGTCTCACTGCGATGTTTCGCGAAGTTTCAAGTCGCCGCAACTAATCCGAGTGATTTACATGCGCGCTTGGTCCGACGTAAGAGATGCCTTGTAGTTGCCGTTGCTTAACTGATTCGGTGGAGAGTCACTCTCGAACAGTGCCGAAGTGAATAACAATTAACAAGCCAGGCTGCACGCTCGACCAGGCCGCGCGCAACTCCTATTTGCACACTGTACGAAGATACGTTTAGCTCGTGCCATTTCACGTGGCGCCTTCATTTCCATGGGCAAATAATATTTCTAGCCAATTTTCACCCTGGCAACAAGCTCTAACCGGCGCAAATATCTACGCGCAATGGCCCACTTTACGGACAAAAGGAGAGAGAGAGAGAAAGAGAGAAAGGAAAGAAACATACGCGATCAGCGTCCAATTATCTTTCTCCTTCGCCTCAATTTTTGATTGTTGTCGAGCAGTAATTGCTTTTCTTCTTTCTTCTTCTTGATTGTAACTGACGGGATGTACGGATGAATTTTACGAAATACATCCCTCGGTAGATTCGGACTTGAACTTTCCAGAGAAAAAGTTTCGCTTAAAACGCGATCTCAATTCGAGGCACGCTTAGCGATGTATTTAACGTCGAGGATCTGAAAGATGCATATAAAGATCGCGCTTGCTCAGTTTTCATCGCGGAGGGGCTGAGTCTCGAGTTTCATCGAAGAGAACGCGCGCTCTTAAAGTTTGGTACAAATCTTGCCTATGCAGTAAGCTGGCTGCTTTCGGGAGCTGCACGAGAGGAGGAGGAGGAGAGAAAGAGAGAGAGAGAGAGAAAGACTGATGATGACATTTTCTCAAACTTGGTAGCGCTCGGTCCACATTCGCAGCTAGTTTGTCAGAGTTGCAGCGCAGCCCCTTTTGTCTTGATGCAAAACTCTTCCCGTCGAAAATAAACTTCTCGCGCGTACGATACGCGCGCGCGCGCGCGATAAACGGATACGCGGTAGTCCCTCCCTGCCTCCATCGTTTTTCTTTCCTTCGTTTCCAAATACAAGATACTATTTACGACGCCACGCGAAAGTCGTATCTCCATCTTTACACGTTCCTTCCTCGCAAGAATTTTATTATACCCCTCGTGCGCATGCATCCGCCGGTGTGCTTGATTTACGCTCCGTTTCCACGAGAATTCAGTTCGCTGCGAACGGCTTGTCCGTGCCGGCGCAAATATACAGAGAAAGACACTGTAAACGTACGAGTCGCGATGTCCGCTGAATTCCGGCGCACAGTCGAAGCTGCTGCATCGAGGTGGGGAACGCTCGCCGATCGTGTTCATCCGTTCTCGCGAGCGATTCGACTTCGGCGTATCGCGACCGCGGTGTCTCTCTTTTTCTCCCTTTCTCTTCTTTTCTCTTACGAAGCAACGTCGCTTATAAAACACAGAATTATGTTAATTTCGAGACGCCCCGTGCACGCGCGCGCGCTACACGTCGAACGCCGCGGGACCGTTGCGATCTTTTCTTCTACCTTTTCCCGTCTCGCCGCCTCGGAATCCACCGTTGCTTTCGAACGGCGGAGTTCCGGTCAAGAATGGAAGCCGAGGTAATCCCAAGAGAGAGCCCTCGCGACGATATCTATGCGGAATGTTACTTTAAGTAATGTCATCTCTCACGATTGGATTCTTTTAAGTAGACCAGTCGGACCCCCGGGGATCGCCCGGAGCTCCGGCTTTCGAACCCGACTAGCTTCGGCGAGCGTCTTAGCGAGACCTTTTCCCTCCGTTCACGTCGTTCGCGAGGGTGTAAGTCGGATTACGGATGGCGACAGGCAGGGTCGGGAATATGTGAAACGCATAATCAAACCTCGTCGCAAATTACGTCTAGCGACGGCGGTATTTTCAAGCCGAAGTGCAGCGAGGTCGTTTACCTTTTGAGACCCGCCACCAGGGCGAATATTGTCTATTGTACGTAACAAGGCTTCCAGAACGAACAAGATGCGAGGAGTTTCGCTCAAAGCGCTCTGTGATAGGATGCATTAAGAGGTCATATATGGTGTCCTTTTACAGACGTTGCTGCTTTTTCGCAGCATCTTGAAAATTTAAAGGGTTTCGCGAAATTTTTTGTCTTCCATAATTTCCAGCAAGTCGCCTTTCAAGCGAAATTTCTTTTACGTCTAATCGGTTTGATATCGTATTTAATTGTATGCAATGCGTATATTGATCTAATGAATCTACTTTCAATGATATTACGGTTGGGCCTAACGGCAGCGATTAACTGTCGTCTCGCTGTTGGAATATTGATTACTTTTGTGGCCTTAATATTGGTATGGATCTATAATTTGTTATACTCAATAAAGGTAATAATAATAATAAAATAACTCGCGTGAGTAATTTTGTGTATTAAATGTTTCATTCGAGTCGAAAAATCCGGCAGAATTCGACGGAGTTGAGTACGAATTCACTCATTGTCAGGGGAGACTGCTCGTGGAGGATTTACTTAACGAGTTTAATGTCTGAGATAGTTAAATGTCGTTCTCGTGCACAATAATCGCGGTCGTTATACAATTCTGCTCGCGAACGATCTTTCCTTGCGGCGTTGTATCCACCATTGCGAAGCCATTACTCTTGGAGGAATCTTTCGCGCATTTTCTTTGAAACTTTCCTACCTTGTAGCTCCGATGCTCCGTTGCACGTGCTGGCAAACTTCGTTCAGGGAACTTCTCCAGTCGAGTAATAAGGAAAGCGTTAGAACGAGTCGTTCGCTAAATTTCACCGTGCGAAATATTCAAGATCGGTCCTCGGCAATAATGCGTTGCAAAATTTTCGGCGTAGCGCAGCGAAGTGAATGCTAGCGAAGTTATTAACGAAATCATTTCTGCATTTTCTTGCAGGTGAGTTCCATCTAGACTACAAAAGCTAGCGAAGTTGGCGCCCGGCCAATGTAGGGCTCAGCTACGTTATCCGTACGGCTGATATTCGCAATTTCCAAAGTCGTTCTGGATATTGTGAAGCGTGTTATAATCATTCCCGCGTTGATTCATTTTAGATTATCACGTTGAATCTTAATCAAGAGAGTAAACAGAAGAAATATACCGTGGTGATATTAAAACAACGATCATTTCAAGTCAAAGTGGAAATGTTAATTTCACGACAGAAGTCTGTAACTTATTTGATACGAAGTGATTCATTCAATAGCGTATGTAACTCACTTCGTTTGAACATTATTCGACGTCTTTAAAGATACGTTAATTACATAAGTGTCATGCGACAGTTCCGTTTTCGCGCGAGGTCGCGGGCATAGTAAGGAATATAAATTATCACAGCCTGATTTCACATACAGAGTCGGGCCGGAATCCTATTCAAGATTCGCGCGCGAAGAAAATTGCGCGACGATTTCGCGACGTCGTGAGGAAATTTCGCAAGAGTCCCTCAATATTCGCCGTTGCGGCTTCTAGAGCGCTCGCAGCTGTGTCCTAAAGCGCAATAGTCGGCCGCAAACGTGACCGGGCGGATGCATTTCTGTATGCTCTCTTCCGCATGCTCTCTCGTTTACTTGGAAACATAAATACCCGCGATAGTCGTGCGTGATTGCGCGAAGTTACTTGAGGCCCGACCGATGAAATGAAAGGCGCATAGTGAACACGGTGACGACTTCGTCGGTCAAACACGACGACACCCGCTCGAGATGCAAATCCGGAGCGCCACGGCCTCATTTTCCGCGCTGCTGTATTTTTTCCGTTGTAAATTCCGGCGCGCGTTGCTTCCTTTGTTCTACAAGAATACGCGCTGCGCAATTACGCGAAGCGTAAATAAAACGAGGAGCGTCGAGCAACGATGCGTTATAAACCAACGTTTTTTGCCGATAAAATAGAGTATGCGCGTACAGTTATTTTCAAATGCTAAACGAAAAGCCGTGGCACAACGGAGGAGAACTTTCGAAACCTTCAATTTTCATTGCTTAACTCATTGCCCGGTGAGCGAACGGAGAAATTATGTCGAGTCTACCAGTCGCGTAAAAAATGAACTCCTACTTAGAGCACCATCGTTTAGTTCAACACTGTACTCACGGAATAATCGACGTTGTGCGGTCACCGGAAGAAGAAGCAACAAATGCTGGTTTTAATTACCTGGGGAAATCGTGTTTCTCGTACAAAAGAAAAGTAAAACTCGTAACGCGTTCTAAAACTACGTGGCACACACATGCACACATATACACGCATTCCTCAGCGGAAAACAGAGCGAGAATAACGTGCTATAAATTATTTTACCTCGTGTAATCCCTTATTATCTTCTTAACAAGAGATTTTTAACCGGAAAGTAGATTGATCCCCCTGCCGCTCCGCGCGAAAAGATTAGAGATTTTTCGCTGCTGGCGACAAGCTTGTGATTACTAATGCGACGTGTCGTGAACAACAAGTTGATCGCACGGGACTGGGGCTTGGTGTGATCGGCCGATGTGAACGTATATTACAATGCGAATTAGCTCATAGACGTATTCGTACACGCTTGACGTCCTCGATACACTATTGATATTCAGATTCCATGGAGGATATCAGGAAGCTGCTTCGTCGAGGTAAGCCGATTGGCAGCGAACCGTCAGGCATCCGCATCGTCTGCCAATCAGCTTACGTCAAGGCATCGCACGAGCACATGAGCAAACTCATACGTATCCCGAGTCCCTGTTCGGATGCTGGATCGTCCTTACGCACCGCCTCGTGGTGCATCTCGCGCGCGCAAAGGCGGCTTAAGGAAACCAGCCAGGATATTTGTAGCCCGCAGCACGTGCTTGAAAGGTGTCGACTAAGTTCGATGGCTTGACTCGATAAGCCAATAAACCGCCGACTCAAAGGATCGAACTCTCCCCGCTCGATATGGGAGGAGGGTGGGGGAGGGNCGGGGAGGCAACAAAACCGTTCCGTGAAGTTTTAACGGTGCACCGGCGAGTCATTGGCCGTTAGTAAACGAAGCATGTGTTGGAGAACGGAAGGCGGGCTACATTATTCCCAAGTAGTGAACTCCCAGCGAGTCTGGGGCCATTAGCAACGCTAATTCTCCCTATATTTACTCGCTGCCATCGTAAAGAGTGAAGTTGCTCTTTGAGCGAACGTAGAAACGATCGCTACATTTGCTCAGGCACGGTTAACGGTTACGTTCGCGTAAGATACGACGTGTGCATGCTGAAAACGTTCCGTTCTTCGTGCGAGATCGCGAAGCGTTGCGACGGAGGGTGTTCGAGGAATATCCGGCGAACATTCTTTCCGCAAGCGGTCGTAATAATACATAATCGATTTATATTATATATTTGATTATATTTACTCACTAATTATTATTTTATTTTGGTTATTTCGATTATTTCATTATGCCCAATCGTCTCAAGTTTGTCTTTAGAATTCGGATCCGCTGAACGAAGTAACGCGATATAAGCTGAACTGCATTTTAACGATCGAGAGAAAAAATGTCCAAGAAAAATGCAAGTTTTCGGCGTCGTTTTGCTCCGTACGCGCGGCCGAGCGACTCAGATATTCATTGTACTTGAAAACTGTATAAGCTTACCCCCCCCCTCCCCCCTCTCACTCGCGGGTGCCGGCGGTGCTTGGGAAGCGGAGTAGCCTGGAAGTAGCTTTCTTTCCGCGTAACCCTAACTGCGCGGGCGCGCGCGGCTGCAACGTAAACACACGTAGTTTGCACGCTACTACCTTGCAATTCGACAGCGCGGAAGTTTGCGCGGTGGATCTGCAAGATGCAGACGAGGGGGCGCGTCTGCTACGTACGTAACGTAAATACTCTCCGCGTAATGTACGTACGTACGAGAGCGCAGGACGTTCGTTCGTCGTCGTGGTGTGCGACTTGTACGAGCGCGCGGCTCTTATCGCTGAGCTGCTTGGTGCGCTCGGGGGATGTAATTATGGGGTCGGAGGGAGAGACAGAGTGAATGGAGAAAGAGAAAAAGGACGAGAGAGACCGCCTGCTTTGCCGATAGCCGAAATTCTCTCTCTCTCTCTCGCCGCGCACCACGGTGATGTCGGATGAACGTTCCGTTGCACGACGAAGCGCTTCGACTGCGCTTTCTCCTATTTGGTTTTGCCTCGGCGGAGGAACACGCCTTGCTAGATGGGGTGAGTACATATTGCACGGGGCAGGATATTCAGGACTTTTCTTCTCTCCCGTCTACCTTTCGGTAGCATTCAAACAGGAGCGACGGTCGCGGAGGCTGAAGGGGGAGGGGGGAAGGGAGAAAAGAGAGGGAGAGGTTTAATTAACGGGGCGGCGTCTCGGTGTTTATTTTACGCGAAACCACCGCGCATTGCCACCGCTCGCTCGCTCGCACTCGCGAGAGCCAAGTATCGTGCATCCCTCGCTCCATTGAACGCTCGATTCTCGCCCTCCGGCCCGTGCGGATCATATTTCTCTTAAATGCTCGGTACTTAACGCGAGCGCGCCGCGCCGATGAAAGATTTATATGGCCGCGTCCGATGCCGTCCGTGCTCCCTCGGTTTCCGCTCCGGCAATTACCGGGCCGGCCGGGAGAATGTCCCAGTGAATATCCCCCGCCGGTTGTCAGACTTACTTCGGGACCGGCGGCGTAATGGTCAGCCCCGCGGAGGAAATGGACCGGCAAGGCCGGCCGTATCTCCTCCGCGTGCTACACGCGCGGCATTGAATGTGCGCACGCGCGCGAGCGAGCTTTTGCTTTCGGAAGTGCCGATCGATACGCGGCCGGGTCGGTTTATTCAGCAGACAACAACAATTCTTATTGTTATGTATCTCGCGCGGATGAAATATGTGCCGGGTTAATCGGGAGATGGTCGGCTTCGAATTTCAATCCCGGCCGAACATGGAAACTGTTTCTTGAATTTACGAGAGGTGCCGACTGCCCGAATAAATCGGGGACAGCTCGATCCGCGTCAAACAAGCGCTCTCCTCCGAGTAAATCGCTATCTAAAACGCAGTTCTCAAAGTTGTCGAATTAAATTAATGCGCACGGTAAAGAATTTCGTGTGAATGACGGTCTATGGAAATTTTGGTGTTACTTTAATATGGAAATATGTTGAAAAGTACACAAGTATGTTAAATTAACATATTCACTTTGTCAACATATTACTTTTTAACATATTCACTTTGTCAAAGCGCCCCTCCCCCCCCAGAAATTTCAGCGAGCCGTTATTTGCACCAAATTTTTTACCGTGCGTTCATCGAGTACAGAATATTTTCGTCTGTTACGCTCGTATTTAATTATATCGCAGCAGAATGCGCTCCGACAGATCTGTCTTCCTAATTACACCGGACGTTCGTTTCGATGCTGGTCTCTCTATCCGTCTGGTATACAGTGCGAGATAAATCTTTTCGGCGTATCTCCCCCTCCGACACCCTCCAGGCGAGAGCACCGGGAGAAGAAAGGGCGAGGCGTGTGACGTGGGAATTTTCTAAAAATTGATGTCCCGGCAATAGCGTGGCTATACAAAACCCATCGCAGCCCGAACAACGCAGTAACGTCGTTTGCATAGCACCATCGCCGTCTGGCACGGTAATGTGCAGCATCTTGGGGCGCAATCGTCGGAGCCACTTGCTCTCCTTCTCTCGCTCGCTCGCTCGCTCGTTCTCTCACCTCGTCCGAGAAAGAGTCGCGCCCAGGTTCTCGCCCCGCTTCAACCTCTCGCGATAACATCTCTCATTTATCAGGACGGCGCTGCATCGTCGTGCAACGACCGCGTCTTAACGTCCTCCGCTCGCTACCCCCTCGACTTCCATGGGCGTCATCTTCGTCTTATCCAGCAACGGGCGATGGGCCCCGCAGGAAGGGGCACTTTCGTTTCAGCTTTGTAAAATGCACCGGCGAGACGGATTCTCCTGAGAACCCGCTCGCGAGAACTCCGCGAAACACGCTCGCGCGAAATTACTGCGATTTAAAGCGCCGCGCCGAGTGCCGCGGGAAAGCGTTAATTATTTACTTGCCGTTTGCTGAAGTGAACGCCGATTAGCGAACAATGACCGAGGCCGACTCAATGGTAAAATACGAGCGGGAGTTGCTTCGTTTCGCGAACTTTAAGGACTTGGCGGGTTGCACTTGCGGCGAAATCAGCTATTAATGTAATACGAATGCGCAACACGAATGAAAACTCCCATCGTCGTGCAACGACTCGAAGCGCACGCTTAAAAATTAATCGAAAAAATAATTTCTCACGACCTCTCCGAATTATTTTAGCGTGCGCTTTGCCGCAAAATGTTTATATGATTTTGTTTCTCGCGCGATATGCGCCTGATATTTTTTCATGTTTATCGAATAAATTGTTATGCATCAGATATTTTATAGTAGATGTTCGCGCGAGCTCAAGCATAAAGAAAGCACGAGATCTCATTATTCTTCAGACCATACTTTATATCAACAAAGTGAATTTAAAGTTGCCTTTAGATTAAATTAATCGAGCTTAAAACACGCGTGTAAAAGCTTGTTGTACAAAATATGCGAATATCGAGTACGTGAACGTTATCAGGGATATGATATAATTGGCGCAAGGCACGTAACATGAATCGATAGAACTGGAGAATCGGGTATCGGCTTGCTAGAAGAGGATGAACGAGAGAGAGAAGGGGGGGGGGGGCAGAGTAAAAGATACATTATACGATATATCGCATCGGGTTTTAAACTGCATTGTTAGAACCATCCTGAGTAGGCCAATAAAAGTGCATTGAAGTTGTACGGATTGCATGGTCTGCCAACAAAAGAGGATGCGAATGGCGAGATTTTCTGTGAGAAGTGGGTCACAAATGCGAGAGACTCGAGAGCGATAGCCGAGAGGAAAAGATGAGCCGAAAGTTGTCCCGACAGAGAAGTGAAATCCGCAAAATAAGTCTACGTAAATATAAACGCGCGATTGGAATACCATGCTGCGCGGGCGGTAAGTTTGCGCTCACCCTGAGGATTCTCTCCCGTTAGTATCGATATTAAGCGTATTTTATATTTGAGAGAAAGCCGATATAAGTCGTAAAACAGTTCCTGAAGTTGAATTGGATATTGATGCATTTTTATTGCGCGGTTTATACAGAGAGGAAAAACTCTTCCCCTTAAAATATATTTATATCCGCAATATGTTTTGCTGTATTCTCTTCCTTTTTCGCGGATGACAGCATGTGAATGAATTATGCCTCGATAATTCGCCCCCGCGTTCGTGTGCCGTGTCTCGCTTGATTAAAATACAGTTTTATTGAAACACAACGTTCCAACCTTGCCGTTTTATCCAATTTACTTATATTTACTCGGTACTTACACTCGCGTGAGAAACGAATGCAGGTAGCTGTCAACCTACCACGTGTACACAGGCGGTGTAAAGGGTTAATGAACCGACGTTATCGAATTCAGCACACGTCACGCTGTTGCTAACCAGCCCTGCACGAATTTCACACCCTTGCTATATATACATGTAAGCGAGGTCAGATTCTTCGAATCATGAAGATACAGTTTTCCCCTCGGAGAGCGTAAATCGTCGCAGCTGCTTCATATACAAAGTTTGTTACGTTCCTGCTTCGTTGCTCTCTCTCGCGCGCGCTCTCTCTTTTTTTTCTCTCCCTCTCTCTCTCTTTTTTTTTTTTGCTTTGTTTCTCTCTCTTTTTCTCCCTCTCTCTGCCTCTCCCTCCCCCTTGTTCTCGCCCTCTGGAGCACCCTACCTTTTTTCGTCGAAAAATCGAACGCGACCCTGCACGTGACGTGCTTTCGAAGCCGCGATAAATTCCTTTACGAGCCTCCCCGGCCGTTGCCGCCATTAACTCCCTCGTCTACGTTCGATTACGCCGACATTCCGCGCGGGATAAAATCCACGTGCAAGGAGAGAAGGGCTTTCAACTCCGTCCGGCAGGTCCGGAATTAAATGGATTTCTCGCGAGTGCGATATAAAAAAAAATTTAATGTCAATAACCAGGTAACGCCAATGAAAGATTTTACGGTGCCGGCCACGCACGCCAAGTCCGGCAAGGAGCTTGGATCTCTTCCTTCATCTCGTTTATTACTGCCACATTACGGAGTTTAGACCCGGTGAACACAAAGGAGACCTTACCGCGCGTTGAGCTAAAGGACCTCTTATCCAGATAAACTTTACGAAAAGACAATAAACTTAACGATTTCTCTCTTCTCCTTTTCGCCCCGTAACTACGACTTAGGACGAGCAGGAATATTTCAGGGTATTCTAGCGAACGATTATGCGTTCGAAAATTATGCAGAATAAGAAATCAGGATAATGGGGAATGCGACGATTGAAAATGCATATTAAATTACACCGGTCGAAGATCTTACCATTCAATCTGTCGTTCGTCCATTTCCAATTGTTAAATTAATTATCACACGACCAGTTTTTATTCAGAAAATTGAATCGGAAATTATTTTCGGATCATATATTCTTACAAGGAATGAAGAGAGATTAAGGAATCGTCGTAATTTCGCGAAATCGCGATCGTTCCTCACATATCTGTCGTAAATATCCGCTTCGGTCTTTCATTGGATCCACTATATTCCGCGTAAAGAAGATATACGCTCTCAAAATATCACCTTGACTCTGCTTCCGATAACTTCTGATTTTAGTCATGTTTCATTACGTATTTCGCGCCGTTTAATTCTGCCCTGTACACCAGATGTCTTATCTGTTGCAACATTTATTCATTATCATTATATATATACACGCACACATACATAGTTTAAACTAATTTACACAACGCTCTAAGACAGACCCCCTTAAGAATAGAACCAATGCAAGTTACTGTGGCTTCCTGTAATTTTCATTTGCGTAAGGTTAATTATGCATAATTATGCGTAAAGTTAAAAATCATACCGGTAACCCTAGTTAATGTTAATAAAGTTAATAAACTTTCATTAATTAAAACACATATAATTCTTCTTATACGTACAAACCTCCTTTTCACGAAATATGACCAACATCGATCTCAAATATGAATAACCGTCGCATCTGTCTCAAATTACGCTCGACTTCTCTCTCTCTCTCTCTCTCTCTCGGAGAGAATCACTTTTTCTGCTCGCACTCCAGGTTTTCGGTGCATTCGTTATACAACCCGAATCGCGTTGCTAATACTGCCCAATTTGCTGCGGTCGAGACGACTAGCCTCCAAGGGAAACTGACTCAAAGCGATCGTATTGGACTCGATCTCGTCGCTGGATTCTCGGTTGACGGCTCTGTGTTGCAATCGGAATCCCTTGATCGGATGCGTATCTCAGGAAAGCGAATTCCCGAAATGTGTACGATCGGCCACGTGTGCCGAAGGGTCCTTTAGCCGGACAGACATCAACGAAACAACGCGGTGTGCGCGGGTCGCATGTTCTCCGTTCCTCTCTCTCTCTCTCTCCCTCTTTCTCGCGTCCACTCGCACGCTCTTTCTCTCTCGTCCTCCCCCTCTCTCGCGCGCGCGTTCGCGTTATCGATTACTCGCAGAGGGGTTATCACCCCTGCCGGGTGCGCTTGCTTGCACAGGCCGGTGCACACGCCTCTGCGATCGCGCGCGCCAGCGTGTCCGTGAAATTACAATGGCCGACACCGTCAGCCTACAGTTGTATGACGATGTACGCGAACTCCGTGAACGTCGCCGATGACGATGTCGATGTGTAAATGAAGCGCGCGCGTACGAATTCGATCATTTAATCCGCGCGATCGCGGTCCCGCCGTCACAGCCGGCGTTGACTTCGATTCGTTTTCAACGGGCGCGGCGCGCCACCTTGCACGCGAGCCTCGTGATTAAATCCGCGCGAACGGACGTTCCCCGTCGCGACCTCGTTTCATTACGATTCCCGCGGCCCCTCGTGACCGAATGGCGAGAATTCAAATTTCACAACCCCCGAACGCGCGAGCGCGTTTTCGCCGTTGTCTGACAACGTGCTGCGACGATAACCGTCCAGTGCGATAATGCGATCGCATTAAACGGATTGTGACGAGCGGTAGAACGCGAGGAAGGAAGGAGAGAGTGAGAGGAGCGGTCCACATGCTTTATCCGCTGATTTAGTATCGCAGTCGTTTACCTTGGAAATAGCTCGAGTCACGTCTCGCGGAACGGCGGATTCGCATAAGATACCGAGGAGGGAGGAGGGGGAGGAGGAGAGTTGATACGCGCGCAGATTGTTTCAGCGAGATTATCGGAGCGTAATTCGCAGCCTGTATTTCCGCGATGTAAGCAAGCGGGTCGACATACGTCATCGTAATTAATAAAGTAACATCGGCCGTGCCGAATCGATGCGCTGAATTTCCCGCGCGGATCCGCGGAATGCTCGATGGCAGGGCCATCCCGCGATCCTGCGTAACCAGACACTTGCGCGTTCCGCGGAGCTGCGAAGTCACGTGAGCGTTCATCGATAATGGCGTTAAATCAAGCTATACAACACAATGTGGCTTGTCGAACGCGGGAATTTATTTCGCGCGGGGGCCGTAAATAACTTTGCCGACGATTTATTCGTGCATTTTCGAAAACCGAGCGCGCGCACCGAGATGTTGCGTAATCGTTCTGTTCGACGACTTCACTGCTTCAGCATTAATTATTGTTCGCTTCATTGTTCGCTAACTTATCACGCGAGCGTGTTATTTCGCAAACAGTACGGAATATCTTCAATTATTAATGACGTTGATTTTTCATTCTGTGCGATACGTATGTATTATCGTGGTGGATTTAAATTATATTACAGGGGGGCCATAGAAATACAATTAAAGGTAAATTATGGGCGTTAATAATTAAATTCAACCGGCACGCGATATTATTTTCCGGCGTGTTAATTGCGAATAGATTTTAGAGGGGGAGTCGCGCTCACTTCTGACGAGGCAGGTCTGTCAAGCGGAAGCGCGGAATAATGCATCGCGACCGGTTGAAAACGGCGACTGCTATCGAGAGCGGTATTTTCATAAGTTATGAAGAGAATATCACGGTATCACATTATAAAATTTGTAAATAGCTACTTAGGTACGTTTTACACAAGCGCTGTACATTAGCATACGGTGGGCGTTATTCCAAATTGCACGCCCGGTATTTAGCGATATCTCGCGCGTTGAATTATTACTTATTCGCTTACTATATTTACGCACGAGCCAATATTTTGAACGATTCGACGTAAATGCTTTAATCGCGTTACGCGTACTGCAACGTTTTGCGTAATTATCAGACATTAATATTTTGCGTTGACAGGCTTCCTGCAAAAATCCGGTATACTACGAATATCTCATTTCCGTCGATACGCTTGTCGAGCCTCTCGTCATATTGCCATAATGTACGGGTATAAAATCGAACGGTGTCGAAATGAAGTAAATATTTGCAGTTCAACGTAGATTCATGATAAATTCGAAATGACTTGATGAAACTGACGATGGATGTTATCGACAAGTGTTCATGAAAAATATCAATTAGAGCAGCACGGGGAAATCGATGCCGAGGACGAGATGCAGTCACTTGAAAAATTTAGCGATATTTTTGAGCCATTAAACTTGTACATCGCGGTATGCACGGTATATAACTGTACTCGACGCTAAAATGCCTGATTCCCTTTTTTATCTCTCCGTACAGGCGCTTCACCTTCTATGGCAACCACTACTACGAAATCGATACTCCATACGTGACAAGTCAGAAGTCGAGAAATAAAATCGAATCCCCAGTAGAAACGTATGCAGTTTTCCCAAATACCCATCCAGTTACTGTCTAGTATTAATGCATTCTCATTAGTTGTAACAATACTGCGTAGGAAATGGACAAAAACTTGATCAAGTTTTATTCAGGGATACTTCTGAAGCGAAACTGCCCATTTCGCGATCAGGTTTGCTTATTAATCGATAGAATAATTTTTTGTTCATTTATTGTTCTGTTTTCGTTTTATAAATGGGTTCAGATTTTGCATTTTTTTTAGTGTGCAGGAAAACTGTTACATCTTAATTTGGATCCCAAGTAATTTCATTCCTCAGTTATTAAACAGAATTTAATAAACTGTCCGGTAACTGCTCAAAAAATGCATGAAATTTCTACCATTTCTACCAGGGATTATAGCGTCGACATATACGGCTAAAGAATAAAGAAAAAGAGTCTGAAATATATTAAAATCTTATATTCTTAATTCCGAGACGGTTTATGCACTCTTCGTCTCCATACAGTTTGCAACATGGTCGATGTGCTATGAAAGAACTTACTACTTAATTACTAATTTCTGGGGACTGCTCGAAAACATGTCCTCCTCTTGGTCATCTAGCTACCTTCCGAACTGCATCGAGAAGAAAACATTCAAAAAACCATCTTGGAACCAAGTATATCATTGTCGTTCATAATCGAACTGGCCAAATGTTTCATTCGCCATATTAACACTCTAGAATTACGTTTCCTCGGAAACTTCATCTTTACGTCGTTATGTCGACGTCATCGTTATGTCGTTACATCATTATATCGACCATCAAGAAAATACTTGACGTTCGAGACTGCAAGAAAAATCCTTCTCTTCTTTAGCGTTGCGAGCCCTGCATCGTATTTATGAATTACTTGGGCGCTCGTCCCATTTATGCAAACGGCGGAACGCGGCTCCTTTTTTTTCGCTCTCTATCTCTCTCTCTCTCTCTCTCTCTCTTCTCGTAGCCAGTGCAAGTATGCGAGGAATGCATCTGCATAAATGAGGAGGCCAGACGACATACGTGCTCGCCGCGCGTCGACTCGTTTTGAACATGCTTTAATAGCGCGACCCCGACACGTTCGCGAGTTTACCTCGGCCTTATATCTCCCGCTTCGTGTGCCTTTCATCCCTCCCGGGTTACGTATCGTAAACCTTCGTTCGTTCGTCACCCTCCTCGTGCTTCTCGGACAGCATTCCCGTCACGGTTTGTTCAGCCTAGATCCCTTCCGCGAGCGAACAGACGTATATATAGCAACCGCGCTACCCCGCGCGTGTTCTCTCTCTCTCTCTCTCTCTTTCTCTCTCTTTCTGCACCTTCACGTTCCTGTACGACCATTATGCTATAAATAACTTGACCCATAACTTTTATGCGAAGGCACTTGTGGAGCTAGCGAGGGCCCAAGTCGCGCGCAAACGCTCGCGATAGAAACGCGATTCTTACGGACGCGCGTCCGACGTCGGCACGTATTCCGAAGCCATTGCACGGCGCGCGTCGGTTCAGATATTTCGCTACACCAGGCGCGGAGAAGATATAGAAGAATGAATGTTGTACCTGGCGACAGATGGTATTCTGAGACGCAGTTACTTCTTTATGCTATTACCGTAAAAAGCTACACGGATGACATGGCGGAAAAAAAAAAGAAAAGAAAGAATTACAATACCAGATGTCGTCGACGCGAAACGATGCAATTTCTTTGGTTACTTCGATCGAAGCTGTATTTGCAGCTGTCTGACGGCGGGGACACGTTCTATTCGAGAAGTGAAAATCCGCGAGTTGATATTTCATTTTTCACCGAAATAGAAATGTTAGTTGAATGAACACATATTACTAGTATAACTGAAGTGCCGAATAAAAATTTTATTCTTATTTGAACATCGCCCGCCCTGTGTACAGGAGAAACCATTACGCCACGACGAATTTGCAGTCCCGGGAAAATGGCAATCAAGAGTCCGGCGAAACTTTTTTTCCCGCAATAAATTCGACATATGTTGTCATTAGTGCTTGATAAAAAGCGGGTTTTCAAAAGTTTATTCTTCGGTGCAGCGGAGCTGAATTTATTCCGATTGTCGGGGAAGTGGCGTATACAGGTGCACCTCGCTGAAATAGTTGCACCTGCAAAAAGCGTGAAATTTTCTTACAGTTCATGAGACACGCTCGCAGCTTTTCTAACTAAACACGTTGTTTCCCCGTCGGATACGCCTTTTTCCGGTCCGCGGAGAATGGCGGTTGAGATTTCTGTAGTCGGCGGTAAGCGATACATCTCAGGGGCCGTAAGAAGACATAATCGTGTTTTGCTACCCCGGCAGCCGCCTCCCTTCCGTTCCCTTTTCATCCCTCTCGGACCCACCCTTCTCGCATTTATAATATTCTCGCGAGCGACCGCCTCCGTCTCGCTCTTAACGCGAACGCATTACAGAGGCGCTCAAATTATCGTCGCGCTTTCTAGCACTTAGTCTTTCTCTCGTCTGTTTTTTTCCCAACGTACCCCCTGCCATCTTACTCTTATAATCTCTCTTCCGGCCTCTTCTGTCGTCTCTCGTTCGGCATCCGAGAATGAGACAACGATAAACGACCGATGTTTTTCTTTTTTCTTAACGATTTGCATAGATACAACGAAACGCGAGATACAAACGAAAAACACTTTCGTTATAAAAGAGATTTGTTTAAGTCGGTATTGCCTATTATAACGCTTTGTGGTAGAGTCATGACATAAAAAATGTGGCATGAAAGAAAACGCTTTCGAAAGTAATTTTGCAAACGATGGTAACTCATCGGTAAAATTGCAAAGTTTAACGCGAGCGACTGTACACTCGTTCGAGTAAGCTAACGTTAAGTCGATGCTGCGGGATAACTCGAACACGTTGGAGACGTCCATTTCCACTTGCCGCGCTTCTAAAGACACCAGGTGGCCGCCCCGTTCGCCGTCGGAGACGTCGAAGTCGGGTCCGATTTATGTAGCGGTCCGATTCGACGGTGTCTTCTCCGCCGACTCGAATTGATATATCAACGTTCATAAATTCGACCGCGCATAAATCCAGATACCGGCGGTAACGCGCCGTGACGGCGTAAACATACCTGATAGTTCAGTGTCTCATGTTTCAACGTCGTTGCGCTATAGTGTCGCGAGTACGCGCCTCGTAGTGAAACTTCACGTGACTAAGGAGACTGGGAACCTTCGCGCCGTCAATCTCCACTACCGTCGCTGAACCTTCTCGCGCGGAATTTGACAGTGAGTCGCGCGGATTTGCGAGGCGCAACGTAATGACGCACGGGATGCAGCTCGGTGTGTCACGACACACACATGCACACACTCTCTCTCTCTCTCTCTTACTCTCATTCGCACATCCGACAAGTCGCGCGACAGACGCGACGGAACAGGACGGGACGATATCGATCTTCCAACCGCGCGTTTCCACGCTCTCGCGAATACCACGGGAACCGTATCGATCGAGGGGAACACGTCGCTCTCTCCCTCGAAACGACGCGAGAGTATTCCTGGAGATAGATTGCATCGGGGCTAGATATGTATTTGGCGCATTACCTATCGCGGGAGACTCGTAACTTCGTTACCGGGAGGCGAACGGTCGAATCTCATAAACGCGGCGCTTCGCGACGCGACGTACCGTCATTTATCAAAAGGTGCGAGAGAAAGAGGAAAAGCAAGGGGCCGAGGGAGGACGCGGACGCGCGGAAAGAGGATACACGAAACGACGAGGATGGGAAAGAGACGAGACCGGTGTCGAAATTAAAATTCGCTTCTGGTAACCCCTGGCAACGGGTACGCGCGAATAGATTCCATTTCCACCGTGTTTCGCGCTCCCCTCCCCCCCCCCCGGCGCCCCTCTGGCGCGGTCCGTTTATATCTGCTGTCTCCGACTTCTAAAAGCCAAAAATTGACTTCGCAGTTGTCAGGGACGATAAATCGATCTTCCTCCTCGATTTCCCATCTCGCGACCGTTTCGCTTTGCGTTCGGATTCCCCTCGAAGTCGGACATCGGCCGACATAATAGCGCCGCAGGTATCTAAAAGCGACCATAGCGACAAGACTTTAATTACAGAAAGGTGATCGTTCATTCCGGCCGGCGTTATCGGCCCTTCGCTCGCGCCAGACCGTGCCTGGATTGCGGGGATAACCGGAGGTATAGAAGACGACAGCTTCGGGCATTTTTCAATTTGTCATCGAACGATATCGTCGAAAAGTCCGGGAATTCGCTGCGCTTTCTCCGGACCGTCGGCGATATTCTGACCGGTCTCAACAGTATTCCTATTTACTATGATAAATCTTAATTCTTAATTGCGTCGGCAAATTGAATTAATAATTACGTCAGAGTTATAGAGAATCTTGAGAAAGACGTCATATTTCCAGCATTTGTAACGAAAATATGTCTTACAATATGATTTACAGTATAATTTATCAAATAAACTGTTAGATCAAGCGAGCAATCAAGATTCTCGCGGATAATCGGGAAAGGCTAGAGTGATTTTATGCAATTCTGAAACCGTAAAATTCACGGTCGCAATTTCTTTTACGGCTTCACTATGACTATTAGATGCGTTATCGTATAAAAACACTTTACTTACCCGCTCACGTGACGGCCTCGACGAGCTTACGTCACAAAAACGTACTGTTCTAGACTACGCTGCGAGATAGACCGAGACAGACGAAATGCAAATTACACAGTTTAGTTTCAACAGCTTCAAATGGCTCGGGAACTACTAGCGCCGATAAGGGTTGCATTAGAAGTTACTACCTTTAAAGAGATAAGTGCAGTACGTTTACCGGATCTGTTTTGTTGGAAAGCTATCGTTGCGGCAAAGTAGTGTCTAAACTTCAACACAAAAAAATGAATGAAGAAGGAAAAAAAGGAGCTCAATAAATTATGATAAATTATCGTTTGCTAACGACTAAAACGACCTGTTTACCGTTTATTTACCATCTAAAGCTGTCATTTATATTAAAATAAATAATATAATTTATATGAAAATAAATAATAAAATAAATACGATCGCAAGGAAAAATATTTTTACGTACGACGGAAATAAATAAATAAATAAACATACGGATTTATACACGTGAAATCATATAAAATCAACTTGGAATTTTGCAAGTAGTAATGCCACGTGTCTAGTTCACGCTGACTCGACTTGCCGCGTATATACACGTTTATTGCGTCGCTTTTAATTAAACACGACTGAGAGCTCCACTGATGCGAAACCGCAGACGTTTGTTTTATAGATGTTATCCGCACTTTGTGTTCCACTGGGTATAGGCGTATAGTGGCGTGTTTGATAGCCTCCCCTGATGTTTCATTCCCTCGCTCATTGCCGTCGCTCGCTGTCAGCACTTATGCTAATAACGAACCGGCCCGTAATTACTCGGCCGCAGCGAGAGCTGCGGATTACGTTCCTTTGAGGAATTTTGAGTGTATGAAATCCGACCGGTCTTCGCGGTTTTGCTACGTGTCCTGGAGATTTTCGCCGCATAGGACAAATCTACGACCAACGAGACACGTCTGCCATTTCCGTCACGAATCTTTATTTTTCGCGTAGAGAAATGACTCTGACTGTCGATCACTGAGAAATGTTGTAACTTAAATATACAATAGGAAGTAAAAGTGGTGTTCATCAAGTCCGATTTCATATTTAAGATCATCTTAAGTATGATCTTAAGTGGTCTTAAAAGTGTCATCTGATCAAGGAAATGAGCATTTTAAGATCATCTTAAGCGAAAAATCAGATTATGAATACCATTCTAAAAGAAAGCGGGAGATTTCCGTACGTATTTCACACATCGAAATTGAAATGACGCAATCAACGAAGTAGCTTTCGTCGGACCATTTTGTTCTCCGTTCATTCACTGCGTTTCTTTATCACGGAGACAGCGCACGTTTTGTCGCGGAAATCGATGAACTATCAATAGACATTCGGCAGCGGAAAGCCCCTCGCGCTCGAGAGCATAATTTGCATCGCAGAATGCGTTTGATCGATGCGAGCTGAAGGGTGGGTTAATTCAAATACTAAATGCAACGGGCTGAAAGTGATCCGGCACAATAAGCGCGCGGAACAAAGTGCGACTAGAAACGATTTTCTTCAATGTAAATTCCAATTCTTCCTCCTCTGTGTAAGACAGTATCGCTCGAGCTTCGTGTAACTCTTTATATCGCGGAACACGTCGAAAAATTGACTCCGCTGATCGAGGCATATTTAAGATAGCTGGTCGTAAAAACGCAAAAGCGCAGCCGCTCTCGCCGAAATGTCACGTGTGCGACATTGTACGTAGCGAAGTTCGTCCGTTACGTTCGACGAGATTTTTTACGAGCCCTAAGGAAGATCGATTACTTCGAATAAAATTTTATTATTCCAGTTTTTACGTCGCGCTTCCTCGCTTTTATTGTCCAGAACGGAAATACGGCGTGGCGACTTACATTTATCGTGAGCGAAGTGGAGCGGAAAGGCGGAGAAAGAAATTGAGAACTTGTTATTTGCCGTCTTTCCCCTTCTGTTATTCCGGTTTCTCACAGCCGGAAATTTCGTCGTCCGTTGCACCAGCCCTCTCTCTTCGTACCTTCATTGTGTACTTCACGAAACAATTATAAAGGTCAGAGCTATCCGTACCTTGTGTATGTGACGTGTTCCGTATGACACGGGCGAACCCGCCATTCGTCATAGATATTGCTGATATATATCTCACATCTACGATATCTGTGATATTAAAAATGTCTTCAAAGTAAAATTTATTTATCGCGACAGCTTAGAATTTCATAAATTCTCTCGTTATTTTATATATTTATCTTTCTCAACGGCAACCTCCTCGTCGTGCCTTCCTTTCTTATTGATTGTACAATCAATTTTTTACATAATTGATAAAAGTTTACACGTAACTCGGGAAAATTAGGTAATGTGGTGTCGTTCACAGCAAATATAAACCAGTAGTAACATTACATCGATGTTATAATTTCTTACTCAATAATGTAAGTACGATATAACATGCGTTACATATAATAGTTACATTGTTGAGTAGGGAATTATCACATTGTTCTAATATTACCGTTAGTTAGTATTCACAGTGCGATGATCACAGCGGGCGTTTAACGTGCTTTTCGGGATTCACTCACGAGAAAACCTCGCGGATCTCCGAGTTGTATGCGACAGATTATATCTCTGTACATCTAAATCGAACTCCCGGCAACAACAGTTGCGCCGCTCGGCGAGCCATCTCGTGATCAGAAAAGTTCCGGCAGCTTTAATCAATTTAATCGAGGCGAGTCCCCGGCGCTTTTACGGACTACAGCGGAGAGAGTCTGCTATACTTTTCGGCTACGAACTCCTCCCCGTTCTCGCACTTCTGCCGGTAATCCAGACTAAGTGCGCCACCGCCGACAATGTAGTCCTCGAAAAGCATTCCCTGGTATTAGCACAACGCGCTCACGAATATACACGAATCTGCGCGGCCAGGTGCTCGAAGGCTAAGGAGTTCCGCTCTCGCGAGGCGTGAGTGCGGTGCGGTCTCTTAATTCTCGACGGTAACGAGGGAGACGCTCGCGATTTCCAGTCCGACGTCGCCGCGAATTAACGATCCTTTGCGTTTAAGTAACCGTTAATCCGTCAAGGCGCGAAACCGCAACGGCGCTCGGCGCTCTCACGGAGTTTTCCGCTCTTACGGCGGCCGGCGGACTCACGGTAGATCGCGCCCGGAGAGAGTTCCCCGTGTAAAACTGCCCGGATCGATACGCCGAAGTAACGCGCATTTTAATCCCCTTCTATCTCCTGCGCTCTCCGGCGTTCGCCGCGTTTCCGAGTTTCTCGGAAAATAATGACGATCCCGCGGTCATTGTTTTCTCACGGGCGACGAGCGGGGACATCGCGGAAAACAGAGCCGAAAAAGCCTCCGTCGGGCGAACGAAGTCCGACTGCGGGGTGCGCGGTCGTGTTTCGCGGAGTTTGTGCCCCGGATCGCTTCTCTCTCCGAAGTAAATCAAACAAATGGCAGTCGGAGACCCGGAGTACCGCACTTCTAAGTACTCGCCCCGAACTTTACTCAAGGTGCATTATCGTTCTGTGAGCAGACGACGGTAGAGAACGCAATTACTTTTTGAAATCGAGAGGATCGGGCTCAGAGTTTGTTCCCTGGAAACGCGCAATCGCTGCTCCGAGAGAGCCGCGGCTGGAATTATACACAAGTATGCGGGGCTTGCGTGTAATCGCGCGAGTGGCCGGATCCAACGGCGGTTCTGTTTCGTGCGTATTGTCCGCGTAATCGACTAATGAATTTACATCCCACGCGCCTCACGTAAAATTTCGCACCGGGAGACCGTAATGCGATCATCGACCATCTAGTTCTACGCTAATGGCGTTGCGAGTTCAAAGTACAGCCGCGCTCCGTGTACCTCTGCCGATGGCGGTATAATTGTATTTCCTCCGCGGAAAGCTGCCTCTACGGGCGATAAGTCGTTAACGCGTATCGGTACGGGCGAACTTGCAGCAGGTGGGGTCTCTGCCTGAGTGTGCGTGGGGTGTGTGTGTGCGCGCGCGCCCGTGTGCGACGAGAATAATAAAATATTTACTACTTTATGCGAAAAAGTTGTTCGCGTTATGGTCATCGACGATCCCGATAATAAACGCGCACTTCCGTTAATTCCCGGCTGTAAAAAAAGTGAAGCGGAAAAAATTTATGGCAGTTGAGGACCCTCGAACCTTGAAGGCGATTCGGCGAACCTGCTTTTACATCAATATACGATTATCCTCCTTCTGATAAAAAGTGAGACCCGTTTTTATCAAATATATATATATATATATATTTGTAAGAGAATTGTAGTTCTTTTCGACTCTGATGTATTCTTTGACAAACCAAGTCAATCGTTTCGCGATACACCTTTTCTATAATACTGTAACTTTCTACTTGCTATAACGTACTTACGATTAAGCTTGAAATTGAAGTTTCATTAAAGCGAAGAATCCGTATAAAATGAAGTTAAGGACGCAATTTCATTGTGCCCGTTTTACTTTATATTTGCTTGAAAGTGTTTGAAACTGACGATTTTATCCGCCAGCAATGCGTTTTCCGTTTCCACGGAACTATTATTTAGAACATGGCTTGAGAAGGGAGCTCGCGACATCTAATAAACCCGAAACACGCACGTCGTCACGATTTACGCCGAGAAGAAGAGTAATGCCCGTCGGATTAACGCCCTGCGACCAGGCTGCAGAAATATCGTTTGTTGAGCGGCACGTACGCCAGGCTAATCGATGTATTCGCGTATCGAGCGTATCCGAGTGCATCGGTTCCTCGTGATGAATGTGACGCCGCAGATGGCCGGATACCAGCATCCACGGTGCTGGGCAGATTTAATCGTTGCACGTACGTCGTACGATGCACACGTCATGCGCGATGAGGAAATATTTTCGTAATAAAAGTTTGACTTTTAGTCACGCGCGCGATAAACTGCGCCGTTACGTATCGTTACGGCGGTGCAACTAGGAATATTGTTGTTTTTCCGAATCTGTTCGTCCGATACACGTTCGAACCGACGCGTTCTAAACATCATATCATGTTTTATATTATATGTATACAACGTGTCCCGGAATAATCGTATGCAGAATGCACCGGGAAATTCTTGGTGCTAAACGGAGCAACTTTTTATTTACCAAAATTCCTTTCGAGTGATAGCTTTTTAATAGGAGCTATTTAAAGTTATCGGATTGCCGTATCATGTTGCGTGTGAGACGAGGAATTTATTCGTATAAATAATTCGTATGATTTTTAATGTTCCATCGGCTGTTTTTAACGCCACAGATATTTTTAAAACGTTGGGAATCTTCTATGAGAATATCGAATCAATATTTTTTAGAGATCTTCGACGGAAAGCTAGTACTCCTTTTTCATCTCCCCATTTATTTTTTTTCCTGGACAGTGGACTTTTATTACATCAATATATTTTTTGATACGGGAAACGTAGATTTGCAACGCCAGATATAGCACTTTAAAACTACTCGGGCATTTTATCGATTGGTTTGGCATATTAATGCAGTAGTGAACTTCCGAAGTATATCTATAAACCGTGCAAATCATAAATATTTTATATTATCGAATCCTTTTTTCCTTGGAGAGAGAGAAGGAGAGAGGGAGGGAGAGAAATACGATATCATAAATTTGTATTTTTCTTGCCTACTTCGATCCTACACATATTCTAATTGACGAATTTTGATGCAGCGGCGCATCCGCCATAGGACTTTTAACATTCAGATTAACCAAATTATTTTACAATCTCTTATTGAGGCCGATATTTGAATCCGATTTACTATAAATACTTTTATATTATTCTGGTAAATGGAATAACACTTCCTCGTGCAGCTAGCAGGCGCTTGTTATTTCTTCATGCTGCATAAATGTCTTCTCGCCTGTTTCCTTGTTTTCGCGATATCGCGACATCTATCCCCGCGTGTCTACTCACGTTATCGCGTCGTGGTTCCCGCCTGTTTGCTGTTGTATATCGGATAATCGATGGAGCCCGACGGGTTCGGAGATACCGGCGCGGCAAAAGTGACATCCTGCGAACCGTGTCCGAAACTAGTTTCCGTTCGTGGCTCGTTCGCGTGGCAATTTGCATCGGCTTCCTTCTTTTTACCCAAAAACTACGCCAGTCAACCGTTTCGTGTTTGCCTCCGTGAAGAGCGGAAAGATGTACGGATAATGCTCGCGCCTTCAACGGTGTGATTAAGGGATTAAATCCTCGAAGCTTAAGAACAACGACTGTAATCCTCTCGACGGCGTCGAGAGAACCCGCAGAAAGCAAGCCGTAAATTCCTCCGCAGCATTCCAGTTACACGATCATCCTGCGCAGATTTCGTTGACAATGATGTAACCCCGTTCGCGGATCCGATGGCTTGCTTATCCCGATGAAATCCGACAAGGTAGTTACATAAACTGTACATAGACACGAGACATATTTACAAATTATCTTAGAATTATAGACAAGTAATTAACTAATATTTAACTCGTAGAAGCGAACGGAAACGTCTCCGATCTCCAATCGTAAGTCGATCCCCTCTTTCTGACTTCATCAATTAGCTCTTAAATCAGAGTATAGAACGATTCTAGCGAAAATGTAGAAGTCTCAGCTTTCCAATAAATCTCATTTCAAGTTGCTACAACCTTTAGAAACGAAAATATCGACGATTACATCGAACACTCCCAAGCAGGAACGGTAGCGAGTCCGCATTTAAATCGCCCGACCACGCGGTCGCCTGTCACGCGGCCTTGCCCCCACTCCTGCGCTGCATCAGCTGACCGCTCGACCACGCGGCCGCCCGTCTACGGGGTCGTTCACCCCGCTCACGCTTGCGCAGTACGACTTCAAAAGGGCTTTTAACTCGGCGCTTTAATTAAAGCGCTGGTCTCTGCCGCTTTTTTAATGCCAATTCAGCGGACGACTATAGCCAAATGTCATGGTAGATTTTAATTAGGGAATTCCTTACACAATATAACCTCTCCTGTTCGCGTCGGAACTATTCTTCGCACATTAGTACGTAAAATACGCGCCATTTTTACACTTGGATGTTTAAGCGGGGAAATTTTTCGATTAACAGCGGGATTTAATAGACACTTGTAGTTCAGGAAAAAAAGAACTGTTGCATCCAAGTAGAAGTTAATGCTGATAGAGAAACGAACAGTTATTTTTTCTCTCCTTGTTTCATTATTTTCCTTTTTTCCTTTCGTAAACGTCAACACGAGATGACGTTTGTGGGACAACGGACACGTCCGTGCGAAATTCACGAGCAATATTAAAATAACGTCACGAGCCCCTTGCGATGATTTATGTCGGCAGTGAGGAGCCGAACAGAGAAGGGCTCTCTCGCTACCGTCCGGCCATTTGCAGAAGGGGGGACGAGGGAACGGAGGTGGGAAGAGGAGGGAGGATGGAAACCGCGAAGGACGATAAATCTTGCGTGCGTCCCTCATCGCGATGCTTCTGCCAGAACAGCACGCATGCTATCTCGCGTTTTTGCGAAGCGAAGCAAGGACCATCGGCGACGATGTATGGGCTGAAGGTTGCACTCGGCGGAACGTTATTTATCGTCTAACGAATGAGCGTAACTACGCCTCTCGATCCGCTTCGATGACGATGACACGCCGTTAGTCCCGTTTAATGCCTAACATCGCGCAACAACGTCAATACGATGGTATTAGACTGACGTTTGGAGCGCGACAGGTCCTTCGAGAGATGTTGTATTTTGCGAAATAATACACCAGACGTCACCGACGCTTTCCGCTGACGGCTGGGATATTTTCGATTTGAACGTATCGCGCGATATTTCGATATTCATGCATACGGATTTGGTTAAAGAACGGTAATTGACTTTTTTTTATTGATTATGTGATGTTATAACACGCGATTATAATTATAGATACGATACGTCCGAACGGCAGGCTAGAATTGCAAAGTCATATGCATCCGTCGCGAGCAAATAAAAAGCGAGCGAATTTACGAAATTACGAGTACGGAGTTGGCGAAAAACGTTTGTATAATTACGTCTCTTCGGGTGTGTTACGATTCATTTTCGAAAAATAAACGAAAAGTTCCGCAGAGAAGACCCGAAAAGCGCTAATAGCAAATCATCTCAGCGAATTATTAACGAAACAAGCTTCCACTCCATCAGCAAAATGATTAGTGTTTATTATGTGCCCTGCACGGTGCTTTACATCGTATGAATAGCTTTCATGCGTCAAACGTGAAACGTAAATGAATTATATCGGCACTGTATTTTACCATTTTGGAACAGGTAGCATGACATTATTACATATCGGGAAATATAGGTCATACGGCGCGCGCGCTCTCGTATTTGGAAACTCGAAAAGAGTAATATCATCGAAACCCGGTTCCGTTGTCATTCCGTGTCGCCAAATTCCATTTGCTGTTTGAGGGAGCGGGACGCGAATTACGATTATACAAAAGTGCGAAAGGACTGTTTATCCTTTATTTCATTAAAGTCAGCCGATGAATTCGGTTTTCCGTGCGGTTTTGCTTCAAAAGAGAAACCATTGCGGTTCCGCTCGTGCACAAATATCGCTTATGCATGCGTGCGTGCGCGCACGCATCTGCGTGTGTACACGCTTCGCCCGTGTATACACGAGGGATCGCTGCGCCGCGCGCAAACTATATCGGCAACTTTGAGACTCGTTTTGCATACGTGCGTAGCCGACTGCATGCGCAAGAAAATTGAATGCACTTCCGGAACACCGGGCGTCACTTGTGACGGGTATGCGGAGTCCGTCTCTTTTGTCTCCCCCCCCCCCCCGTGCAGCTTTTACGACGGACATTTCAAGTTTGTACAACGGTTTGTCAGCCGCGCCGTATTGCGAGGTGCGCGTTCGAGTATGATGAATGTCCCCGCCATGAATTTCTCGTGAGTATTAATTGTGGTGGCGCGAACACAATGATGCGCCACTTGCGGATCTGTCTGGATGATTGCGCGTCGCAAAGGGTGATTGTTTAAATGTCGTCTTAAGGAGATTCGAACGTTTGACCAAATATAACATAAATCTGTGATATATACAGAAGTTAATCGAACTAACAATGCGTAACAGAAATTTCAGTAATCTTTATCGTTTCCGAGATATTTAATTATAAACTTGTATGCGTGCCAGCATAGAAACTCACTTTCAAATTAATATTTATTATTTGGTTGGCGAAATAAATGTATAGGAAAAAAATTTTGCTCGATAAATGATAAATTTATGAGAGGCCCCGTTGAGGCGCCACTGCACTTAGTGTTAGAACCTCCTTAAATGGCATACTCGAACACATTCGGTGACTTGTTTTTCTTTTAATCCGCGTATAATTAAAAAAGATATTCGTAGAATTTACGACATACGCCGACATACGACGTCGAAACGTGTAAGTATATGCCGCTACTTGCACATTGTTAAGCAGTTATTATCGAATATTCTGCATTAATCCGGTATTAAATTATCAGAAAATCGGATATTTTTCAACATCCGAGCGAGGTCCATCCATTTTGCGAGATATATCCGAGCTGCACGAGGCGAGGTGAGGTTTTATCCTTCTTGTTACGTTACTCGCTTCGGCGGCAATTAATGAGAGAAAAAGGGAAATTTCCTGTAATTATTCGGCCGTAATTAATTAGCCGACTAATGTTATACTCATGTTTCTAAACTAATTCAATTAAAGCTTCTCTGTAGTCATACTTTGCTCCACTCCTTGTACCACCAAACAACGGTAGAGCTTCGGTTGAATATAACTCGCACAACTTACGGAAACTTTTCCAGTTCTCCAGTTGTATTATTATTAATTATTACTAATAACTATCTCTACTATAAGAGAAAAAAAATATTCGCTGTTTTCTTTAAAAAATTATTTACGAGTCGACACGATATATACATAGATGTATACACATACACTAAGAAAATTATTTTTTTCATTAAAACGGATTTGTCTTTTGGGATAGAGAAAATAAACGAATGTTTAATTCAACGAACAGGATTATTTAGTTTCTCAAATAATAAATATCTTTGCGTCAAATAACATATTTCTTTTGTATTTTCGTCCAAACGTTACAGTAATTGTCTCAAGCCATAAATTATTTGAATGAATTAACATTATGTTTGATAAATATGAAAGAACTTCTTTTTTGTCTATTTCAGTGGAATGCAATATTTAATAAAATAAATTTACTTCTATTGGAAACGAAATATTATTTCTTTTTAATAATACTGTTTTCCTATAAGTAAAATAATATGGTTCACTTGAATGAAATAACAGTTTCATTCAAATAAAGTGATATTTGATTTTAAGTTATGTTGTTTATATTAAACAAACCCAAGTCAAACAAACACATGTACTAAATCCAACGGAATCTTTCTCTCTGTGTACACAATCGTATATACGTGTGTATATATATACAAAAGTGTGCACGCGAGATCTCTTGCGTCTCTAGTTGCAGTTAATCTCAATCGTCGGCGCGAGCGAAAGAGGCGGCATTAATCGCCGGTTCTCAAATTTCGCTCGCGCGAAAGTATTACTCGCCGTGGCCTCTATGTGTCGAGGAGCGCGTGAACAGTCGGCTAAATAGTTAAATTAGATAATGGAGGTAGACAGGGTCGACGCGTGAAATTGGGTCAATTGATTCCTCCTCCACCGTCGTTGGCCGTCTCTCTCGGCTAACACCCAACCTAGGTCTATCAAATCCGCTATCCGATGGCGATCGCTCGTTCGCCGCGGTATCGGAATAGCTTTAATGGCAGAGCAAACGAATCCAACGCATAGCCGGATAGAGCTATTAAAAATTTAGCTCCTCGGAATTTGCTCGGGACCTTTACAGATTCTGTGACGCGCGCGCGAACGCAGCTGTAAGAATATCGATTGTCCCCTCGAGACCGGGTCGACCGCGAGAACACGTTTTTTCGTTCGAAGGTCGTTCGGATTTTCAGCTGTTCGCGGTTAAGTCGGACTGTAACGATCAATCGCAAGCAGTCGCGCGTTCTCCAGCGCCACGAATGGCACATACGAATGCACGATTTGTTACTTGTACTAGTAAACAAGCGGAAACTTAGCCGTTCGTGACTACGTGCCTGTTAATCATAGTACGTTCCGCGCGATTCCAGTCACGTATCGATTAAAACGGGCATCTACGTACGTTCCACGCAATTAAGAGTTACCGTAGCTCGTCGCGTGCGTCGCGAATATCGACTACGCATAATTTCCGTTGGCGGAGCCGCATTCGGAGCGGCTAATTATTCTCGCGGCTCGGTCTCCTCTCCTCTCTCCTTATTCCCCGGCTTCGTCGGCTGACTCTCGTCGAACGTCTCTGTTCGTCGCGAAAGCCCGGCAAAATACGTACGCCATCCATCCGGTTCGGTTATCGCGCGACGATGCAGCGAGTATAATAATGACAAATTCCACCGCTCATTCTACTTTCCGCGCGGCGTATCCCCCGTTCGTGCGCTCAGGTCAAATCCCTTCCTTATCTGGGCGCGACGGCGTTAAATTCTTGACGATGCGAATTTTAAGAGCAGACGGACGTCTTCCATTTTACTTACACGAGATCCTCTTACGACGGGAATCAACACGTAGATCAGGGAACGTGCGGGAGAACTGCAAGGAGAAAAGACATTCCACGGGTTCCCCTCGTGGGGCTGATCGAATGTGTACCGAGTCAACCCCATTTTCACCCTTCGAGTCACGAGGTGGTAAATCCTCGGTCCCCCGGGCGAACTTCGGTAAACATCGACGTTAACTTGGGAGGAGAGGAAAAGGTGAACCCGCGGGAGTGAGCGAATGAGAGATAACGCGGGGCCCTTGCGAAGCGAGGCGCCTCTCTTTCTCTCTCTTTCTCTATCCGTGGCGGATCTGATGGGAATTAACGTGGCCAAATGCGCTAGGATCCTATCGAGATCCTCCTATATCGCACTGCTTTCGCAAAAACATCTTCCGCCGTTTTTACGGTAGTCTGGAACGAACGGTCTTGAATCACGGTTGCGGTGACAATAACGATAACGAACTTTCGGTGGAACGAAGCGTTCTTGCGATTAGTCTGATGTACTGGATGTAAGATTGCGGTGTCTGAAAATAACGTAAGATCGTATTTCATTGGTAATGTACTACTATGTACCCCTTGAGCACACATGCGGCTCATTGGAAATGATTGAAAATTTCGAGTCAATTTTAACCGTCGAATAACAAAGCTTGTGCAATCATACGTATGTCGGATCCGACCGGTAAAAGCATTTTGTAGCTTTTTCAAGTAATTTTTTCGACCAAGCACTTTTTATTCTCGTAATAAGTTATAAAATAGTTTCAAAGTAAACAAAATATATCGCAAAATATGTGAAATATTCGAAGTATAACGTTTCACAAACGTGTGCGCAGAAGCATCAAAATATGAATCTTGTTATTCGAGAGTTTAAATGGTCAATCTGCTGCAGTAATTTAAGAAATGAGTCATAGACAGCTCAGTCGACTTAGTACGATATGACCGGCAATACGAAGTGTCTGAAACGTGAAAAATTTTCGAAACTTTTTGCGTATCCTGTTTTGAAAGGTGATACGAGAGAAATTATATACGCATCTGTAAGGAGAGAGGCAGAAAATAGGTCTCCGTTCTTCTTCATAAAAATGTCACTCGGGGCCCTTGTTTCTCGCGTTCTTTTGACTAAAATGGAGTTGTGTTCGTTTATCATACGGGATAATAAATTTCCTCGTTTCGTATAGCTTGACGATAACGGTGTAAGTTGAGAACCGTGGTCACGAATTCGGGTTGTAGATGCCGTCAGGTAGTCGCGCTCCATAAACTACTTCCATTAATTAGGCCTGGAACTTTTTATAATCTCGTTACGTCCAATCAACGAATGTTCGCCAAGACGTCACAGCATTCTTTCCTAGAATAGTCTCCGCGACCGTCGCTTGGTGTATAAATCACACTCATCTCCGACGAAGTCGCGAATGCGGAGTAATCTATTCCCGTTAAAGATGTTGCGATATCCGACAGCGCTATTAGCTAGCGTGTATTTCAACACGTACGAATAAATCGGGCGGGGAAAAGGTTTCATTACGTGGCAACCCGAATTCCGCGCGACTGCAAAATAACCGTCGGGCACGCAGTATCATACATGTTTTACGTCACCGTTATTACTACTGTAGACAACGTATCGTAGTGCGCTCTATTTCCCCGAGGTGCGATCACGCGATTGTTATATTTAAATGCGAACGAAGCGCAAACTTGGCGGCGGCCTGAGTCTTGGGGCGCCGATGTTTGGAAGCTTAGAAGTTGGTTAACTTTGCCCGTTTGCTCCATTCGTTCGCCGTATTGTTCGAAACTATTTCGAGGATAACACTAATTACGAGCGCAACCGACCTGTCGCGCGGTATCTATTAACAATTCCGACTCTCGTCTTATGTCTGCCACGAAGACTAAGAGCTTCAACTGTGAGCCTTATTTCGAGTCGAGGACAGTGTTATAGTTGTGTCATTAATTGTCAGACACCCTGTATATCTTCGTAATAACGCTTTCCCATCAACGTGCGCATCAATAGAATACCCGGCGTAATATTTATATATATTAAATAAATACGAAAAGAGATATTTTCATACAGATTTTTATATTTTCTTTCAAACCTACGCGCACCTTTTATACGTCCGTACGTTTCAAGTATTAATTTATTCTAGATCGAATCTAGATGTTAATTAAGATTAATATTTAGTTGCGAAAGTGATCTTTCGCCCCGATCCCGTTCATGCACGCGCACATGGAGAAATGGTTCTATCGAGCCAACGATCTCCACGTAATTTCATGCAATTCTAAATAATTCATTTAATTTTACGATAACACAAGCGATGCAATTAAATTTAATTTGATGGCATAGATACCTTAATTGAATTTCACTCCATAGTACCTCGCGTACATTTCTCCCTTCTAAACGCACATTCTCTTTGAAACATATTGTTTACAAAGCCGTGAGCAACGATTTGCCCGACAGTCATTTCCGAACTCGAGCGGAGCTTCGTGGTTGGATGGACCTCTTGCCTCAGTCTCCGTCCTGTCTGCCCTCGTTGTCGCTGGATATCGTCAGCGTTATTATCTCTCTTTCTCTCTCTCTCTCTCTCTCTCTCCCTCTCTGTCTGTCTATCTATCCTTTACCGTAATCATTTGTTTTTCACTGTTGCAAACGCGACGCGCATGCGTGCGCGTAAGATTGATCGGGAACGGGCCATGTGTCCATCGTGTGTGCTCATAAACCATGCAACGAGAGATTCATCGGTCCGTGACGAGTCACGCCCCTCCAGCGTTGTTTCCTGTAGATGGCATAGTAGCAGCCACCGGAAACCAGTTCCTCTCTATGATATCATGAAAGCGGGAGAAGGGAGAGGGGACGCAAAATGCCAGATAAATCGACACCAGACACGATTTGGCAGGAAGTAACCGAAGACGCATAAATTCGAATCCGTTGGCTTTTATTCGGTTTTTATGGCCAGCTCCGCTGGCAGAAAATGGAAATAGAGTTTTTCATACTGTCCGTCCGACTCCGTCAATGAAATATCACTGTCATCCGTCACCTCTAAGCGACGTCTGAGACCGGGAGATTCGATGGACCGTTTCGGGCGAGAAACTGAGGACAAAAAGCACGTTAATGAAGAACGTTCGAACGTTTGAACTCGGCTCGGGTTTTATTTACGTACGAAGCATTCATCCGTAAGTTCCCCTGTGATCTCAATATACGGAGAAAAGTTTTTTTCGGATTTATATATATATTTGTTTGACTTGGGTTTGTTCAATATGAACAATATAATTTAATATCATATGTCGAATCTATTTAATATTTAATAATAAATATTTATATCACATTTTTATTTAAATGGAAATGTTTCACTAGAGTAAAAGTTATTTCATAAAAAAACTATTATTTATAGAAAATAATATTTCGTTTTCAATAAAAAAGATTATATATTAAAAATTATTTCACTGAAAGAAAAAAAATTCTGTAATATTTTTTTAACGTAGTATTACTCCTTTCAAATAATTTATTGTTTGTGCAGTCAATACAATATTTGAATGAAAATATACAAAAATATGGTATTTTTCGCGAAGGCGTTTATTGTGTGTAGTTCCGAAAAACAGATTTGTTTCAATTGGAGAAATTTTATTAAATCTTATAGAAATCTTATTCTTCATTTTAATTTTATTAAATCTTAGAGAAATCTTATTCTTTATTTACGAACATAATGCTATGTTTCTTTTACGAATAATATGATAACGGGTATAATGAAAAAGAAATAGAAGTTGTGGTTTGTAAATAAAGACTCTCTGACATATTGTGGCTTCATTTGACTGCTCGCCCGTCGGATATTATTGTCCTCGAGACTCGGCCATTATGTCGCTTCCTTCGTTACGACAAAGCCAGGCCGTGGTGCGATTTTGCCTCGCGCAATGGGCGACGACGACAATAATCGTCGCACGGCTTTGGTAATGTACCAAGAGTCCGGATTGAACGAGCTTCGAAATATTATCCTCTAAGATGGGGACGATAAAAGGTGGAAATTGAATTCCGCGCGCTCTCGGCTTAATTTCATTGTCGCGTGTGCGCCGCTTAAAGCCGGTCATTTTAATTACCGCGTTGTATACACGGTGTATATACGAGGGCCGAGTGCGACAAAAGATCGCGATGGCGGCGGGAGTAGTTAAACGGCGAAACGGTGTGGACGACGGCGACAGCGGCGGTGGTGCCGCTATTTCGCGGTAATACCTCGCCGCGTCGAGACGCCGAAGCAATTTCACTTCGAGGTTTTTCAAATCGCCGGGACTTTTCCTGCCCGAGACGTTCTATTCCGAGGGCGCGAGGGGGTTGCCGGGAGGAGGGGCAATGTCGCGTCCGGAAATGAAATTCTTCCGAAACTGGTTGGAACAGCGGATCAAGCGGATCTGACCAGCTTGGGAACTACCGTCGTCGTCGCTTTTCGTCGCGAAGAGCAAGCTCGACCGCGAAAATATCGTTCTCGTCGCATCCGGTGTCCCGCGATTGCGACCTCGGAGGAACTCGCCGTTGCCACTCGAGCGCGCATTGTCATTAGCGGGATTGAACATTAGCGGGAAGTGGGATACGAGTGCGCGCGTTGACGAAATGCCCGGGTCTTCTTATCGCGACGACGAGCAGCGAGACGGTCCGCATAACGTCTCGTAATGCCGGCGTAACGACCGAGAGAGTGATGATCCAGTTTTCCATCACGTCCCGCGCGTGACGCGTACACATCTTACGGCTGTACGAACGCATACTCGCGTGTAAATATAACCGAGAGATCCTGTCCTGATTACGCTCAACTTCACCTTAATAGCGATGATCCAGCGAGTCCGCTCGCACTAATGCGAGAGCCGCCGGGTATTTACGCCCACGGAACGTCGAACGAAGAGCACAATGACACACGTGCACTGACCCGTTTGCCTCAATAGCTCGCGTTTGATACGCGTCACCTTGGGATTTAATTTCGTTCCGGTGTAGGACGCGACGATCTCTCGCGGTTGCCTGCGATCGTGACGGCGAGGAAATACGAGACCCGGCCGTGCGACGAAATAAATCAGAATATAATAAACGTGCAAAACGAACGTGTAAGTGAATAAACAAATACACACGCGGAGTCGTCTGCGGCGAAACGCAGCTCGCAGGATTAAACAATGCAACTTTTGCCGCGCGACGACGACGACGACGACGACAACGAGAGAGAATTGATGGTTCCCGCCGGTATCACCGGGTAGACACGCAATTTGCATTTTTGTTCCCCGACCCCACGGCTCCTTCATCTTCGTATCCAAATATCATGGCGCTCCGAGAGGCGTTTTCGATGCAATTCGCGCGAAAGAATACCGGCGCGCGGCCGAAGACACAGCACGGAAAATTGGAAAGCGGGGAGGTAGTTGACTACCGTTCCTCATTCTCCCGATATCATCCCTCTCCGTTTCTTCGGGATATTACTTTTCGCTCTTACTCCGCGGCGCCGGCATTGAAGTCGTCGCTGGGAAACCAACGGCCCTGTCGTGCCGGGAGGATGGCTTTTTCCATCCCTCCCGTGGCCGAAGTTATTTTTTCAGCGACGCGTGTCATATCGGAAATGTTCGTTGGGTCGTAATTAAAACTTAGAAAACAACGACGATAAATATTACTTACGGAAGTTGTAACGTCATTATAGCAACGTATGTCATCCCAGACGCTGAACTCGTTAGAGATTCATGCGCGTCCACAACGCGAGAACGTCCAGAAAGAATTTATTTTGCACAAGCTTGGACAATTCTGCGATCGTCGGCGGAAACGTATCTTTCGCAATATACAATTTTAGATGGAAAGTTATAATTTTATCTTTATATTCGTCATACTGCTAAAAAATTCAATTTCCACGACGGAAATCGAAATTCGCCATCGGACATGCTTCATTCATTTATTATATCCATTCGGAAGTGAATAGAATTACAGCGGCGGATGAGATTGCAGCGGATGAGAACGCACACGGCAATGACTCGCCGATTTTCCAGCGCTTCTTTATTTGTCTCCTGCCGGGATTATGGGGAAGGTTATGTTTTCCATTTTGTTTGATTCCCGCTCTGTTCCGCCGTGCATAACAAACTAAGTTTGACCGTATTATCGCATTATCCAATGAAAATTCGATTATCGAAGAAAAGCGCGGAACGAGAGTGTTCCATTCGACTATGTCGAATAAAATACATTCGGCGAGAGGCGTGCTCGTGCGATTGCGTTATAATTTTATTTGGCTGTCAAGGAACGTACGAATGCACCGTGCAGTTCAACTAGAAAAAATAATCACGAGAGAATTTTTCTTTTTTGTTATCGTCACGTGCGCTCCCGCGACGTGTAAACTGTTATTTTTTTTATCGATTTCGCATATTTGAAATATCACCCGTTCGTTAGGTGTTGCAGTCGTTTTTTTTTAATTTCTTTTTTTGCATCGAAAAGATGCAGGCGCATTTGATTTATTTCTTCACGCTACACAGCCACCGGAATTTTCACGCTCTGAGATAAACTAGTAACGCTATACGAATGCGTATCGATCCGCCTCCCGCTACAATGCATAAAAAGGTACGTCGTTGCAGTCTGTCTCATGCATCATATGCGTCCCTGCAGCTTTAGATGTCGATACGTTTTCATGTCTCGTTTCGAATCCTTCTATTCATTCGAGAACCTGATGGAAATGTGGAGGCAAGTCGCATCGCCATCTCGTTTTCTGAATTTTCATTTGATATAGGATGTTTGTTAAAATATTAGCGTCCGCAATGAGATATCGTTCGAAATATGGTGAATTTTTAGGATTCTGTTTGTGTGGCAAAATAATCGCGGAATTATTTGATGTTGGGTATTAACGGTTTTCGTTAACGAATTGATCCTCAGAAATGTGTTTTTAAAATTCTATTTCTTCTTTGTGGATTTTGGCATAACTTTAATTTAAAATTTAATTCCCGACGTATTTTAAAACTTGAACCATTTTTCGGAAACTGTCCTATTAAGAACGCAGAACGCGCGTTATTAACATATCATCAATGTTGTTACGCTCTGGTGACTCCGTGAATTTCAAATTATTACGTTGCTCTGTGAATTCTACGGCAAGAACGGGCATGTTTGGCAAGCAGTGGCCTGTAATAAAAGTAAACCTTAGAGAATGCTCAACAACAACAAAGCCGATAAGAAATGAAAAATACACTAAGTGGCGTGATAGAGATTTGAGAATCCACGCGTTCACTAAATGCATCGCCTGATTAAGTCCTTGTTGTAAACACCTTCGACTGATTGTTAGAATTTCCTGTTATGTGTCCCGAGATAGGTTCTTGGGATCTGCCAGTGTTTTGTCAGGTGTATCGTCCAAACTCTGTTATAAAATTAGAAACCTATCCGAAAAACTCGGGACAAACATACCAAGCGTACGATAAGGAGCTTATTGTCGTTCCTTCAATGAATTTGAAATCAATCCTCTTTCGGAAAGATAACTTCGATCGGATATCGTCATCTTTTTGCTTTTCAATATTGTCTCGAAATTATAAGATACATTATAGGATTAATGACAAAAAGTTATTGCTTCCCACATTTTGACAAATACTTCCTATAATACTGGTAACATTCACGGAATATTAGGAGGAGATGGGAGATATCGCTATTCACCTTATTGATTACACGACCGGCGAGGTAATCACATTATTATGTAATAAGTGAACTACGAAACATTTCTAGTAACATGGATAGATGGATGTAATGTTGGCTGATAAGCCTTCCGTGTTCGATTTCATAGCTTCCCGATGACTCGGTTTATCGAATGAGGAAAAGGCTCCCAGGCGAGAGTGGGCAATCAGCTTATTTGAAGCTTACCGCTTGGAATTCCTCTTTGTTCCGATATCACGGTCTGAGAAGAAGACCCAAGGGGTCTTAATGTTCTTCTCTCTCTTTCCTTTTTTCATCCTCTCGTACTCCGACTTAAATGAAGTATAGATTTCCCGCTATTGTAAAAATCAAATTTTCTGCTCGCGATGTTACACGGGAGCGAAATATCTGAAAATAAAATTCAGTCGCATTATCGCTCGCGATGTCGGAATTCCTTTTGATCTCTGCGAATTGCAGCGCTGCAATGCGTCGGAAGATGTCATTAAGTGTAAAAAAGTAGATGGCGGGAAGAGGAACGATATTCGGTCTGCGTCTCTAATAGGATGTTAATTGTAGCTCTCAAACGCGTAATGTTCTTGCTTTAAAGTACCTTTGTGATTTCCCAGCGCTCGGTGCACTGCAGTATCACGTAATTCTTTTCCATAATGAAATTAAGTGCCTGTCTTCGAGGTAGGAACGTCGATCATAAGACAGTTCTATTTCCTTCCACTTTTTCCCTCTAGACACGCAAATTGCCTTCCTCGTCGACTCTTCGTAAATTCCTCGCAGTATTTATGGAGCGGCTCTTCATAGGTAAAAGTTACGTCGGACACACGGAGGAGGACGGTCGACTTGCCGGAGTAATGAAATTTCCTGCATTATAAGCACCCGCGCGATATATACATGTATATATAAATATCAAAGAACGCAGAAACGTTATCCGCGCGCTCCCGTGAGAGTCGATCTTAGTACGTCGCGCGTAGTACGAACGTCTCCGCGCAGTTAAATATCTCCATTCGACGCGACACAGTTCGGCATTGTTCGATAAACAGGCTCGGAAGCGTTAAGAAACTTGGAGAATTACGCGCCTCATTTACCGTGATCATCCTTAAAAGTTACGCGTCTGGTATCGACCGACTCATTTGCGCGCTCGCACTTATCATGAATGCGGAGCGCGCGTCTCATGAAGCGCATAATGCGAGGTGCTCGCGAGTATCTTTAGAAATCGGCTAAATGACGTGACGAGGAAAGTGCATTTTTGCCCCCTATAATATTCATCACTACGACGATGTTGCTTTATGGGCGAGCACAACCGTGAATAACGTACGTTAGCCCGTCTCACGGAGAGCGTTCGGCGTTCTGGACGTCAGGACGCCCGGAGTGGCGCACTTTCGCACCGCCTGGTGGTGGATACGCGAGTGAAATCCTCCGACAAATTACGGGGGCACTCACGTAGCCCGTTGTGTCTCCCTTTCGTCGCGCACGGTTACTCGTCGGATTCGCGGGGAAAAAGTCACCTGATATAAATTCACGTAACACCCTCGGAAATTACGGGTGGATATCA
This sequence comes from Dinoponera quadriceps, assembly GCF_001313825.1. Taxonomy (NCBI): domain Eukaryota; kingdom Metazoa; phylum Arthropoda; class Insecta; order Hymenoptera; family Formicidae; genus Dinoponera; species Dinoponera quadriceps. The sequence goes on from NW_014554764.1 coordinate 345,543, forward strand.
AGCCGAGGAAGCGTTGCCAGGTCATCCTCTCCGCGGGCCACTTTGTCTCGTTAACGTAGCCGAGGATGAACTGCTAAGCGCAACACAATTCCGCGGCGGGTCTCGCGAGGGTTCCCCGTCGATCCTCGGCCGATCGGCCCGCATTTTCATCGGCCGCGATATGAGACAGCCGTGCTGGGACTTGTTAGGTCGAAAAAAAGGTTTCCCTCCGACTCCCTAGCGCGTCGCTAGCGGCCAATCCGACGGGCTCTGACGAGGACGCGCGAAAATACGCGCGGCAGACACCGGATTATCCGATCGGCCTGATTACGCGATGTCCCTTCGGATGCGGATGCTTCGTATGTTCGACTTCAGCCGACCGTTATACCCGTCGAATACGCGATGAATCTCCGTGAAATAAAATATGATTCGCCGCCATTCGCAGAGGGCGAATTGAATGTTCGCGCAACGTCTCCATTATATAGTGTTGTCTCTGCTGCTGTCTGCGATGGATAATTTTGGAGCGATTTTTATTTAGGACGTCTCGAATCGAAAAATCGACACGAAGCAACTCGATGTTTCTTGAAATTCGTTTGCAACAAACAGAAATCCGAAACTGAAGTCAAACATGTTTCGTACCGCGTGGGGATCACCGGTGACTTTCCGTTCAGGCCATTTGATATTTTCGCATTTTAATTCCGAACGAAACAATCTCGTGTGTGTGAGTGAGACGCTTGTTATTTAACAAATATATATTAACACGAAAATATGGGTGACCGGTGACACGCATGACGTGGATGACAAGTTACATAAAGTTGCTCCAGCACGGAACGTGTCAAGAAAGTTATCGAAACGAGCTGTTTTTTACTGTACACGCTTCGTTCGTGACATTCTGCATAATTTCGCCGCTATTTTTGCGAGTTAAACCAGTTAAATCGTGATTAAAGGACCTATTGTCGCTTTTGTTACAGCTGAACGGTTGAACGAGTACATCCGCCACTACGAAACCCTGTCGTATCCCGTCGAGGACGTCCATCGAAGTCACCTAAGGGCGAAAAGGTCGATCAGTCGCGACAGTGCCGTGACTGTGAAGTTCCAGGCGCACAACAAGAACTTCCACATCCGATTAAAACGAGACCTCACCACTTTTAGCAACAACCTAATCGTAGAGGGACCTACGGGGGAGAGGCAGGACGGCGACATCTCCCACCTTTACCAGGGCAACCTAATCGGTACGTTCACACGATAACAGATATTCGCGGAGATATTCCGTGAGTGCGTTTCGCACAGTGTCCTCAATCAGTCGTAGCCCTTCCGAGTTTCATTAGCAACATTCGAACATGTGCTCTTTTTCCAAGTGGATTCATATAACGAAAGAATAGGAATATTCATAACTTGGAGATATTTCGAATTCAAATTGAAAACTGATATTAATATATTTCATATTATTTAATATTAATATTCAATATTTGCGACACGGACAGTATCGCGGAATAGCAAAATTCCATTCTGTTGTTTAATTACGAAATTTTACGTTATACATTGAACATATGTTTAACACACGCATATGTGAGTATAATGGATCCGGCTGCGCGGGCCGAGAGAGAAGTGATTATAAATATTACAACACTAATTATAAAAGGGTGTGTTTCAACAGAGCGTGTGTTTGATTCAATATACTTTTAATGAGACTGAATTAAAGTTGACCGCTCACGCGGTCCTCCAGCGCGACGTTGTTTCGAGCTCGATAATTCGACGCTATTTTCATTCGGTGCACCGACGCGATGTATACCGGTCTCGTCGAGCGCGCATCATTCCGCGATTAATTCCGTTTGTTCGCGCGATTCTTCGCTCGGTAACTCGCGTTCGCAACGTTTCCCAACGCGAGTTTCCCCGGCCGCCTCCGTAATATTTGTCGTTCAACGAAACCGTGCGGCTGCTCAAAGATACCCGATACGTACACACCGCTATAAACCCAGAGCGCTAGAGGTCTACGACACTGATATTATATCTCGCATCGATGTGTGTGTGTGTGCACTCCTCCAAATATAGAGCCGTGGTATTATGACATCGAGCCGGCAATCTTGTCGATGGCCCATATATTCGCACGAACGGCACTCGGCAATGTAAAGTTACGCGGAATCGATCGGCAGCGATCGTTCGAACTTCTCCGCTCGTATGTGAGGTACACGTAACCGCGGACGTAAAATCCAATGAGTTTCCGTCTATGTTTGTACGCGCAGTTAGTTGTATCCACCTCCGGATACGTTCATCGCGAGAGAAATAACGGCGTTTCATTGTTCTCGCAAAGTCGAGTAACGCGTAATGAGTGCACGCGCACCGAAAAAAAAATGCGTGTTTACGGCACTGGGTGAAAAGTTCAAAGCTGAAAATTGCAGGGCGCTGATTTTCCAATTCGCACGAACCGCTCTGTCCCCGACACCAGGCTGTTCGCTTGAATTTCATAGGTGGTGCAGCAACACCTGTGCGGATGATGACGTTAATGTTATAGTTTTCGACCAACTCCAACTTTGAACTTACCGACGTGTCAGACAATATTGTTTCCAGTTAAAAGCCAAATGAAATGTGCTTCAACAGGGATCTTCATTCGGCGCTCGGCTACCAAAATATTTGCTATTCAAAAGTTGTAACGGAGGACCCGGGGTATAATCGAATCTTCCGTCTGAGGCAAAACCGTCTCCAAATTCATCGCGCGATACTCCCCTAAAGTTTAACGCTAACCTCGTAAAACAGCCTGCATATTCAAAGGACTTTCGTCAAAATAAGTTAAATTCAGCACAAGTGGGGAGAGAGAAAAAAGAGAAGCGTACTCTCCCTTTTTTTTTTTCTTTCTCTTTCGATTGCGTATACAAAGAACTGTATTTAAATTTATAACCGTTGGCGCTCTCTCTCACCCCCGACGTTCGCTTCGCGTCGTCGGCGCACATTCTGGTTGCATTCTGCAGCTTGGCCTCCACGAGGCGGTACCGTTTCTTCGTATAGTACCGCTTCCGCGACGTTCCCCGATAGCCAGGTGTGGCACGCAAAAGTGCGTGTCAGCGTAGATACCGGGTGGAACCTTTATTTCCAGTCTAATAATTTACGGGAGTCCGGCGCGCGAGGGGCGACAGTTTAAATTATGGATCAGGGCGACGAGGTGCCGGGGAACGGTTTATCTCTCACTCGCGCGACCTTTCGCGACCCGGTTACAGCCGCGCTCTCTTCACCGGATAACGCCGCGAGAAGACTCCGGCTATGCCTTAGTTTACGGATCAAAAGGAATTCCGAAAATCGTGGGCTTAGCTCGCCGTGCGAGCGTTTCGCCATTCTTACCGAAAAGTCAACGGAGTATGCCGCCCTTGTCGAGTCTGCGGGCGACTTTATAATACCGTGCGAGGGAATAGTTTCTACATCCAGATATATTTCTTGTTCCAAATTTTTTTTAGAAATCAGAGAGAATGCGTGAATTCCGCGCGTTTCCCACACAAACTTTCTATACCTTTCCATATAATTTTTTAACAATTTTTTTTTCCACTACGCTAATGGAGTTATATGCACATACGTATTGTGCGATAATAGTGTGACTGCTCAGACACAATGAAAAGAACAAGGAATTAAATATAGGGAACTAGGAATAAGATATTAGAAATAAACTATAATTTAAAGCGCCATAAAAAAAAAAGAAGAAGGGAGTAAAATATAAAAAAATTTTAAAACGAGATCAGCCACTTTTATTATTTCCTAACGAATCCTGTTGTCATCATTAACGCGTTATTTTCTTGATAATTAATCAGTTGATTCAAACTAACTTTCATTTGTGTATTGATCACTAGGCCTTTTGAAGGTTAACTTTTAGTTAACCACTAAACTTTATAAACACATAAGTTGTAAGAAATAAAATTTCGACAGTGTTCCTAATCCTAATTTTCTATTCCTTTATTGTGGATTGAAGCATGGTTGTCCATACGTCGAAATTGAATTCCTTGTTCCTCATTCCTTTTATTGTACTTGAGCAATTTTTGTTTATAGTACTTGTAAAATGTTCGATAATTTAAAGAATAATGTCGATACCATAGGTCGCGAAATTGTAAAGAAAGAGCGACGCTGGAAACTGGCTGGATGTTTTTAGTTTTGAAAGCGAAGACTCCCTTTGTTCTCGCGTCAAAAGGAATTTTGAATTGTGATAAGCTTAACAGTGCGGATGACTTCGCTTTCCTGCGATCTATTATCTAGAGAGAGAAAAAGGTTATGCGCGGAACGCTCGCTGAATATTCTCTCTTATTGTCGTTTACCCGCTATCTGCAATACGCTCAGGTTTCATCCCGCGCTTTTAATGATTCAATACCTTCCTTTCACGTCCGGTGCATTGGTCGAAAACGTGTCGCAAAATATTTTCCATGCATAACACACGACAGAGAAACGATTTCAGCGTTACCGTTACGGCCAAATGTGTATTTCCGTCGACAAACGCGGTTTCTTTACACAGGGAGATATAAAATATTCGTTGTGCGTGTACACGTTTCATCCTCAAATCGAATGATATAGCTGCAGAATCTGGATTCTCGAATCTCGCGAGACTCGACTCGAATGGGGGAGACGTGTTTCGCTCATTCATTCATTCGTCTTGTTCATTATGTCGTCGCGTTTGATGCATTAAATAAATTTCGCGACATCACGCGCTTCTCTTATTGTAGCAGACAAACGTTCTCGACGGTATCAAGAACCATAGTTTTCAACTATCGTATACCGGGGGACAAATTGAAAAGAATAGTGGTTGCCTCGAAAGAACAGGTATATCAAGTTATACGATATAAATCCTCGGACATGAAGGGATTTTGCCGAAAAGTTGGTGTATTGAGTTTTTGAGAACTATGGTTCACTCAGGTGCAGACACACGCACGCACACGTAATATGCTTTCAATTTTCTCTAATTTTCCATTTCCGTGAAAAGATAGAAAATACGTGCATTATAACTTCGCTCGCTACGTGCGTCTCGGTTAGGGGAGCGAATCGGACAGTGAGGCGAGAGCACATTGCTGCGTAAGCCAGCAATTTCTAGCGCAAAAAGTTCCGTCGAGTGACGAAGTTTCCTCCACCGTCGATACCTTTGCGAACGGAGCGAGTTCGGAGCCGTTCGCACGAACACGGTTTCGTACTCGCGTGTACGCATCTCCACCTAAGTATTTATGTTACTTCCATGACATTTCTCATTTCTAAGAGTAGAGGAGAAGCGCGAGGAAACGAATGAAAATTAAAGAAGCGGGTCCCTGTAATTTCGGTATCCGTAGCGTTGCTCTTCCAACGACGGCTAAAGTAATGATCATTTACATAGTTATTCCGCGCAACTTACGTATATACGAGACTTTGCAGGTTGCTTTAAATCAGCACATCGTAACGCTTATTTGTCCCGAGACATTTCTAAATTATTCATTATACGTAGAGAGAAAAAATGCTTTTCTTCTTCTAACTAGAAACAGTAATTGAAAATTAAGAATTCATAATCGAGTTCATACTTTATCCGATCACTTAGGAATTACGGCGATAATTTTTCCAAGGAATTTCACCGAGATTCTCGACACGCCTCTGATCAGGAATATATTTTCTACTTTCAGACGAGCCTGGTAGTCACGTGTTCGGAAGTGTCAGTGATGGAGTCTTCCACGGGAAGATAATATCGCCGAAAAGCGGTGCATGGTACGTGGAAAGAGCGCATTACTACTTTCCGCCGCACGAGGTAAACGAGACGCTGCATTCTGTGATCTATCACGAGAATGACGTCGGTGATCCGTACGCGGACGTTCGACAAGGTAAGGTGCAAAAGAAAAAGAACGAGATTCTTTCAGCTTTACTGATATTAGTTTTCAAAAGACACGCACGCACGCACATACATGACATTGTTTGCGAGTCCGCGAACATAACATGTACGGCGGAGAATGACATTTAATCCAATTATTACGAAGTTCCGATACATTGGAACATCCGATATCATCGACGTTATTCTTTCATTTACGTGGCATATTTCGTATATTTCGTACACGCTCAATAATATACTCTTGTTATGAAAAGTATATTTTGCTTTGACGGGACTAGGTGAAAACGGAGACTCATTAAATGTACACAACGGAAAGAGGAATAAATTGTATACTTTGTTCCTCAAACTTTGCTTTTAATTTGCGCGAAAAAAGCTCGGTGTAAATGTACTTTCGTTAATTTTATGCCTTGCAATATTTTTCATATTTCTATCTGTATTCATGAACTCACGAATGGCTACGTATCGGAATTAGAGCCGGCCAGTTTGTCCGACATTTAACCGTAACAAAGCAGCAGCTGTGCAACGACTTGGAACGTAATAGCGAATCCCATTATGCAAAAGAAGAAATGCCGTGTAATGTGCGTTCGCGGAAAATGAATAAATTCAGATCGGTAAAGGCAACGATTTATTTAACTACCGGGTTGCGCTGATAATTGTAACGTCCGTCGTGCATGGGAGCTTTGCTAATTATAAGGCGGCCGGGAACGATCGGAACGATCGTCTGGATACGTTGTTCGATGACGGCGACCTCGAAGTTGGCGCCTCACGACATCGCGGCCTCCACTTTTTGCCGCGCACCCCTTTGTCACGCGATGCGCCACATCTCTCGTTCTCCTCTCGAATTCTACCACGATCCTTCAGCAATCATCCTCAAAAACGCGTCCGTCTGTTCGTCCGTCTATCGTGCACCAGTTTCGAGCGATTCACCTTCGCGATACTAAGTCGGTTAGAAGCACGCACCAAGTGGGGAAGATTTCGCGGAGGGGGTTGTTGCTGCGGTGGCACGTTGATTAGCTTCAATTTCCTCATTGCATATGCATCGTTATTTGCATTAATATCCACACTGATCCGAGACACGCAACTTATTTTATCAGTTTCAGGGCTCAGGCAATGATCATCGGGAGGTTTCGGAGCCGATTTATTCTTGAAAATTAGATCGAGAGCAATTCCACTATTTCCATGCATTTTCGGTTTAAATTTCCGAATCAAAGTTTCGATGAAAGTAAACTTCCCTCTCGTCGAATTCTTTTATCCATTCACGCTGTCCACCGCCCCCCCTTCCGCGAAGTTTAATTCGTCGTAATTCCTTAACTGTTTATAATCGGGCGAAATTTTCCCCAAGGCGGAATTAATTCCAAACTTGTCGGAGGATTAGCCACTGGAACGAAAGTGCTCGACTCCTGATACTGTCCCGTGTCATCAAGGAGCATAGCGACCGGCGCAGGGAGATTGCGTCGTTTAAGCGGAGGATATGGATATCGGAAAGTCCGCGCTAGTACGAATTCTACGCACCATTTACGGTATCGTTAGGGAAGAAAGTAGTCCATTCGCGTAGGGGCAGCGACGGTCTCGTCCTGAATCTGTGCCCGGGTCAGCGCGGCGACCGTACGAACACGCGGATTCACCGCGTCACCGTGTTTACGGCGGTAACATAAACGGCCAACGTTGAAATAAACAGGCAAGCGCATCGCGTGTAATATTTATCGCGTCCGTCCACCCGTCCGTCTCTTCCGCGCATACTGCGTGGACCAAATCGCGTCATCTCGCCGTGCTTGCTCTCTGGAAATACGTTCGCCGACGTTATGAGTTTGTTACGTTTGTTGGAGCACTGTACGGGGCACGATGATGCGAGGAAGAACAGAACGGAATGGAGTGGAGTGTACTTGATGTGTGAACAGTTATATATAATAAAATAATACAATTATAAGAAATCAAATAAATGTCTTATTTAATTTGTAAAAAATAGAGAGGCAAAAACGTGTCCAAGGTATATCATCTTTCCCTACTTGCGCGAGTCGCTACTGATTCTAAGGATAACGAAAGATAACACGCTAAGAAGAGCGATCAGCGTTCGACGCGTTCTTTCGCGTCGACGTTTCTTTCCTTTTCACCTCGTGAAATGGTAATCCCTGTTAACGCTGGACAGGTTTAATAGGCAGAGCAGTAGCACGGACGACGGGCATTGCCGTCACGCTTGGAACGCCGAGCCATTAAGGCTCGCGTAGCTCGCGATTAACCCACCAATAAAGCTGACGATGGCGGCCTCGATTATCTCGGTGATATCAGCAGCGGAGTTATTGATTTGTACTTATGCGAAACTGCTTCTTCGGAAGAAGAAACGAGAGAGTATCTATTACGGCGAGATACGACGTTCATCCTCGGTTCGTTAGCGTCATCGTGCACCGCTTACGGACTGAAAGTATATGAGACGATACTTCTCCCCTGATGAAACGTCCTATTTCGGGGAATTATTGCAAAAAAGAACTGACGACTTCGTGTGCAATATCACGGCAATTATCGCGACAATGAGAGCTCCGATATCGTCTGTCCACGATCGAGGTTTCGCAGAATTATCGGATGATGAAGAGATCGGCATGAAGAAGAGCGAAGACGCCGAGAAAAAGGCGACGTGTAGCGAAGCACGTCGTTTTTCTTCGGCTTTAAAAGTACGGCAGGACGTAACAATCACAAGAAGCTTCTGCGAACGCGAGTACCTCTCCCGAGTATCGAATATAAAGACGTTTCCGTCTCGGAATTGCCGATCCGATAGCGGCGAGTTGCTCTCCCCGGGAACCGAGTTCTCGCGGGTTTAGTAGACGCGCTACCACGCGTAACGGCCGTCGTTGTGACCCGCGATACGACGCCCGGGGGACCGCGACAAGGTCGCCATTAGTCGCCACATTATGCCCCGTGTATTCGCTTTACGCAGATAGCTCGAGCGTATTGCGGAATTGCGCCGATGATTAAGCCGCGCGCTTCTGTCTCGGTGACAACGGCTCAGGATGCAGATTGCGCGGTACGTGACTTGGCTTCCGCGTCGTTATTATTCGATCTATACCTACCTAACCGCGTCTACTTGCCCACCTAACTCGCGAATCTTACGGTAGTGGAGCCCGGCCTACGAGAGAATTCGATGCGCAGCGTATTCCGGCCCCATCGATGATGTAACGCTCCCACGTGGCTCGTGAATGTTTCGAGTTCCACGACTAGATTCAGAATTAATGGCAATGAACTTCGCCATTAATTAGGAACCTTGCGGTATTCTCTCGGAATGGTTATGACTCACGCTCCCAGATTTTCGTGTAACGCGCGCCTCAGAAAGCAGAAGCGTCTATGGCACTCTGTTAGTCCGTCCAAATCTCTGTCTAGGGTCGTTTTGACCGTAATGGATAAACAGTACCGTAATTTGTATCAACACGCGCGCGTTGCAAATCAGTGTCTATGCCATTCTACCGTTCGTGCAAAATTATAACATTGCAAATTTAAAATATAATATCTTCTGACTCATTGAACGTTCGAGTCTATGATCTACGTATTTTTAAATTACATGCATTGAATGCTTGATTTGACTTCCAAGGTGACGCCGCGTTCTTCATGAATTTGTTTCCATTTATATATAATGAAATTTCGGTAAAATCTAGCATTTGCATGTGAATTTCTCTTAACTCTTTATAATATTCTATATTCATAGATATACACGTGTATAGACTCAAACGTATTTCTGAAATAAACGATTGTTCTTGAAATTACTGCTCAGTATTTATTTGTAACCTAATAATGTCATGCTTTGGCCGTAAAATTAATATCGAATCGACGGTAAATTTTGAAGGTGATTCCGGTGGATGTGGCATTACCGACGAAGTGATAGAGTGGATGGAGAAAATTCAGAATTCCGCCGAACCAGATATACCACTTAAGACTCCATCGGTGAATCAGAAGGAGCCGAAACCAAATGTCGCACCCTGGAATGGGGACCAGGAGAGTCCTGGTCATAAATATAGTAGAGAAGCCAATGAACCTAGTCATCGCAGGCCACGAAGAGCGACTAGGTCGAAGGAGAACAACACCTGTTCGCTCTTCATACAAACAGATCCTCTTATATGGAGGCATATTTCCGAACAGGTAAGCGAAACCCCTTTTAATACAAATATGAATACTATGAACCCAAATATGAACCCTTTTTAATACAAATATGAATAAACGTTGTCTGAATTGGTTCGAAATTGGAAAGTGCACGACTTCACAAGTAGAAACATTTCAAAACTGAAATATAATAGAAATTTACTTTTTAATTGATATTTCTGTGGCACTATATTCTCAAAATATCGGGATATAATATAACATGCGTTTCGATCTATAATGAATATATTTCTCTCTCATAGTTTCTATTTGTAAAATTTGTGTCAAAAAAACCTCCGATTACATGTAAAAAACGTCACATTATTTGCGGCGCTTTTGCGGCGTTATTTGAGGTTTTCTCACTTTTGCGGCGAATTTATTTCGAAAACTATGAATGTTTCTTTTTTTTGTTATTTCCATTGTCCGTCCATTTGTCGAGTGATAACGTGTAAAATTGTGATCGTATGAGAGAAAAGTGACGCGTGTAATCGTATAAAAGGATAAAAGGCAAGATAGCAGATTGTTATAACGATGGAATGACCCAATTCTAAACGGCAATTTGCAACTGGAGAATGCCAGTATCTCCTTGCACAATAGGGAAATACCTTGAATACCGACCGTTCTCTTCCTATGGTCACATTCATATGCGTTTTCGTCGGCGGCACGGTCAGTGCAATTCCCTTTTGCATTTTCTCAACAAGCCAGACACCACCCGCATTCCAGCATTCTTCGCAAAAAGAATATTCCCGTCCTCGTCCACCAGCGGCCTTTGATACCACCGTGGTGTGTACTGCATAGAGTGCATTCCACCGGGGGATATTTTAATGACAGATTTTTAGACGGATTTTTACGTTAAACCCCGCGAAAGTTTCCAGGGAATTTTGATTAGATGGGAAATATTTGACGTTAAACTCTAAGAATTCTCACACGTTCAACTTCAACAAGAGTGCAGGCGGATAACTGGATCTCGTAATTTTTGTGATTAACTTCGCGGACGCGCTTCCGCTTTCGACGGAAATTCAATTCGCAGCTTAATTAGCAGTGATATTTAATATCGAAGATTGAAAACTCGCGCGATGATAATCCCCGTCGAATATATGCGCGGAATATAATCCTGTGTCGGACCACACGGAGGGGCAAAAAAAGAGGGAAAAAGAGTAATATCCAAGCTTTGTCGCGCGCGCAAATAATGAGTTCGCGCTCGACTTCGCAGTTACATCACGACGCGGAGAAAACCAGGGAGGAGATATTGTCCTTGATCGCCCACCACGTTACCGCCGTAAACTACATCTACAGGGACACGAGATTCGACGGCAGAATAGAGCATAGAAACATCAAATTCGAGGTTCAACGAATAAAGGTAACGGTACCTCGACCGAAAATAGCGTCACTGTAATAACGGTCGTGTGAAAAGTGCCCGCCTCGCGATTGACCCACTCTGCTCTCTGTCTCTGTGATATTAGATCGACGACGATACGGCCTGCACGCAACAACAGACATACAGCGAGCCGAACCCGTTTTGCATGGAGAACATCGACGTCAGCAACTTCCTGAACCTGCACTCTCTCGGGAATCATGAGGACTTCTGCCTAGCTTATGTCTTCACCTACAGGTGAGCGAAAAGAAGATTGTCCTTTGTACACGGAGAAAATATTGTATTATAATCCAAAGTACCACAAAATTTTATAACGTAGGACCATACCGGAATTATGATGTAATCTTTAACGATGTAAATCATGTGTACACATCACTGAACATTACAACACGCATCATAATTTCAGCATTACGAAATTTTAGTAATTTTTACTGCGATATTTTCTCCGTGTACGCCCATAAACGCCATTTCGCGCCAACAGGGACTTCACCGGCGGGACCCTCGGGCTTGCTTGGGTCGCGTCCGCGTCCGGCGCGTCCGGTGGGATCTGCGAGAAGTACAAGACCTACACCGAGACTGTAGGCGGCATGTATCAATCCACCAAGCGGTCCTTGAACACCGGCATCATCACATTCGTGAATTACAACAGCCGAGTGCCACCCAAGGTGTCGCAGCTGACTCTGGCGCACGAAATCGGGCATAATTTCGGGTCACCGGTAAGTCGTTTGCGTCGTATCCGAGGAAACGTTCTCTTCTCGCCGCCCCGCACGACACACACGTGCACGGTTTGCTCGGGAATGACGGGGCAGAAGATGAAGATGACGATCTCACCTTCTTTCCAGCACGATTTTCCACCGGAATGCAGACCGGGCGGCTTGGACGGTAATTACATTATGTTCGCCTCAGCGACGAGCGGAAATCGACCGAACAACAGCAAATTTTCAAAGTGCAGCATTGGCAATATCAGCAACGTTCTAGATGCTATCGAGGATAACAAGAAGAGGAACTGTTTCACTGGTACTTTTACCTTTTTCAATTTCCCGTCGCATTGCGGGATGGAATAAATGAAGTAAATCAATACTGAAAATTCCGCTCCCGCAAAATGGATACTATCGGTGTCGCCTGACCGGTCTGATCGATATGTTGCATTGTCGATTTACAGGAGCGTTTTGCGGCAACAAGATCGTCGAGGCTGGCGAAGAGTGCGACTGCGGATACGACGACAACGAATGTACGGACAAGTGTTGTTATCCCAGACAGGTGTCCGAGTTGGATAAAATCAAGAACGAAACGGCGAAAGGCTGCAACAGGAAGTTCGGGACACAGTGCAGGTACGTACACGCACCTGCTTTGATCCCGACCGAGGGAATCTGACGTGAATCGTCGGCCGTGATGTCTCTCTCTCTCTCGTTAAATCACATCTCTCATGCGCGAGTAATGATGCTTTTTTTAGTCCTAGTCAAGGACCTTGCTGTTCGAGCGAAACGTGCCAGTTCGTGCCCCTCTCCCACAAGGTTCAATGCAAGGCTGAATCAGACTGCAGTTACAATTCCACCTGCAACGGCAGGTCCTCCGAATGTCCAGCGCCGCTACCGAGAGCCAATAAGACTAGATGTAACGAGGGCACTCAGGTAATCGCACTCTGTTATCCGCGACACCGTGGCGTGATTTAACGGCGTCGAGACGCTCGTTTCAACAACGCGTTATTTACAGCTGTGCATCAACGGAGAGTGTACCGGATCCATTTGCCTAGAGTGGAATCTGACAGAGTGCTTTTTAACGAGCAGCATCATACCGAACATCGACAAGCGAAAGCTCTGCGAATTAGCCTGTCAAAATGGCACCGATGCGTCAACGTGTCGCGGTACGAGCGAGTTTGCGCACATGGTGGGACTGCCCGAGGGCGGAATGAGCCTGAGACCTGGCTCGCCCTGCGATAATTTCCAGGTTTAAATGATGAAATGGTTGCCCTATGTGTGCGAAAATAAATGAGACATTTTCGGGTAAAGCGGAACGATCATTTGTATACATTTTTCAGGGTTACTGCGACGTTTTCCTGAAGTGCAGAGCCGTCGATACGGAAGGACCGCTCGCTAGGTTGAAGAATCTGTTGTTCAACAAGGAGACCTTATCAACGGTAGCGCAATGGGTGACTGTAAGTGTAGACATTTCACTGGACTTACCATCCGCCTGGTAACATATTTCCGTGTAACCGCCGTTTCTTTCTCTCTTGCAGGAATTTTGGTGGGCCGTATTGCTGATGGGCATAGCTTTCATCATATTTATGGGCTTATTTATCAAGTGTTGCGCCGTGCATATTCCTTCGACTAATCCTAAAAAACCGCCTGCGAGGCGCATCAGTGATACATTAACAAGACCGATGAATACTCTCAGAAGGATGGTAAGAGAAATACGTAGATTACATTTCCGCATTTTCCGGCGAAATTTCGAAACTAATGGCAACAATCTCCTTCGCGCGTCTTATCGTTTGTCGTATCAATTGCAGCGACATCCGCACGGCGGAGGAGGAGCTGGGCCAAGGAGTATACCTCCGAGACCGAGTCAAGGTGGACACGGAACACGTGGACCTTCTCATGGTTACGGAGAAGGTAGAGGTGCTCAATATTACCCAAAAGGTGAGTTAACGTATCGGGACGTCGATGCATTTCCCGTTGCTTGAGTTTAATTCCCGCACTCGTGCGGTGATCGAGAATACATACATACATCGATGCTGGTGTATATAAAGGAGAGATCTCGAGTCAATCTTAAAATACTAACACGAATTAAGCTCAAGTTCAACGCTGTTCGCGTTCTTCGTCCTTGTGTAACCCGCAATTACATCAATGTCTTTTCCTGTTTGCATCTCCCTCGCATTGACGCGCATCACTACCTGATACTATCGTTCTATGACCTGCAGAGGTGAGCTGGGGCCTATATTCTATATGCTTGATAGGAGCAAATTCACGAATGCGGAGATAGCGCGTTGCACGCGCAAAGTCTCGAGTCGACGATCTGTCGCGAAAATCAATCAAGTACCCGCGGCTTTCCTGCGTTTGCTCCTAGCTCATTATTCATGGCATTGCACTGGTTGCTCTCTAGCTGGGATACTTATTTCCTCCCTCTTTAACACGGGAGTCTCCACGCGAGCGAACTCCTCTCTTCTCTGATTTCGCACCAATCGATCGCATTGACATCCGAATTATGATTTTCCGGAATTGCGTTGTAGTTAGACGGCGAAACACGACGAGAAACAGCACGGGCGAGGGACACGCGTGTACAGCGTGTAGATCGCACTGGCTGTTTCCCCGCTGCCGTACTCTCTTTGCCAGTTGCCTGATTCATATCGCCAACGACTCTGTCCTCGCATATCCGATGTTTCTTTTGGTTATGTGTTTCGTTTGATTGTCGAACATTTTTCTAAACTTTAAGCAGGCTATCACTCGGTTCCCACAGCTAGTGCGCCACCAAATAGCAGGTCAGCAGACAACTACGGCCGTTCCAACCACCCAGAGCTGTACGCCGGCGCCTATTCGGGCTCCGGGGGAGGGGGGAGGAGCGCAGCCTATGAGATGAGGCATCACAACAAGGTGTGACGATCCTAGGACGTCGTCACGGACGAGGACCACCAGTCGCGGCGTTGCACCACGAGTCGTTGTGTAAAACGATTGCCAAATGCGAAGGGAACCGATCCACTCCACGCGACGATGTCTTGTAACCGAGGTCGAAGCAATAATGACGAGATACGGCACGATGGTCGAGCAGATTGAGAGGTCCGGCGATACTTTGCGCTTTCAACTGAGTTGCGTTCGATCGAACATCAAGACGACGAAGAGAGCCGCGCGCGTTACTTGTAGATACGACGAAAGTACGCATCAGTGATCAAATCGATCTCTCATTTTGTATCGGTTCGGCAAATGTGATTTCAACTTAGATCCAGATACGTTACGAACGACGATCCGGAGGATCACGAGTTAGCCGGAGTCGCGATGTATAATAGAATAACGATATATCGGACAAATCGTGTATCCCGGAGATTTTATATATATGTATATGTACATATATATATATATATATATATATATATATATATATATATATATATATATATATATATACATATATATGTAACCTTTTTTATGTAGTACCAATATGATGGTCTTTTGCGTCGTCGTTCTGAGAACTCGTCGGACGATCAAATTTTAAGAACGCTACGGGCAACTTTCGCCCTTCGCCAACGAGGGTGATATTGTTATATGATCAAAGTAATTTAAATCGATCCAATGTGTGATTCGTTTCGCTTTAGCGATCGACGCTGTATTCTCACAGCGACAAACGCGCGCCGGTGTTGTTGAAACCGCGTCGCATCTTCGCCCTTCGACACTACGAACATTTAAAGGCCATGATCGTAACGGTCTTTGTGTGTGACGGCGTCCTTCGTGATGTCTATTATCCGTGCATGTCGCTCCCGAAAGTTCGAGTTTACAAGGGGTGTGTGGCTTTGTTCGTTAGATATTAAATGCGAATTCAGTAGGAGATCGGCAATAAGACAATACGTCCGTTCGTAATGCATATTATATAGGGCATATGTTTACAAATGAGTTTTCCAAAGACGTCGTTTTAATAGTAGTCTGTTCAATTTCCGATTAACTTAACGCGTGATGCGCGAAAAATCGTTTTCTACTGGAATGAAATTTTACCGTCTAATGGCACGCGTATGCGCCAATTTAATTCAGAGACTCTCGATGCACCAAACGACTCATTCGTGCGACATGAGAAAGAAACATGAAGGAGCTCGAGACTGTTGCATAGAATATCTCGTACGTACAACATTGTTTATACATATACATATATATATATATATAAATATTCGCAGTTTCGACGACTGATTTATATAAACGACTTTCTGGAGCGAAATGGCACTCTACCATTACCAAACCATCACAGGTCATTCGCTTGATCTCTGTACCATTGTAGTATAATAATTAACGATATGTATTATTCTTATACTAATTTGTATTAGCCAATTGAAGTGAGTGAAGTTATGCGAGACTACGAAGGATATGAAAGCAGCAGCAACAAAAATGTAATGCGTTTCTCTGTAGCGATATTCCATTAACTATTACATATGAACACGGAGATGATATTGATCATTATTAAGAATATGCTTATTAATACTATTATTATTATTACATTAATATTATTAATTAGTTATATCATGCAGATGATAATTTATCTTTGCGAATGTTATATTTAATTAAATACGAGTTTTAACATGCTATTAAGTCGGGGGCTGCACCGTAAACGCGCGACTATGCGTATAGCGGACCAAAGACGAGCCCTCTTATCGAGAGAGAGAGAAAGAGAGAGAGAGAGAGTGAGAAAGAAAGAGAGACGCGCGACATGTTATATTATATATATACATGGGCTCACACGTACACAGCTGCATACTCGTAAGCGATAAACACGAGATCGGTTTTCATCCTCGCGATGAATCGTATCTGGTGCTGTTAAACCATTGTCGATACGATCAATAATGCACTTCCCTTCTCCGAAACGCCAAATCTTATGCAAATGTAGAAGAAAAAAAAAGAAGAAACGCGCCAACGTCGAGATCTGTGTTCGATCTTGTTCGAATTGTATTATCAATTGACAGTGGGTAAAATAATGTAAAAAAATGTGAAAGAAGCACATTCAAGTTAGCAGTAACATCGAATCGAGATTCGTCTCAAAGAATAATATCGCACGAACGTGTGCTCGTTGAAATTAGATTTATTTTCTTGATCGATTACAACTCGTTCTTATGACTGTTAGTGAACACTTGTCACTTTTACTCATACTGTTCTATAACGATATTAAACGAATGCAATTTTCTGAAGTGAAGGATTAAGAAATTAGCCTCATGACTTTTCATCAGCTTCACATTTACAATCGTTGCATACAATCATTCATATAGCGGAACACATATTTTAAAGTACAGCGCAGATAAGATAATAACGATCACTAGATGTCGTTTTTATTACTTTGTAAACACGACGAGATCATACATTCGCGCGTGCACGCGCGCGCGACAAGTTTGCATTGGACTCTATTTTGTCAGTTACATAAGAAATCCATCCAGAACGTAGAGACAGAAATTCTATCGTGTTCACAGCTATTGATTAATTGGTGTGATTCGTATATTACTGTGTGTCTATCCGCAATTAAACTACAACTCTCTGCGTTGTAACTTTAAGAGTGTTTTGTCTAGGCGAAAACGTGGATACAGGGATGCAGGATTCAAACGAGGAGGTGCCAGCAAAGACGCTAATAATACGAGTCTGCGGATCGTGTGGAAATGTACAATAGACGCAATGTGATTATTAGGTGGATCATACGAGATCTTGTGAGAACGAGAATTAGAGAGAGAGAGAGAGAGAGAGAGAGAGAAAGCGAAAGTACGAGAGAAAATGAGACGGAAAGTAAAAGTTCTTCGGGCGTGAGAGGGAATTAGCGTGAGTGCGAGAACGCGAGAAAGGAGACTGCGAGCGTGTATATCTGTGTAAATATACTAATATTATGAAATGATTATATAACCATAACAAATGGTAAAAGCGAATACAAAAAATACTTGTTTTTATATCAGATCTGTATTATAGCGAAATATTATTCTGTATTTTGTAATCAGGAACGCGGAAGTTAAGGTTGACGAACGAGTGTCTGTACGTGCGTGTAATCGAGCCTTTAGGTTTTAAAGATAAGTTTCTGTAACGATCCATCGTGGACCGGCGGAATCGTACGATCAACGTTATCTAGGAAGTTTCGACATTTCTCGCGTGTAGGTGCAAAGGAATTCCGTTTGACCCCACTCGCAGTCGCCCGTGACACCATTGTGTACGATTTCGTTTGTTTCGACGCGAGCAACAGTCCGCGGCACGCAGAACCGCGGGCGCGACTTACTGCCAATGAACGTGACGAGGCAAAATTCGATTAATTTTACTGTGTTATAGCGTGTATCGTTAGAAACTTTTTCCCGTTGAACGGACGTTATAGTCGCGGTCCCTCCCAAACGTTCGGCCGAGCCGTTGACATGTACGCGAATTTCTTAGATAACCGTCATAGATTATACGAAAAAGAGGACTTTTTATACATCCGTTTTGAAATTTCCTTTTACGCCAGAAAGTAAAGAAGTTTTTTCCGTATACGCTGAAGAAAGAGCGCGACTGTACAAACGACGTCGTTCGGACAGTCATCGGGAATTTCCGGGCGATCGCTTCGTTCCGAGCCACTGCCATTCGATGAGCAATCTCGAGGTAGTTAGTATTCGCCTGTGGAACGAACCGACGACCGAGCGACGCGATGCGCGCCAACTACTTTTGCTTCCATCTCACTGCCACTACCACTTCGGACGACTGAATGATCAAAGGTCAAAGGTAGAATATCGAGAGAAGACAAAATAGATAGCGGTGCCTCGTTGCGTCTCGAAAAAAGCCTAAAGAACGGGCGTGGAGTGGGGTCAGGGCGTAGTTACTAGTTGACGATGAAGAAGTCGCTTGCGCGTACGGAAGGAGTATAAAGATAAGAATAAATTTTCCTTCATCATTTGTCCCAGGTGACCTCTAACTACATATGCTTAAGCTTCTTCGTTTCCGCGACGTCTGGATTAAGATGCGATTTTAATCACCCGCTCCCTCTTCCCCGCCCTCTCGTGATAATAAACCTCCGCCGCGGATCGTCGCGGTAGCGTGTCGTCGAGTCACCGGTTATACATATATACATATATCACGTCGATACGATAACCGAAATCGCCGCAAGGCCGTCGCGGCGTGTACCTATCTTAATCCAGAGCCGCATCACTGTGACGCGATGCACATACTACTCTATCACTTGTACATAATGTTAGAGAGGAAAGAACAAAAAACAAATCGAAGATTATATTTTTTCTATCGATCCAAAAACGTGGTGACCTATCAACATCGTGCATCCGGGATTATTTAAGCGTAACTTCGTGCCCTTTGTACCGATCACACTTGGCGGACGAATTGTTTCCCCGACGAGAATCGTACGTTTCTTTTTTCCTCCTCCTTTAATTCGGAGCGCCA
Organism: Dinoponera quadriceps; assembly: GCF_001313825.1. Classification (NCBI taxonomy): domain Eukaryota; kingdom Metazoa; phylum Arthropoda; class Insecta; order Hymenoptera; family Formicidae; genus Dinoponera; species Dinoponera quadriceps. The sequence continues at coordinate 364,906 of NW_014554764.1, forward strand.
CTTGGATATCACCGAGTGGCCCTTACGTTCGTGCCGTACCTCTACTTTTAGTCGGTGCAAATTCGAGCGATGCGTTTTCGAGGTATATCTCTCTTTATTGTAAGTTACAACTGAGCATGATACTGACCAATCGCCTGAACGTAGCTTCAGACCACCACTCTCTCTTTTCCCAAAATGTCTAGAAGAAAAAAAAATTGCGGCGAGTGTTTTAAGGATATTATAAATAAAAGGATTATGATTGTGAATATCTCTTGTGTTACGTTAATGTGATTAAAAGAGACAAAAACATTGTAAAGAATTAAATAAAGCATACATTTTACATTTACCGGCGTGTGATTTCTGGGACCCATCGGGCGGACCCATCGGGAGAGAAGAAGTTGCGCGTGAATCGTTTTACACATAGTTTTATTTATTATATAAACTATTGTAAAAGTTACAATTGTACATTAAAAAGTCATAGTGGGTGAGTGACGATACCTACTGTGTGTGATACATGAATATCGCGATCTTTAGCTTGGAATCGTGGGAGCTTACATCGTGCGTCCCCGCGTGCAATACAAAAATTCATTCACGTTAAATTATATAATTAATACTCGACTGGAATTTAAGATATGCACTTATGTACTAACAAATACTTCAAGCCGGATGTCGAATGTAAACTAGAGGTATACTGTACATATTACAAAATGCATCGTCGCGGCTGTTATTACGAAAGTCCGCGAGTCTCGGCGAACTGTCCGTTCATTGATTCACCTTAATAAAGATCTCTTCTTGATAAAAAGGTAGTATTTAATTACACTAGCGCCCGAGGGAGAAAGAAAACGCAAATCACACGACGTGACGCGAGCAACGTAGGAGAGAGAGAACGCTAGAAATGCATTTCGATAAGCTTTGCGTTAAAACACCGAGCGGTTGATCTCAACTGTCAATTCTACGAACGATCGTGCGCGTTTACCACTCTTCTACCAGCCTGCGCTGATACACCCTTGTACTTTATCATCGGTACGTGGCCGGAATTCCGCTCCGTCCGTTATCACTTTACGGCCGCGCGGGGCGTTTAACAGCAAATTCCTCGCGATTGCCTCCGATGTAAGTGGACGTAAAAAAGTGGCCCTGAGTGGCAAGTTAGATTAATGCAGCACCACGTCTCCCTCGCGACTGCCCCGCCGTTAGGCTCACGGTTGCGAGTGCTCCAGCTTGTACACGTCGTGATATGCGTTGCGGATCAGTGCGTAGGGAAAACAGCTCTCCAGCAGGTCCATCGTCAGAAACGGAGACTCTTGGACTATCTGATCCAGCAACAGATAGACGGACTCTCGGTTTCGAGTCGCCTCTTTGTCCGCTTCTTGGCCTAATCTCAGTAAGCTCGACGAGGCCAAGGCTAAGAATTCCTTCATCCTGTCTTCTATGTCGTTCTGCCCGCAAATCGTGAACAACGCTCCGAATATATTGTTTATGGCGGTAGCCATGCAGTGTATGTTGTTGGAGTGGCCCTCGAGCGACGCACGGTAGAAGGAGTTCTCGTTCCGAGCCAATTTAGGGATGGAGACCGCTACGAAGACCATCAATAAACATACGAGCAAGTGTTCGTCCTCTTCGGCTTCGCCTTTCTGGTTGCGCAACGCGGTCGTCAGTGTAGGGTCGACCTTGCAGGTCAAGCCTGCGGCTGAAGTCATTTCGGAGACGACGCGCATAGGGTCACCGGATGGCAGGTGATGTCTGAAGTCCAATATGGAGCTCAGCAAGAACGGTATGCGCTCCTCCAACACGTCGACCAGTGCGGACTGCGACAATTGCCGGAAGCTAAGAATCACGCCTATTATGGTGACTCGCTGAAGAACATTGTCCACATGTTGCAGCCTCTTAAACTGCTCCTTCATCACCTCCGGTTTGTCGAAGTTCGTCCGCAAGGCGACCAGCACGTCCCTATTGCCCGTCACCAGCTTCTTCAGCTGCTGCACCTGACTGGCGATGTGCCACATCAGATTCTCGTTCAGCATCTTCATACCATACGGCCCTATCAGTTCCGCCAATGCCCTCAGCTCGTTGATGTCGGAGAACTCCTCGGCGTTGAAGGGTATGGCGCCTTCCACCGACAGGCTGACGAACGCCCTTTGATTGGCGGAGTAGCAGATGTTGCCGGCGCTGACTCGCCTCAGCAGGACGTCCGAGTACCACTGAGTGTAGAGCGCGGCTATGGTCTTGTCGCCGTGGCTGTCCAGCTCTTGGGTCTGCTGCAGCAGGGCATTGTTGAAGACGCGCGTGATGTCTATGTGCACGTAATTCTCGATGGTCTGAAGGACGTTCATGTAGGACCTGACGCTGACGAAGAGCTCCGACGGCTTGGCTATCTCGCTGGTGTCCGGATTGTACATGACCATTCCCACGAGCGCTCGGGCGAATCGCGACTCCAGATGTTGATGGAGATACTCCCTCGGCGCGAAAGTATACTCCCAGACGTTGATGGTAGGACAGTAATTGATGGCGTAACACAGCTCGGTGAGGGCCATGTGCAGTTTGTCCATCGTCGTCAACTCCTCCCGGGTCTTCCTGAAGCTCTCTATACCGGGCTTGTGAATCTCGTACATGTTCTTCTTGTTCTTGTCCTTCTTCTTGCGATTGACAACCTGCGATATTAATAGAGCGCAGTGTTTCGGTAACAGCTTGTCGCTCATGTTACACTGTTCGTCGCAAATGGTCGTGATGATATTCTTAGCCTCCTTGGCCATCTCGTCCAAGAACATGTTGACGACAGAGAGGCTCCTCTCGCGAATATGATGACGCTCCTCCGGACAGAGCTCGTGGGTGCAGCTCTGGAAGTGGCTGCATATGAGCGGGAATGCGACGATGTACCGGTTCTGAGCGGGAAACTCGAGACACATATGGAACTGGTCCTCGAATATCTTGCTGTAGAAACAGAAAATGGATAAGTCTGATGTCTCGACTAGCATCTCATCCAGATTGTCGACCATCTTTGTGTGGAAAATCACCGTATCCATGAAGGAAGCTAGTTCTCTATTGTCAGCCAGATTCATATTGCCTTTCGCGATAGACATATAAGCCTGCAGCCTGAACCAGTCCAGTCGGAAGGCACGGAAATCAAACAATTCATTCTCCTCGACTTGCTTCACAGTCAGACTAGCTATAGTTGAACACATATCACTAAGAATAGCGCCCTCATCCTCGGGACAAACAGGGAGATTCTGTATCATCTGATGTAGAGCAGGGGCGTCGAATCCCGCGAGGAACTGGACGTAATATCTCTGAAGCACCTGAGAATACTTTTTTACTAAAGCTCTTAATTCTTCGCAGTGGAAGAGTAACTCCGGCAACTGACGGTCCACCAAATCCTCGCCGCCCCGTCCTTTGCCCTTACCTTGAATGGGTGGGTTATCCCCGTGTCTTAGTAGCCATAATACCTCGTCTCTCGCGTGGGAGAGACCCATTAAGACCAGCAGTGCTTTCGGTCCCAGGAGGCCAGGCTGATCGGTTAAAATTAAACCTAATTCCTTCAGGGCAGTCCTCAGGAATTTCCTTCGTTCTCTGTGCCTATAGCCAGCTTTTTGTACTGCTTGATTGTAACATTCCTTCACTTCCGACACTCTTTTACTGTACCCTTTCATACTCTCAAAGAATGTCTGAATGTATTGATGTATGTAGATTACCTCATCTCTAAACAACGCCAATACCCAGCCAGATTCTAAAGCAGTGATCCACAGTTTGTTTGGTTGTTCTTGGCTTAAGAACGTGTGACAAAGTGTGAATCCAAGAATTACCCATCTCTCGATTCTGTCCAAACTCAGCGTTTCGCAGGACATGGTCTCCGTTGCTGCTGCCTTGAGTATCTGGCCGGGACTACCAACGAGGCTCAATTTTTGATCGGCTCTCCATGTGTCAGCAGTCAAGTTTCTACCAGGATATATCGGCCACAAGGAAATTAGAGCGTTTTTCAGCAACTTGGAGTGCGGCACGAATTCTTCCGAGAGTTTCTTCAACGGGGCATCGTAGTCCATAATCATTTGGCCTAGACGAGGAAAACTGGGATCCGACTGACTGTGCACCATCTCGTGGGCCGCATTGAAGAGCCCCAGCACCGCTTTACGATCTTCCACTCGTGACAGGAGGACCATCAAACTGACATACGTGACTACAAGATCCAGATACCCTTTGGTCAAGTCGAAGTTAATTGTAATGTCCATGTGAACGCCACAAGCATCCATGGTGGTCAGCAGCTCGCAGACGTTGTCCTTAAAATCCAACAGATCAACAAATGTATAGTAGTACAACGACAGAGACTTGATGATCTCGTTACGAATGTTCGTGATGGTCTGCAGTCCCTTGATATCGATATTAGGAAACTTCCTGACAATCGTCTTGATGGAAGACTCCAGTGCCTTGTCGGAGAGGAAGGCAGGCTTCGATTTGGCATCGCCACAGGCTTTTTTTATATTATAAATACGTGTGAGCATACCAATGCCTCTGTCATTCAGAATGGTCAGCTTCTCAGCCAGCTTCTGCTGGCTTGGCACGATAGGTCGGGCCATGATGACGTCCCTTGAATCGACACTCACGCAATTAGCACATTACTCGTTCGTTTTCTTCAAATTACAGTGATAATTACTCTTGACCCCACCCCTGAGGGTAATCTACCTCACCGGATGCGACGAATGTTGCCTCTAATTTCCTGCAAGAAGAGACGATACCTGTCACAAACGTTGTCACGACACTTTTCGTTCTTCACCTCATGATTCGTGTACTCACCTGTCGTCGGGGTTACATATTGAATGCAAATCAACGGCATAATAATACGACAGACCGAGTTGGCTGTATGCTGTGCTCTACCATGGTGCATACCACGCGAAGGGCGCCGCTATCTGAGACACGGTGCTGCCATCGCGGTGAACTAGATGTGAGTAATCAGCGTAGGTGAGACGAGCGCGCGTATAAAATCTGTAAGAGCTGTAAAGTAAGAAGAATTTTCAAGTTATCGCTGTCTCGAAGTTACACGGACGAAAGACTTCACTCTCGTGAGGGAGTTAAACATTCGTTTTGTTAAACTGGAGTGCCCGACTAACGTACTTAACTACTGTTCGTCGCTCGATTTCATACATTCGACGCTTGTGTGTCGAATTTCTATTCGACATTTACAAAAACACTATCAGTGTAACATTAGAGGTTATATATGCATTAACATTTATTTACATTTAGGATTTCGTATCATTTTTAACCATATATACATATATATATATATATAGATTAGGATTAAAAATCATACAAGTAATCTTAATCGTGAAGTACACGCTTCATCACGATGCACCGTACATCGTGAGATCTCGATATTGATACTTCGAGAATTGCAATCGCGATATGTTCAGATCGGAGAAGTCAGTTGAGGAACGGATCATGGCGCGTCGGGTCGTAATCCGAGAGCCGTTCCATATAATCCGCGATTTCGGCTTGCCGAAGGTGAGCCTCGGGCATGATTTTCCGTCGGTAGTGTCGACAATAAGCGTCACGCGTTTGGCACGACAAATTATCGCACCGCCGAGCGTGAATATTCTGAAACGGCCGTCATGAGTATCGAATGGAATGCAAGTGACGATCACGCGATCGACGTTCGTAGCAGCTCGGGGTAGGACTCGCTGCCCTTTACGCTCTCGTCTACCGAAAGAGTCCTACACGCGTATCACGCTCGTTAGGAATGTCGAAAATGAGTTTCGTGCCGCATATCATGACAAAGGATCGTTGATTAAATGAGAATTGGGAGGGCCGAGAGAAAGAGAGAGATAGCAGTTATGGCGGTTAAGATTCAAAATTATTGAGTTACTCCCTCGACTGGCCGAAGGAACCGTTGGGTAAGTATCACCGCCACCTATCAGGAGAATATCGTACTTGACTTTCTATACAGTGGTAACTTACCAGCAGTTCTTCTGTAGCAGTCTCAAAGCGAAAGAAAGGCAGGGCCGAGGGAAGGAGAGAGATAGCAGTTATGGCGGTTAACATTCGAAATGATTGCTTTACTGCCTCGACTGGCCGAAGGAACCGTCGGTAAGTATTACCGTCACCTATCATAAGGATATCCCACTTGACTTTCTGTTCAGTGGTAACTTACCAGCAGTTCTGTAGTAGTCTCGAAGCGAAATTATGTTCTGTACAACTTTAAACAGGGTTTTGTACATTTATACGCTGTTGGGTGAATTTTTCATGACGATTTTAAGCATTATATATTATTTAAGAAAGTAGCAGCCAGTTATTTTAAAAATTCACGTATAAAATAAAGCGAGATAAATGAAAGCGATTCTTGAGAGGCCGATAATTGAAAACATGGTTTATTAACGTTGTTTATTTTACGATAAATACATATGTATTTATTCTTATATATAAATACATATGATTTATTCTTATAATTATTAATATAATTATATATAATTATATAATTAATTTTATATATAATCTTCTCATACAATCTTCTCTTCCCTTGGTATTAACATGTAATTTAATTTTATCGGTTGTAATGTAATATTTTCAAGATCTTACCGTGATAACGAAGTTTATAGAAGGAATAAGTGAAAGACGCGAGTGTGATTTATTAAAAGTCTGATAATATCATTCGCAAGTTTGCTATACAAATAAAATTAGAGAATAGTGAGAAAAAGTATCGGCGGGGGAAATGACTTTAATGCTCGTAACGATATAAAGTTATAAGCACGACAGCAAAATGTGAGCCACATGCTGCAACGCGGCTTTCAAAGTCGAAAGCTAAAGACCACCTCTTTGCTATGTTCGCGAAATGACTGATGGCCCCAACTCGTGTACATAACTTAATATTTGCCCGCAATATATCATTCGTTCGTGCCACAGAATACTTTGCGGATGGTATCGGCGAGCGTAACTCGGGACTGATATCCGTCATACGTCAGGGAAACAGCGCGTAGCCGCGGTGTCAGGCAAAAAGCCCCGGTATATCCAGATATATGATAATGGATATAATCCTTCGATATCTTATCTTTTATGAGTGTTATTCGTTTATGAGCGCTTTTGGATGCCGTTCAATTCTCATCTCGCTCTTCCTCCCGTGCTGCCGAGCCCTCTTCTCGACGGCGCGGGCCCTCGTTGGCTCGGTTTTACTACTTTCCCATTTTTCATTAGCACAATCAAACCGGCCGTACGCGGAGAAACAATGGCTTCTTGCCGGTCTTCGGCGTGGGCGTTCCTCCGCGGGGAAAAAAGCGTATAGATTATCGACCGATAGAGGGGCTTGGCCGCTGTGTTTGCCCTCTCGTTCGCTTTTCTCGAACGAATCGAAAGAGAGAAAGAGAGCCGGCGGGGAGGAGGGAGAGGGAGAGACGGGAAGAGAGAAAGAGAGAGAAAGAAGGCTAAGCGGTCTCTCCCAGATCGTAGCGAGCGCGAATCGCTTCTGTTGACTGCGAGTCCGTAATTGTTTCCTGCTCGGAGGAGGCCAGGTGGAATGACTAACGACCAATTTCCTTCGGCAGGCGAGTCATTCCCCGGTATGATCGATCCGATTATCGCTCGGCGTGCTCGTCCTCGCAATTTCGAGCAGCGTACATCACGGTTCCCATGGGTCTTCGCAAATCGCCCGCTCGCAGATCGCCGACGAATCCGCACATCCTTGGAAAAATGTTCGCGGATATTACACAGGGATTTCACGCAGCTTCGAACAGTAAGTCGGAATTATCTTGTTAAAGCGCAGTGATCTGGTGGTAGTGATTGTTTGCTTCGACTTGTCGAGTATATCATGCCGAACGGTGTTTCGGTTATTGTAAATTAGGCTGTTGTAAGACTGTTCGTGACAAAAATGAAGTAAAAACTATATTTACTTGTGATTCTAGCGCGTAGATTGGCACTTGTGCATTTTTTATTTACGTCAGCGCTACCATCCGGTCACTTAAGTCATCTTTTTTCCACTATTTCTCGACAAGTTGTTAAAATATTCATTATTGTCCAAAATGTGTCATTTTAGTCACATTTTTTCTGAGCTCTGCCATTAAATTTGTAAAATATGGACGTTCTATATATATTTTTGCCCTCTCTCTTTATGAGACTGTTCTAAAAGCGTACTTGCATTGTATCGTTCATGACTTTTTTCTTGTCATGAACTCTCAAATATTCATACTATGAAGAGAACTCGTTATACATATTGAGCTATTCAAAGATAAGCTTGAGAAGGTAAGAGTCATCGTTGCTTTTTTTTATATAAAACGAATGCAGTACTTTTTTTTACGTAAAATAGGAAACGCGTCTGATATGAGTTCGATTTATGCATCTCAGCAGAATCAAGCTCGACGACATTAGGGCGGATAACTTTGTAGCATGGTAAAAAACGGACGTAAAGTCGCACAGAGAGTACGGGGGGGGGGGGGNCTACGGGCATCTCATGAATATGAAAACAGAGCCGTATAATGTTGTCGTATCCCAAAATTCATCCGTCTATATAGAGCTTAACACGTAACTACGAAGATGTCCAACGGCGGCGTTTCCTAACGACGTATCGGGGGCAAGGGAGGAAAGCAATCGGGGCGGCTTTAATTATCTCGCGGCCTCCTAACGTGCAATTAATTCCGAATGCGGTTTAGTTTAGCGAACGAAGAGCAAACAATGTATTACCCTCTAGGCTGTCTAAACGTAGGTGGTTACCGCGGAATCGAGGCTGGAGGGGACGGCGGCAATGGGGGTAGGTTAGGCCACTTTACGCAAATAGCATGGATCCTGCAGATAGCGCATACTTCCCGTAACGTTACCGCCGTGTACCCCCCGGTTTACCCATCTTCCCTTCGCGTTCTCCACCCTATCGTACCCTATTGCTCCCGAACGCGAGGTTAATGCTCTGTGAATTTGTGATTGCCTCTGAAGCAAACCGACAGGTTTTAGCGGGAGCCTACTCGGCGACCCTGAAGGACTCCGCTCGTTTTTCGATTTTCCCATAATGCGCGGCTCGCGACGTCCTGCGCGCGTGCAAATATCGTTATTCATCTCGACGGCTCTCTCCGACGAGACGTAACTGGAACCGGGATTAGGATGATAAGAAAAGCGCATCTCGCAGTTGTTCCTCTCGTGAATAAATGATCGGGAAGACACTCTATCGCGGTCGAGCGAGATCGAGATTCGTCGTAATAGCCGTTTAACGATAGCGTAAAGTGTACAGTAAGACGTAAGCATGAGCTAAATTGACCAATTTGATTCTCACAGTCCAAGAATAATCGGCCGTGGTTGGTCGATTAGCTTACTGCTTACGTCGTACTGCATATTTGACGTTATTGTAGAATGGCCTTAAGGTCGACGCGCATGCGTTTCCGCAGAATATCGAGTTCTCATGACGACTTTGCGCGCTTTTCCCGCGATCATCGAAGCTCGTTCGTGCGATAGCGAGATCGGATCTCCCCGCGAGACTCCGTATGTAGGGTGAAAATTCGATTCGTCGCTCGTGAGAACGGATTTTTTCCCGAAACGGGGCCGAGCACTTGAAGCTAGCTGCGGTGGAAGGGAACCAGATGTAATTAACTCCTGCCAGTGTATTACAAATCAATAGCGTACGTGTATATTGGACGAGGGCTATTATGTATCAACCCCGCGAGCGATATATTATGCGTTGGCAATTATGATTGAAAGCGTTGCGCGTATCATAGTTTATATGTATTGTGAAACGTATATTGGAAAAATCAAAATATCTTTCTCTATAATATTATCTCTACTATTCCGACGTACATATGTGTATTAATAATCCAGGATAATAATAAGCTCGGCGTATACAGAATTTCTGTGCCGAGTAGCAAACGTATACGTCGCGGAGGAAGCATGACGAAATCTCGATAACTACCGGGGACGTCTATTAAAAACTCGAGTCTATTTCTTACGGTTATCTTAGTGATTCTAGAAAAAGCGTTATAAAGCTGAAATAATTCGATATTAATGAATTACCCCGCGAAGTTTCGCCTAATGAAACAGTGCTTTTTAATCGAACTTTCCTCGTCTTTCCGGTGGGGTGAAAGTGCACCCCTCTGCAACGGTCTCCCTCCCGATGGCAAGGGGTAGAATCGGTCGTCTAGTGCGAGCGGTCGAAAGGGAGAAAACTATGAGACGGCGAGGGAAAGAGAGAGAGAGGGGGGGGGGAGGTGACAGAGAGAGAGAGAGAGAGCGAAAACGCAGAAAGGGTGAAGAGGAACGGAGAGAGGAGTAGTTCGCGCGAAGCGAATGACTGTGATTCGTCCAATTATCGGTTGGCACCAAAAGTGCTGGGTCTGGCTCGCCTGCCAAATGGGAAATAGCCGGCGAACTGCAGAGGCAAGCTATAGCCGGCTATGGACCTACAGACTCTGCGCGCGGACTGTATGGATCCCCCCTTTCACCCCTTGCTCCCCCCTCCGTCTCTTCTCTCCCTCTGACCCCTCTCGGCATGATATGGACTTCCATGGTACGGAAGCTGCCGGACGATGTAAACGGCAATCGCCGAAAGATAATTTCGCCCCGTAGGATTCGGCGATTTTCTGCCGGGATGACTTCGTGAGAGCTCGTCGCGCGCTCGCCGCGCAAGCGGAAACCCGAAGGAATTGTAAAAATCCAATCGGAATTAGGGCGTCGCGCGCGAGCTATCGGTTTCTCAAATTGCGTTCGGATATTCGTAACGCGGCGAAACGGCGGTTACTAAAAAATCGAGAAGCCGTATCGGTAATCGATACGTAAAGCTAATCAATTCCGCAGCCGGCTCGATATAGACTCTACTATTCGAAACAACGTGAATAGATGATAACAGATCGGTGGTACGCGGCGGCACGTCATCCGTAAGAAAATCAGTCGCGCGCGCGGACTGTAACGATGTCAAAATAGAACGGTTTTAATAATTCACGCGAATGAGCACTCTCCGCAAGCAAAAATTGAATACTGATCCGACAGTTTCGCCAACTGAGGGGAGATAATCGGGGTTTTAATTTCCGACTTAATTATTCATGAATTAAACCGCATACACTGACGTTTTCCACCTATTTGAAATACATAATTCGTGAAAGCGGCGTTTTAAATTTTAAATATTGTCAAGCTAAACCCAGCCATTTTACCATTTTAATTTTGTATTCATAACATAACGTCATATAACGTGTGTTGTATCGACCTCGCCGCGTTAATATTCAACGGGTATCGTAGAAAATATCGCCATGGGAGATAGTAGGGGCAGGAGGGGAGGGGAAGGGGAGAATAGAGATGGAGAGAAAGAGAGCTGCGGAGCAGCCTTCGAGTCCGTGTACTCACAAAATCGCGAGGAGCCGGATTTTACCAGTCAATCGTCCGTTCCTTCTTTCGTTGCGCGTTCACGCTCGGCTTAGCGCGCCCCGAGACTGGTAAATGACGTCATTAACGAGGGCTAAAGTGCTGACGCGTCAAGACTAACCCCAACCTTTGACCCACAATTTACCCCCGTCCAGTTTCTCCACCCTACGAGATCGATGCGTCGATTTCCGATGCCCCGTACCGCCGCCGTAAAGTTGGATAGAACCTTGCCGAGCATTCTGCGCGGCGAACGGGTCAAAGGGACCTCGGTCGCATAATATATCTCCATCCCCGGATAAGTACGCGTTTTATCAACCTCACGTATCTCAGTCTCTCCATACCCTATACCCTATACAAAAACAGTTAATATATCGGGAATGGCGCGATGCCGCCGTTGTGCCTGACATTAACGCGCCGAAATATATCGAGAGGCGGGTGGAAAAAAAATTGCATCGAGCGGAAAGTATTTACGAGCTTATGCTAATATTGAGATCTCTGGCGTGGCAATATCGGGAATATATTTCGGACGTATATCACGCGCCGTTCTTTATGCTAATCCATCAATTTAGTCCGATAGATATCACGGCTTCGTTTCTGGAACACTGCGAGTTATCGTGATTCGCTCGTCGTATATCACACGTTGCTTCTATTTTTTCCTTCTTTTTCTTCTTCTTTTTTCTTTTTACATTGAATTGTGACCCATTTCGACCGTCGCGATTTTCGAGCCCTGCGATCGTGAATCTTTCACCGATATTCGTCGCTGCATGCGAAAACGCGCGAGGGATCGGACGGATTAACACGAAGAAAATACGATACAGTGACTTACAATGCATGCGCGCGGTTGCCGTGCCCCTAATCAGTGTATTCATACGTGAGAGTCTTCATAAGTAAGTCTCTTCGTGTATGTATATAATTACATATTCCGTTATACACGTGCGCGCGCAACAGGATAAGTTCGTTAGAATTTCATACACTTCGAAAGATTCACCGGGATTATACGCGAATTCGATGTTCGCGCGCGGCGGAGATGTGTTGGTGCGCCCGGCCGGATCTCTCGTAGCGGGCGGAGAGAACGGAGGGAAATTACGCTCTGAATTATAAATACCGACAAGGCGGATTAAGGGAAACGGATTATACGGTCGCTACGTATAGTCGCGATTCCTTACTTTGCGCGATCTTTCATTTCGTGCCGCATGGCTGAGCGGCAGTTCCGATTCGCCCGGCGCGTATTCCGAGCTGTGCGCTCGCGTGCGCGCGGATTTCAAGTCGAACACTCTTGGATTCGTGTGTGCCACGTAATGGGTCTTTAAACGCGCGTACAATGGCTTCTCATTTTCAAAAGACCGGCCCGGCGGAAGTTCCTTTTCCCGTGGAGGAAAAAAGAAAAAGGAATAAGGGGAGGATTTGCGCGCGGCCCTGTATAATTTAACAACGGGTCCGATGTGAACCCGCGCGCGCAGCGTGAAACGTTCGCCGGTCCTGCACAGATACTAGGAATGGTAATTGGTGAGGTAGGTATGCAGATACGCGCCACATGTATTCTGGATGCGACGGCCTGGGCGTGAGGGGGGAGCAAGGGCGCGGGGGAGAGCCGCACTAATATACTCACACGTGTTAGCGATCGTGTCCCCAGGATTTGATTGTCCGTGTTGCCTGGAGAATTATCGAGCCCGCTGGATTCCGCCGCGGCATTTGCAAGCGGAAGTGCGCGCTACGATTCAGAAACATTGCCGCGTTGTCGGACCAGCAGGATGTGCCGTGTGTGATTGCTTCCCAGTTGCCAAGTTACATACGCGTTAACTATAAAAGGAGACTGCACACAGCCGGTTATGACGAGCATATCGAAGCGACCGGCTATGATTGTCGACTCGTTACGCGCTGTGCGTTATACAGTCGATATCCGGGAGGTTACTCGATATTGTTTCAATGGACTAAACATTCCGCTCTAACTTCGCACTCTATGGTTCGCTCGCGCGTTTAGCCCGATGTAATGTACAACTCGAAAATTGATATTGCTCCGGGACCCCGTCGGTCCCGAAAACGAAAACGCAAAATTGAAATCTTACATATCGTGGGTCGCGAAATTTATACACCGCGTCCGGAGCAACGTGAATTTGCGACGGGTTCTCGTAACTGGTCGGACACGACGGTCTAAGTAAAACGTCGTCGATCATAGCGGCGCCGTCTCCGGCATTAAAGTCCGCCGGCCACATTGGGAGTCGTATTCGGTTTTACGAATGGCGCTCGTGATCGCGGCCTGCCTCGCCAGTAAAAATACTTTTAAGGAAATGAAATTGATATAAAAGACGGATTGTAATGGCAGGCGCTATAAAACACCGTCCCTCCGTCTGCGCCTACGATGCAACGCGCGCGCCTCTCGGCGGTGGCAACTCCAGCGGACGGGGTTGCTGGCGCGGTATCGCTTGTTGCCGTGCCGGACGTGTTCACGATATCACTCTCATAAATGTACATGCATGGAACTTTGTACCCGCGAGTAGATTGCGATCTAACTAATACGAAACTTTTCTCGTTAATCTTAGAAGGTAAGTTAATTTTCCGCCTATAAAGCCCGTGTGCGCTTTGTCGATAAGAGCATATCGATATTCATTTATATACGAGGATATATTTGAGGAGAGAAAGCGTTAAATTTCAGGAAATACGTGGTGAAAGTATTTTTAACTAAAGAAGAGTCGCACGAACGACAGAGAGATCTGCTGTAAATTAATCACATTATTACCACGAGTCTACTACTATCGCTCTATTGCATACGTCTTTTTTTACTTACGATCAATTACAATACATATTTTAGCGGGTTTTTGAGCCCTGGATATACAATTGAATTATGTGTTTTTAATTTACGAGAAGAAGTTTGTTCGCACGTGCGATAACTCTTATTATCCGCGCGATAAATCACGTTGCTCTCCCTGAAAAAAGAAATCACACGAAAGGGTCGAAAGGTTCGAAGGTTCCGCGTATAAGCTGGAAAGTCCGGAAACGGTAGGGTCGATTGAAAATTCCCTAGGCTGTCTTTACGCTATTCGCCCCTGTAGTATCGCCAAGGGCGGAGAAATATGCGCGCTTGTGTGGTTGGTTCATCGCACACGGCACGTGGCCGCCTGTGTTCGAGGGTATGTGAGCGTCGGTCACGTATTTATGAGCTTTCTCTACGCCGTCTGACTTTAAATTAAGTCCCGTAGCTCGAGACGTTCCAGGTTAATTCTATGACGCATGAATACTTCAACGATGCGTCCTCATTGGGCGGAGGTTTAGTCGCGGTCTTTCTCGCCGACTCTGACCGCGGATAGAATAACGAAGAGGGAAAGGGGAGTGCTGGATTCACATTTGAATGAGGACACGGAGTATTTTTATGGAACCCACGATGCATTCTGTACGAAGGAAATTAATACTCTCCTCTAATCACATGACACTCGTCTAAGACGATTTCTTTCCTGCCCGTCAAACCTGGCGGAAAAGCGTGAATATTTTTATTCGAAGATTTTTAACATAATATTCTTGAGAATTATATCAAATTTGGAGACATTCAGTTTTGATATTTGGAATTATATATCTATCAGTTATTAACATAGTATTCTTGTGAATATATCCAATTCCGAGATTTTCAATCTTGATATTTTGGAATGCTGTGTCTAGCAGCTATATGCAGTCAGCACATCGTTGAGTATTCACATCGTCCCCGTGTACATAATTTCAAAAGGATTTAAATTATGATACGCGCATACATATGTAAATCAAGTGCACAGACGAGAATTTTGATTAATACAACGAATATCTTAAGTTTGTCAACCGGTATCTATTACGCGAATAGACCTCCTTAGCGATTTACTGAACGTTGCATGCATTCAGTCGCAACAATAGTGGCACCGATACCGTAACGTGGACGTATTTGTAGTAGCGTGGGAAGATATATTTCGGTTTCCGGAGTCGTTGAATGTACGTCTAATAATATCCTTGCCGATACAATTCTACGCGAAGGGAACGAGCCATCGATGTTAGCGACCATGTAATTATTTCGACCAAGTACTTGGAATAATTAATGTAATTTCTACTGTTACCACGAGCGGTACTTAATGCAATTATAATCATCAATTAATCATTACCCTACTAATGCCCGATCAATAACTACACGGCGCTCTGCGTTCGCCGCGTAGCCGCGCATTCACGCAAAATTAATCTCCGAAGAGTGCTACCGTTACAATCGGCCTGGTATTACACACGCGCTGCCATAAACCGTCAGCGGTCCGTTATAAATCATCGGTTAATGAAAACTCACGTTAAATACTCCCGCGTTCATAATCGATTATTAACCGGCGAGCAAACGCGATGAGCCGCGCGCGTCCAAATTGGCCGACGACTTCGACGATTTCGTTTATGGACTCCGTCGCGCGTTCATCGATTACCGCGGAATCGCACGGACATCCGTCGCGATTCTCTCTCCGCGAGACGAAATTATCGCGACCTTCGAGAATCCGGGAATCGAGCGAGCTCGCCGGCGCGGGGAAGGCAATGGCCCGAGGAGAGCGCGCCCCGATCTACAAGGGTAGCAACGGCGAGTACTACGAATGATGTATTGGAAGTAACTGCGGCCAATAAAAATCAAGCGTTCTCTCTGGCTCGTGTGATTTGTGGCCGATAAATCAAAGGGACCGCGCTTCTTACGCGCGCCGCTCAAGCGAAAACGCGCGGAAGCGCATTCGGTGCGCTCTCGCCTTCCTTTTCTTAATTCGAACGCAAAGCGTGCACGAAACTTGCCATTCGCGGATTGTGTAGACGCTTTCTTTACTTTTGGGATATCCTGTATGAGAAAAAAAAAGGATCGATGCTCCTCCCTCCTTATCAATTTCTCTATTCATCTATTATAAGTGCTGCTCACATATAAGCTGAATAAGTCATATTAATAAGCGAACCACTCGCACATGCGCTCGCGGAATATGAATATATTCCTTTTCCAGTTAGAATTCTCCCTCGAAGGCAGTCGGATCCCTCGAAATAAATAAAAGAGAAAAATTGTGTTCGCATCGATTGGCGTTAATTAAATTCGTTAGCTCAGATATACATTCATAATACTCGGAAGTCAGAAAGTTATCCGATGCCAATATTCGATAGGACGAACCTCGTTCGTCGGCGTTACCGGGGGAGGAGATTGCGAAGGGTGCGAGATTCGCGCACTCGCGAGTTCCGCAATCGAGGTGTCTCGCTGCGCAACAACGTCGTCGCGGGTCCGTCTGGCAGGGCGGCGCGATGAATCATTTGATTACCGGAAAACTTATGATTTCCACTCTCAGCGGAGGGCAATTTACAAGATTGGTGGCCCGGCGCTATAATGCGATAGCGTCGCTACCGCTTCGGGGAAAGCAGCGGCCGGTATATGCTCGATGCTCGTGGGAGGAGAGAAAGAGAGCAGAGGCAGAGACGGAGAGACAGAGAGAGAGAGAGAGAGAAGGGGAGAGAGAGAAAAAGAGAAACGGCAGAGCGCCAGAGAAAGCTCGCGCGCGCGAGGGAAAGTGCGGTGGGTGTAGGGACGCGACGAAGGGGGAGAGGGCGGGCGAGATGGGCCGGGGTGTTTCCCCTGCGCTCGCTGTTTGTGTTTTTAATTTTCCCGGGCCGTTTTGTATGCAGATATCTAGCGTAATTTATCCAGGGCGGGGGCAGGAACGGCGTGACGGAGGAGTGTACGTGTGGCGAGTAGCCAGCCTCGGCCATGTACCGGTCGCCTGTGTCGACGAGGTTTTCGCCGCTACCACTGCAGTTGAAAACTTGATGGAATCTTCCACCGTCGCGTCGCGATACCGGGCGCGAAGCGTTTTCGGCAGCGCAGCATCCGCGTGATCGATGCGGAGAATTTTCAGCGCGAGTAACAGGTAACTCTGCGCTGGCTCGTTTGTTCGAGAGAGAGAGAGAGAGAGAGAGACCCTTTAATTCGGCATTTTTATTACTTTCCCAAACGATTATAAAAGCCGTCCGCCGTATATTCGCGGGACAATTTTTACACGGGGCAATTGTAACGGTCGTGTTTGTCGAACACGGTGAAACTAAAAAAATTGAATTAGTTTTT
The DNA here is from genome assembly GCF_001313825.1 of Dinoponera quadriceps. Taxonomy (NCBI): domain Eukaryota; kingdom Metazoa; phylum Arthropoda; class Insecta; order Hymenoptera; family Formicidae; genus Dinoponera; species Dinoponera quadriceps. Next base: position 382,259 of record NW_014554764.1, read on the forward strand.
CCTCTGTGGAAATGTTGACCGGATGTCGAAATCTTTTATGCAATTTTTAACAGTTTCGCAAACATTGCTCGACCTTACGCGATATTTATTTTTATTCCGTGAGATGTATAATTCGATGTTGCTTATCAAATGTTTCTAAAATCCACTCGAAACAGCGACGTGCATAGAGTTTTAGTTCAGTATTTATATATAGTTATACGTGTCTCTTGGCTGTCACTTTGAAAAATGTGTTTATGACATCCCCGAATCGTATTACAATGTTATTTTCGCTAGACGAGGAGTGACAGAATAAAATGGCGGATCCGCGAATACGCCGAATGAGTTAACCAGTAATTGGAAAAATAGCATCAGAGATAATGACTAGCATTTGAAAGTTAGATAAGAAGTTGAGATAATTCACTAACAATTATTTAGTTAAAAATAATTCTCAGATAAATAGTTGGCGTTCTTCTGCAATTAATTAGTCATTCTTTTCTTTTCTGTAGCGTTTTTTATCTAGTGATTAAATCCAGTTCTTTCGTAATTTTGCTTGTGATAATCGAATTTACATCGTTTTGCCCGATCAGCGAGCGCTTCGACATTCCACTTAGAGGTATCCGAAAAAAATCATCCTAATTTGCGACGCGTCGTGAATATTGGCGAAGACATTTCGCCGATACTGCAGCCGTAAGTCGCTACGTAAAGAAACGTTTGGCTCACGGTTTCGTTCACAAATCAACGGCAACTCCGAGCGAGACGGAATCGATATCCGGTACAGTTTTGCCGCGCGATACTATAATTCCCCAGGGAGGAAGGGAGAGGGAGGCTGCGATCGTATTTGCTAGGGGTCTCCTAATACCCACCTACGAGCAGGACCGGCTCGCTCGAACGAGGACGACGCCTCGGAATGGTTTTTCTTCAGATTGGCGAAGACGCTGGCGTGGCATACTGGAGGAATACCGCTGTCCGACGACGCGCTCCGTGCAAGAACTTAATTATCTGCGAAACAATAGCCGGCGAATTATGATTATTACCCTCCGGAACGGCTTTGCGACGGAGTCCACGCGGGAGGGAGGGGGGAGGGGTAGCAGGCCGGTGCGCTCTATATCCGTGGTGATAAAAGTTGCGAGAGAGCGTAAATAGAGGGATTCAGTCTCGTTTTCTCAAGGCCTCTCCGTGAGTGGAATCGCGAGTCGCGCTACCGATCCTTCCGTCTCGCCCGCAGCGGCCTCTTCCCTTATCCGGCTGCGGAACAAGCTGCAACGGTATCCTGTTTTAAGCCCAATCTATATTCCTTCTCAGCCGGAATCCCATTGCTAAGTGGGATTCCGTCTTGACAGATCCTAAATTACCTTCCACGTTATTCCTCCGGGCGCGCGGCAGCGAACTATGCGGATCTTTTGAGCAGAGTGTCAACCGGCGCGCCGGTGCTTCATCTCGCATGTAAATCTTGAATTTTCATAATTTCGCGATCCACGGAATTCTCGTCGAGAAACGTCGACTCCGTTCGATCCACGGAGACGGAGAGCAGCCCGATCGTCGTTGAAAAAGATGTACGTTAAACGTCGTCGGTGTACATTCGTTGAATATTGATCGGCCACTTGTTTGGGACAAACATCGCGGACTAACGTCAAGAAACGCGCAATCAACGATTCGCGTCGCGTGGCGAAGTTGTCGAGCCGTGTTTCGTCTGTTTACCGATCGCGAAGACGCGATAATAGCGACAATCGATATCGAATCCCGGAATCTGCCAGCCGGCCGCAGGAGCTCCCGCGGAATCAGTGTGACGTTATCTCAATCGAACGCCGGTGGTAACTTTTAACGAGTTCGCCGGATAAGAAGCGAGACTTGTTTACGAAAGCACGGGCCGCGTACGAGGTGAAGTCAGGTTCCCCCGATGAAACCGATGCAAATGAAACCTCGCGAAATTGGTTCCAAAGAGATTTATCCGTTTAAACGGCGTCGTCGCTCGTGCGTGAGGCATCGCCCGAGAGGGATCGGGGCGGTAGCATCTCGGGCTGGGGTGATGCTGTCTGGGAAATATGATAATGCCCGTGGCGACGACAAGACGGATGGCCTCCGCGATTCCCGCGCTCGCACCCCCGCCTCGCCGGTCGACTCGCGCTGATTGGTCGTTGGCCCGCGCTGAAGCGAATCTTCCGACGGATCCGCGGTTTTTCGCGGCATATCAGCGGGCCGGCTCGTATTTCATCCCGGCCTGCCTCTGTTTTTCTGTCTGTTGACTGCGGCGTTCTCTTTCCGAGCGGCGGGAGAAGCGATAATTCTCGGGAGAACTTGGAACGCGGAAGAAGCCCCTTCGCCGAGGAAGCGAATTGATGAACGGAGGCGATCGACGGACTCTCGAATTCCGCCGCGTTTGCGCAAATAGGAGGATTATTTTTGTTTGCGGAGAAGTCCGGTCCCGTGATCGATGGAATCCCGCGGGACCGGCGCGTCGAGCGCGCCGAGTTTTTAAACGTCGCATCATGAACGAACGTCAAGTCGCGCGAAATATATTGTTACACACATCAACAAAAGTTTTGCACCGCATTATTATCTTACGTTCCTGCACCGGGGGTTGGGCGGCATCATCAATTTCCCCCGTTAGACAACTCCTCTGACAAGTTGCTGAAGCAAACATCTCATCGCTTAGGTTCATCATTCTTCCGTCGTTTAGTGGGATTGCCACTTTTCGTTTTCGACAAGAAATTGGAACAACTGTGATCGATAGCACATTAATATCATTACGCGAGGGCCGGTGGAACGCAGGGTCCCGCGGAGGAACACATTTCCGCCGCTGAAACGCGAAGTCGCACCGAGATCCCCGACATCTCCTTCCAGAAATTTTACACAAATTTCTTCTCTTATTTCGGGGAGGATCCGCGCAATCTCCTTATATTTACGAGTTTCTTTCGCCGATCGCGTGTCCCCCGGCACTTAACGGAGGCTCGGCCTGCGCAAAGCCTTCATCGACGTGTGTATATCGTATTATTAAAAATGTATGCGAACGTCTGGTAGTTTGATGGGAAACGCGAGCTTGCTTATCGTTAACTAATTGACTTCGGCGCTCGCCGGACCAGAAGCAAACGATAATCGATAACCGGGCTAAGCTACGGTTAAACTATCGATGTCGCGAACTCTAAATCAGTCTTATTTCACGGTATTCGCACGAGCCAAGTTCCGATCCTACGGTATATACGAAGAGCGTGCCTCCGCAGACCGCGGAGGCACGCTCTCGTGTAAGCTACCGAAGTTTCGTACGCCACGGGAGCCAAATCGCTGACCCGACGGCGTCGTCGCGGGATTTCAATTAATCCCCTGTCTCTTTCCCCTCACACCGCAATCGTGCTATCCCTTTGCCCTCATTGATCCGTCCTTAACCTCCCATTCATTCGTTCGTCCGCTCCACCCACTCGCGAAGTTACAACTCGGTTATCCGAACCAGTCGCGCGGTCTTAATTTGCGCGCCTTTGAATCGCCTTACCTCCGACCGTCTTCCGCCTGACGACGTTGCGTCCTCTAATTAAGAAAATCCGACGCGTCGCTCGGAACGCAACGCGATTACCTGCCTGCGGACGCCGATGCGGCGCAATAAACGCCGCTCCTCCGTAAACAGCGTAAGGGAGATTTAGTGCCGCTGCGTCCCGACGACGTGTAAACGCCCGGCCATCCCTCCCCCCTCC